>NW_016107610.1:1851393-1855667 GCF_001604975.1 Cebus imitator
TCAGGAGGCTGAGGCAGGAGAATTGCCTGAACCCAGGAGGCGGAGGTTGCGGTGAGCCGAGATCGCGCCATTGCACTCCAGCCTGGGTAACAAGAGCGAAACTCCGTCTCAAAAAAAAAACAAAACTTGTGCATAGTTTGCGAAGTTCTCGTGTTGTGTGTTTCAGCTCCATTAATTCATTTGTATTCCTCTCTAAATTGTCTATTCTCGTTAGCATTTCGTCAAACCTTTTTTCAAAGTTCTTAGTTTCTTTGCATTGGGTTAGAACATGTTCTTTTAACTCACAGAAGTTTCTTATCATCCACCTTCTGAAGCCTAAATCTGTTAATGGAACACAGTCATTCTCCATCAGGCCTTGTTCTGTTGCTGATGAGTAACTGTGATCCCCTGTAGAGGGAGAGGCGTTCTGATTTTGGGTATTCTCAGCCTTTTTAGGCTGGTTTCTTCCCTTCGATATAAATTTATCCATCTGTGGTCTTTATAATTACCGACTTTCTAATTAGGTTTCTGAGTGGACCTTCCAACTTGTTGATTCCCAGCGCCGGAATCTGAGCAACCCACTGTGCCGGCTAAAACAGCGGGGTAAGATTGATGGTGCTTTTCTGCCCGGGAATCTGCGGTCTGGCTTCCTTCTGAGTCCCTTTTTCAATCAGCTGAATAGGCAACTCTGCCTTCCCAGAGCTCCAAACGGCGGCCAAAAAGGGACCCAGTCCGGTTTACTCTGCACCAATAACCGCTGCGCCGAGGCGCCGTCAATACCGCCACGCTGACCACAAGAGTTGCACTGGCAACCCGTGGGGCTCCTCCGCTGGGAATCTCCTGGTCCATGAGCAACAAAAATTCATCTGAAAGTGTGGTGTCCTCTCGTTCTCTGTGCTTTCACTGGGAGCTACAATCCCGAGCTGCTAGTGATCAGCCATCTTGGATCTCTCCCATACTCTGATATCAATTATTATGTCTCATTACCTGACAACAGGAAATTTTCAAACAGGTAAGTTTGAAAGCATCAAAGCTTTTTCACTGAAAGCATTTTTGATGGAAATGTTCGCAAAATGTGGTTCTTACCTATCTGGTATAAACAGAGTATAGGGGCCATAATTTAATCTTTGCTTGGCAACTAAAAATTAAAGTATCAGTTATATTCTTCTGGATAGTAATATCCTTGGGCCTGTTGCTATGTATGAGAAAAGTTACACCATGAAATTTATTGTGTTTTTTCTACTAGTTGTAGACATTTTGTTTTACTTAAGCGAATGTAGTTTGTAAATTGTGATAAAATATATGTAACATAAAATTTACCATTTTAACCATTTGTAAGTGCACAGGTCGTCGACAGTGAGTACATTCACATTGTTGTGCGACCATCACCACCATCGATCTTCAGAAATGTTTTCGTCTTCTCGCACTGCAATTCTGTGCCCACAAAGCCATAACTGCATTTTCCTCTCCCCCCACCCCCTAGTAACTCCCATTCTACTTTATCTTTAGGAATTTGACTACTCTAGGTATCTCATACAAGTGAAATCATACATTATATGCCGTTTTGTGACTGGCTTATTTCACTTAGCATAATGTCATCAAGGTTCATCCACATTGTAGCATGTGTCAATCTCCTTCCTTTTTAATGAATATTATTGCATTGTATGTTTATACCACATTTTGTTATCTGTTCATCTATTGATGGACACTTGGGTTGCTTCCTCCTTTTGGCTATTATGAATAATGCATCTGTGAATATAGATATGCAAGTATCTATTCAAGTCCCTGCTTTCAATTCTTTTGGGTATATACCCAGAAGTGGAATTGCTGGATCATATTATTAATTTTTTGAGGAACCACCATAGTGTTTACCATAATGGCTGTGCCATTTTACATTCCCAACAGCAGTGAACAATTACTCATAACTTTAAACCTTAGTTTGACTCAATGATCTAGAGGCAAAACACACCAGCAGAAAGTCCTGGGGAATCGTGGCATCAAAAGAATTCTACTTTCAGAGGCCATTCATGATCTTGGACAATAACCACTTTAAAGATGGTAAAGCTGAGGGTCAAGAGGTTATACAGTTTATCAGAGACACAGCTGGTAAATGGGCCTGTCAAATGGGATAGGAAGAGGGAGATCTTGTGCAACTTGCAGTTGCCTGTGTCTTTGGCTAGTGCATCCTCTGCTCTTGCAAGTTGTGCCTGCAATTATTCCTTCGCTCTTCTCTGTTTTCAACTCCCCTTCTTTATTGGCAGCTCCCAGCCCCACACTTGCTCAAATTTCTTCAGTCTCAAAACAAAACTGATACCCTGCCCTCAATCCTATATTCTCCTCAGACTATCTTAGATCTCCTTTCCCCCAAGAGATGGGTATGTTACAAAGAATACTCCCACCTACAGTTTATACTTCTTTACCTTTTCTTTTTTTTTTTTGAGACGGAGTTTCGCTCTTGTTGCCCAGGCTGGAGTGCAATGGCGCGATCTCGGCTCACCGCAACCTCCGCCTCCTGGGTTCAGGCAATTCTCCTGCCTCAGCCTCCTGAGTAGCTGGGATTACAGGCATGCGCCACCATGCCCAGCTGATTTTTTGTATTTTTAGTAGAGACAGGGTTTCACCATGTAGACCAGGATGGTCTCGATCTCTTGGCCTCGTGATCCACCAGCCTCAGCCTCCCAAAGTGCTGGGATTACAGACGTGAGCCACCGCGCCTGGCTTGAATCTGTTTTGATGTCCCTCTTTCCTGCTAGAGTGTAAGTGCTAAGAGTCCAGGGACCATGTGTGATATCTCTTCATCTCTAGCACCTAGCACTGAGGCTGATACACATCAGGCAGTGAAGAGATGTTTATGAACATATGAGTGAAGGACTTAGACTTTCCGATTTCTAAGGTCTCCTGCAGCTCTAAAACTGATTTGAGGCTCTGAAAATTGTGACATAATCTCAAAGTTTTCTCTGAGCAGATGGTCACAACAGTTGAAGCACCAATTTAAACAGTTGGCAAATATGAAGGTAAACGTTTAAGAAAGTTAATCAGAATGAAGGTGAATACTTCAAAACTGTGTATTAAAGTAGTCCCAGGCACCCCGTTTACACCCATGGTGGGTTCCATATGTTCCCTCCGATAATAACACATGTGCCTCGAGAGTTTCTCAGAAAGGTGTTTAACAACCTCCGTATGACTAAACCACCATTGGCTAGAAATGAGCTGCAAGCACTTATTTCTCTGCAGCAAAAATTATTTTTTTTTTAGAATTATGCTATAATTTACTTGATTTTTGTTAACACCAAGTAAGATCATTTATTTGTGTTCAGGTATAATCCTGATCTAAAGATTCTTAGGATTTTTTCACACCACAAACGTTTATTGCTATGTAATATATTTCTGGGTTTAGTGTTGGGGGAGTGAGGAGAGTTTAAAAAAATGTGGAACACATATCTTAAGATCTAATTGTATAGTCAACCATAAGATAGTTATGATGGTAATATATGCAGTATATAAAACAGAGTGGCCGGGCGTAGGGTCTCACGCCTGTAATCCTAGCATTTTGGGAAGCCGAGGCAGGTGGATCACCTGAGGTCAGGAGTTCAAGACCAGCCTGACCAACATGGTGAAATCCCATCTCTATTAAAAATAAAAAAAATTAGCTGGGTGTGGTGGCGGGCAACTGTAATCCCAGCTACTTGGGAGGCTGAGGCAGGAGAATTGCTTGAACCTGGGAGGCGGAGGTTGCAGTGAGCCAAGATTGTGCCACCATACTCCAGCCTGGGTGAAAGAGCGGACTGCATCTCAAAATAAATAAATTAAATAATGCATGATAATCTAATGGGGTGCAGGAAGAGATGATTGCAACTAGATACATAAGTATAGAGGTACTTCAGGGTAAAGGAAGAATAAGAGGAAAGTGAAATTAACCCTGGTAAATTTACTGAAGAAAGTGATCCTGCAACAAGCATACACACAGAGTGCATGCACACTCCCACTGTATGGATTGCCAGAAGTGAGCTCCTGTAAGGAATATGATTCTTGGATGCAGCACTTTGGGATGCTGAGGTGGGTGGATCGCCTGAGGTCAGGAGTTTGAGACCAGCCTGGCTAACATAGTGAAACCCTGTCTCTACTAAAAATACAAAACATTAGCTGGGTGTGGTGGCAGGTGCCTGTAATCCCAGCTACTTGGGAGGTTGAGGCAGGAGAATCGCTTGAACCTGTGAGGCGGAGATTGCAGTGAGCCGAGATTGCACCATTGCACTCCAGCCTGGGCAACAAGAGCAAAACTCTGTCTCAAAAAA
>NW_016107610.1:1855677-1858943 GCF_001604975.1 Cebus imitator
GTGATCCACCCGCCTCGGCCTCCCAAAGTGCTGGGATTACAGGCGTGAGCCACCGCGCCCAGCCTTCTTTACCTTTTCTTTCAGTGCAGTCAGGCTTCTGCCCCTGAGTACTCCGCTGAAACCACTCTACTAAAACCACTCTGGCAAAGTTCACTAGGGACAAGTTGTCCCAGGGTCAAAGTCAAGGCTCTTTCTAAATTCTTTGGCATTTTTCATATCTGTGCAGTATTTGATGCTTTTATCTCCTTCCTCCGTTAAACCTTCTCATTTTCTTTCAAAGTTTCTCATGCTTCTCCTGTACCCCGGGTCACTGTTTTCTTATTGTACTGTATTGTTTTATGTGATGGTCAGTCAGGTGCGGCCACAAGAGGAGACATAGGAGAGGCGCCGAAAAGCAAAGTTTATTACACTTACAGGTCCTGGAGACAGGAAGCGCAACACGCCATGCAGAGGCACGCGGGAAAGACACCAGAGTGGTCAGAGGCAGAAGACAGGAGCAAGGGGAAAATGTTAGGCCAGAGCCTTTATTGGATTTTCATTAGGAAAGGAAAGGCAGGTCAGGGTAAACATTTTAGGATTGGCTAGTTTGAATAATTTCAGAGGGCTCTAAACTATAGGGATGCTTCCTAGTTGCCTGGTACCTGGCCCTGGGGTGATTGAGACAGGAATATTGTCTCTTGGGGTGTATGGGCCATATATAGGGGGTTTGGCTCTTGATTGGTTGGTTTGTGTATTACAGGCATGCTCCTGGCTGGGCCCTTTTTAAGACGTCAAAACATCATAATATACCTCTTAGTGGTATATAACAAAAATAAAAAACATAATTTACAGAAATTTAAATATATATTTATATGTGTGTATATATAAACATACATGCATATATGTAATACACTTCTCTGTCTCTGTCTCCTTGACTGACTCCCTGTTCCTCTTCCTGCTGCTTAAATGTTGGTATCCCTGTAACCTTGCCTGTACTCTCCTTGTGTTGCCCATGCAGACTATCACTTTTGTGGTTTCAGCTTCCATTTCTGTGTTGATGGCTCAACAATGGATATCTCCAGCCATTCATCACGTATGAGCTCTAGACTCATAAATACTTTCTGCTTGCTAGAAATTTCCATCTGGATGTCCAACAGCATCTGCAGCGTGTGTCTAAATGTGAGTTCATCTTTCTTCCTGAACCTGTTTATCTACCACTCTTTCCATTTTCAGAGAATGCTTCCTCCCAGTTTCCCTTGCCAGAAACCTAGCAGCCATCCTGGACTCTTCCATCCCTCTCACGCCAGATACTCAGTGTCTCCCTAAGTCCTGTGAACTTCAGCATCCGACTGAACTTTCTCTTCTGTTTGGCCACTCCTCCTCATTCCTTCACGTCACCCTCTTAGTTACAGCCCTCATCATTTTCCACACAAACCATGCTGATAGTCTCTAACTGGTCAATCCCTGTACCAGCCTTGCTCTAGTTCAGACCCTTCTCCACTCTGCTAGTAGAGTGTCCTTTATTATTGTGAAATATACAGAAAATAATTGATGGAAATATAATTAATTGTTTATCTACCAGCTAGCTCAGAGTAGCTTGATTGTATCTAGGCCTTGATTTATCTACCTTTCAGTGATTCCTAATTTCTTCTAGGATACAGTCCAAGCTCTTTAGTTTGAAATGAACAGCCGAACAAGATTCAACTCTGTCTTCTCAGTCCCGTCTCATCTCCTGCCACTCTCCCTGTACTAGTCTGTTCTTATGCTGCTTTATTAATAAAGATATACCGAAGGCTAAGTAATTTATAAAGGAAAGAGGTTTAATTGACTCACAGTGCAGCATGGGTGGGGAGGCCTCAGGAAACTTACAATTATGGCAGAAAGGGAAGCAAACATGTCCTTCTTTATATGGTGGCAGGAGAGAGAAGAGTGAAAACCAAGCAAAGGGGGAAGCTCCTTATAAAACTGTCAGATCGTGGCCAGGCACAGTCGTTCATGCCTGTAATCCTGGCACTTTGGGAGGCCGAGGCAGGCAGATAATGAGGTCAAGAGATTGAGACCATCCTGGCCAACATGGTGAAACCCCATCTCTACTAAAAATACAAAAATTAGCTGGGCGTGGTGGCATGTGCCTGTAGTTCCAGCTGCTTTGGAGGCTAAGTAGAATTGCTTGAACCTGGGAGGCAGAGGTTACAGTGAGCCGAGATTGCGCCACTGTACTCCAGCCTGGCGACAGGGTGAGACTCCATCTCAACAAATAAAACAAAACAAAAATGGTCAGATCTCATGAGAACTTACCCACTATCACAAGAATAGCATGGGGGAACTGCCCCTACAATTCAATTACCTCCCTCCCAGGACATGTGGGGATTATTGGAACTACTAAATGAGATTTGGGTGGGGACACAGCCAAACCATATCGCTCCCTAAATGAAATAAATGCACGCTCATATCAAACTGTTTAAAGTTCTTGGAGGACTTCATACTATGTTGTACACATGCTGTGCCTTCTGTTTGCAGTGCCCTCCCACTCTGGTCTACCTGGTAAACAGCCTCTTCAGGTGATCTTCCACAATACATGCCACTATTGTCCCCACCTTCAAGTAGAATGAATTATTCTTTCCTTTATATCTTTCATATACTTAGTCATGCATTTATCACAGGAAGTGAATTCCTGTGAGGAATTGTAATTTGTTTACATCCACCTAAATTATAGTCTCCTTGAGGGTAAGGCTGTATCTTTCACATCTTTAGCAATGAGCATAGAGTCTGGCAACCTGATACATAGTTGGTGCTCAGTTAATATTTATTGATCTCGCCCCTGCCTTCCTCTCCAGGTTGGTTGGTTTGTTTGTTTTGAGCTGGGATCTCCCTCTGTTGCCCAGGCTGGAGTGCAGAGGCAAGATCTCAGCTCCCTGCAACCTCCTCCTCCCGGGTTCAAGCAATTATTTTGCCTCAGCCTTCTGAGTACCTGGGACTACAGGTGCCTGCTGCCATGCCCAGCTAATTTTTATATTTTTAGTAGAAACGGGTTTTTACCATGTTTGCCATGCTGTTCCTGAACTCCTGACCTCAAGTGATCCACCCGCTTCAGCTTCCCAAAGTGCTGGGATTACAGGCGTAAGCCACTGTGCCTAGCCTTCCAAGTTTATTTTCGACTAATTTTTTCCCACTTCCTCCCACCTCAGTCAGCATTGAACCATATATAAAGACTCAGCCCACCTCATGTACATAACACATTTGTTCCCTGGACTCCCTTTTATCAGATAAGCATTCACATTACCTTA
>NW_016107610.1:1860792-1870397 GCF_001604975.1 Cebus imitator
AAAAAAAAAAAAAAAAAAATTCTGTTCAAATAATTTGCCTGACTGGGTGCTCACACCTGTAATCCTAGCACTTTAGGAAGCCGAGGTGGGCAGATCACTTGAGGCCAGGAGTTGGAGACCAGCTTGGCCAATGTGGTGAAATTCCATTTCTACAAAAACTACAAAAATTAGTCGGGCATCATGGCATGCACCTGTAATCCTAGCCACTTGGGAGGCTGAGGCATGAGAATTGCTTGAACCGGTAGGTAGAGGCTGCAGTGAGCCGAGATCACACCACTGGACTCCAGCCTGGGTGACAGAGCAAGACTCAGTCTCGAAAAAAAACAAAACAAAAATATTTTGCCTATTTTTTTTGGATTATTAGATTCTTTTTCTTAGGGAGTTGTTTGGCTTCCTTATATATTCTGGTTATTAATTGCTTGTCAGATAGGTACTTTGCAAATATATTCTCCCATTCTGTGGGTCCCAATTCTTTTGTAGATACTCTTCAGAGATAGACTCCAAGACTGCTGCATTTCCCTGTGGGCGGACTTACAGAGCTCTTTGCTAGTCTCCTCTCACAAGTCCCCCAGGGAACCCCTGTGTAATACCATCCCAGTCATATTTGGAATATGAGCCATGACCCTCACTCACCTGGGGAAATAAGTCTCTCTCTTCAGATTAGAGCATATTCATTCTCATTAGACATTGTCGCATATTGACTGTTTTTGCTGTGGTAGGTAGGAGTCCGTCCCTCCCACAGTTAAGTGGAGAACCTTTGCTCTATGGAGATCTTTAGTATTTTTAAGTGGGAAGGACATTGGCTTAATTTTTTCACCCAGAGTGGAGTGCAGTGGCGTGATCTCTGCTCACTGCAACCTCCGAATCCTGGGTTCAAGTGATTCTTATGCCTCCAACTCCTGGGTTCAAGTGATTCTCTTGCCTCAGCTTCCCAAGTAGCTGATATTACAGGTATGCCCCACCATACCTGGCTAATTTTTGTATTTTTAGTAGAGACAGTGTTTCACCATGTTGGCCACACTGGTCTTGAACTCCTGGGCTCATATGATCTGCCCACCTCAGCCTCCCAAAGTGCTGTAATTACAGGCGTGAGCCACCGTGCCCGGTGAGACATTGGCTTTAGATGGATGTGGATGACCTGAGTGACTTTGCCGAGCTACTTCTCTGAGGCTCAGTTTCCTGTTTCCAAAATCTATAGCCTATTTGATAAGCATTAACAAACAGTTCCTCACTGTTTTCCAAACCAAAATAAAACACTCCAACTTGGCTGATTTGAATAGGGAGAGATTCTAATACAAACATTTGTCATTGTCCTATGAAAACAGCCAGTTAAAATGTGAAGACTACTAGCACTACCATTATGTAGTAAATATTCAGCATTTACTACATGCCAGGCACTAGCAGAGCTTTATATTTATGTTTACTTATTCTCACAACAACCTACCTGGCTATATATTATCCCTCTTTTACAATCCAGGCTTACAGATGACAGGCAATTATGATAAGCAAGCAGGAGAAATGAGATTTAAAGTCAGTCCTCTTTCCAAAGTCTATGCCCTGCCCATGGAAGGATACCCAGGAACCTACAGAAAAACACATTTGAGCTGTATTTCTGAGACACAGGAGCTGGATGGCAGGCTGGTCAAAATTGCTGTGTGGTGAGAGACTAGAATGCAGATGTTCTGTGGCTTTGATTGAAGCAAGTTCTGTTTGCTTTCATATTAAACACTGCTCTAGCCAGAAGTTGGAACCTGTCAGAGTTCAAGTGACAACTTGGATACAGCTCCTTTTACTTTGACTTATTCCCGAACTTGGCGAAAAGCAGTGCAAAGAATATAAATGAGACAAACAGGCAGGGAGGCTCCCTGTTGCCTGCCTCTTTTGTACCTCCTGGAAGGTATACCCAAAATTTAATGTGTCTTGAGAACTCACAGAGTAAGATGCCCACCAGGTCCAAAGCATGTAGAATTGTGGGCTCCCTGCTTAGTGCCCAGATACAACTTTTACCTCCATCTAAAGCAATCATTTTATTACTCAGAAGTCCACGTCACCTGGGGCTAATACCCATATCTGAGGCTTTGAAATTCCTGCTGTGCCAGCACTTGAGGCAGTCTCCATTTTCTTATACCTCTGCTGCAGCGCCTAAGAATTTTCTATTTATTTCCACTTGGGTGCGTCTCATGGCCGACGTGCCCATGGCCTGCAACAAACACACAGGCATAAAGTTGCATTCCACTGTAAAACTTAAAAAATATAATTTGTGTTGTTGGCCAGAAGGCACCCCACCTTCAGGTAGAGGTGCAGGAGTTCTTGGATGGTTACGGCTGAAATTTTGTTCAAATAAGAAGTTCCGATAGAGATATAAAGCAGATGTGTGATTGCCTGAGTTAGGGTAGGAGAGGGATTGGCTACAAATGAGCATGAAGGATCTTTTTGGGCTGATGGAAATGTTCTGAAACTGCGTAGGGGTGATGGCTGCACGCTCCATAAATGTTCTACAAATCATGAATTGTACACTTACAATGGGTGAATTTTATGGTAAGTCAATTACACCTAAGAGCAAAAGAAGGAAGGAAGGAAGCTAGCAAGCTAGCTTGAATATACGACCTTGAAGCACTTGGTTGAAACCCCAGAGTAATATGGCACAGAGAACAGAAGAGGAGATTTGGGCCTGGAAAACATGAAGGGCAGGAGTTAATGATTAAAATGTTAGTGTCCAGACATCTACCTTTGAGTAGTCTGTGTCCTGATGTACCTCTTGGAAAGATAACAATCATATTACTATCGTCTGTGGCAGAAATAGCTGGTTCCCTCCCCCACCCCTGTGTCAGCTCTGTTCTGTCCTTCCACGGTAGAGGAAGGGTTTTGAAGCACTGCCCCAGCACTGGACTGATTTTAGCAGAGCCATAGTTTCTTGCTTCCAAGAATCCTCTAAAATCTATTTAAAATTTTAAATAAATTCTCCACTGTAAGGTTGTTGCATCTAAAGAGAAATGTCAAAGTGAAGCTGGCTATCCATCCAGGCTGGATAGTGACACAATTACTAAAATTTATTTGAAAATGCTGTCAGCTGGGCACTGTGGCTCATGCCTGTAATCCCAGCACGTTGGGAGGCCAAGGCGGGTGGATCACTTGAGGTCAGTAGTTTGAGACCAGACTGGCCAACATGGCGAAAACTCATCTCTACTGAAAAAACACAAAAATTAGCTGGGTGTGGTGGCAGGTGCCGGTAATCCCAGCTACTTGGGAGGCTGAGGCAGGAGAATCGCTTAAACCCAGGAGGCGGAGTTTGCTGTGAGCCGAGATGGCACCACTGCACTCCAGCCTGGGTGACAGAGTGGGACTCCCTCTCAAAAAAAAAAGAAAAATAGAAAGTGGTGTCAAAGCAGAAAAAAAAAAAAAAGATACCCTTAGCGGTTCTGCATCCTCAACAGCTTCTGTTAATCTCTCTCTCTGTCTATGTGTGTATCTATTTCTCTTGCTGTCTCTTGCTTGTGCGCTGTCTCTCGCTCGCTCTCTCTCTCTCTCTCTCTCTCTCTCTCTCTCTCACACTCGATTCAGAATTCTTGAGAAAGGAGAAGAATCAACCAATATTAGAAACAAGAACCATGCCCCAGTGCCCTGTGGAAGTTAGGCCTACAGGAAGGAACACATGAGCTTCCTCTCCCTATCCCCCATAATTTTACTTATCTGCACCTATGGCATAATCCGGACCCCAGGCTTTAGCTGAAAACATCCAGAAATCCAGACTTGCTCATTGTCAAGAATTGACTTTTGTTAACCAACCTCATGATGTTCTCAGTAAACAGGTGCCAGTTTATTAATTTACAATGAGGACTATATCTTCCCTTTAAATGGACAGTTTTCTTCCCATCAATGACCCAAAGAGTCCCTTCCACATGTCTGGGTATCCGGGTGATACCAGGGGCCATGGACAATGGCTTTTCACCTCCATGTCCTCAGCACAGGCTCTGGAACGCAGCTGGTGATTAACAAATATCGCCAAAGGGAACTGAATTTTGCCAGGGATAAGGCTTATTTGCCTTGGGCCATTTTTAGTCAAACAGGAGCTGGAGATACTTTTACGCACATATTGTTGTAGTCAAAGGCTGTTTCTTAGCCACAGGATCCATGCAAAACACAGCATGGCAAGATTGGTGAAGAGGCCATTTTTTTTCTTACACAGCTGACTCCATTATAAAGAAATTTTATCTCGGAGGATTTACCTAGCAAGGTATCAGTCTACTTCATTTTGTGTGTTCTCTTTTTCTTTACATTTGACACAAATGCTATAAAGGGTTCTACTGTGGCACAGGTAATAATAGCACACACAACTGCAGAGTCTCCACTGCCCATCCTTGAAATAGATTATTCAGGAGAACAGCAGTGCTGTCATTTACTGAGTTGTATGGAAAGTAAGGATTAAAACCGAAGATAAAAAAAGAATTATGAGTCAGTGGAGTCCAATTTAGCCTTAATGGTAATGTGAGGCACGTTATTAGGTCCATTTTCAGGGAAAATTACATTGTTTGGAAGGAAGTGTCCTGTCCATTTGTCAGAGCCCTGGTGATAAAATCACTGGTGATAAAGACCTCTCTCAAGCCCCAAAACATAGGCCTCTCCTTCTCTTGAGCCCTCTCAAATCATCGCTGATCTAGGTAGTCTTAATAGTCCTCAAGCCTGCTGACAGCTCTGTCCTCCCTTGCGTCAGGCAAGAAGAGTTTCTGGTCAGGTTGTCTTGCTCAAAATTCTTAGTAGTCATGACTCTGCTCTCTCTGAGGTCAGTGTGCCCAGGACCCTCTCACTGACCTCTTCTCATTGTATCTATTCCTATGGCTTCAGCTACCACCCATATTCTGAATGGAGCCTTTGCCCCTCACTTATCATGTGCAACCTTCACAGTGTTTAGTCATCAGTTATTTTTTCACATAATCCTCTCCGCCCCATCAGATCTCCTAGGTCTCTTCTCATCCGGCTGCCGTCTTCAGTTCAGTTAAGCAAACATTTATTGCATGTGTTTGGCAGGCATCTTCTGTAGTTGTTGAGGATACAAAGGTTCTAATAGTGAATCTTCCTTGATTTCATTCATAGTTGTTTTTTTTTTTTTTTTTTTTTGAGACGGAGTTTTACTCTTGTTGCCGCCCAGGCTGGAGTGTGCAATGGTGTGATCTCAGCTCACTGCAATCTCCACCTCCTGGGTTCAAGGGATTCTCCTGCCTCAGCCTCCTGAGTAGCTGGGATTACAGGCATGTGCCACCATGCCCGGCTAATTTTGTATTTTTAGTAGAGATGGGGTTTTTCCTTGCTGATCAGGCTGGTCTCAAAGTCCTGACCTTAGGTGATCCACCTGCCGTGGTCTACCAAAGTGCTGGGATTGCAGGCTTGAGCCACCGTGCGTGGCTGAGTTTTTTATTTTTATTTTTACTATCTAGTAAAAACACTATCTAAAGTGTTAACTTTCAGTTACTGTTCTCTTTCTATCCCTGCATCTTCTCTAAGTTTATTCATTACTATGGTTTTGATTTCATAAAGATAATTTTCAAATATACATGTCTGGCTCCATGTCTTACCTGTCTCATTTACTGTATGCACTTAGATGTCTCTTTGTCTCCTTAAATAAACATTTACTGTAGCTTTAGTTCCTGGATCTCTCAAATGCAGAAGTGAATGAGGAGTGTTCCTTGGTCAGTAGGTGTATGTGAACCCACCCACAAAGGCTGAGCTCAGAGACCAAAGAAAGCGGCTGACAAATCCAGTTTATCAGAAGGAAACATTTAATAGGGGCTTACAAACAGAAATGATGTCTTGGCAGCCATGGGAATGGTAGATCCCCACATCCCTCCGGAAAGTATCCTTTATAAATAGCAAGCTTTTAGGGTAAAGAGGTACAGCTGGTCATGTCTTCAGATTTTCTTGCCAAGACTCATGACCACTGGGGAGGTTAGGTAAGCATCTTTCTTAGGGTTTATCTATGTGCAGGCATTGTTTCAAGACCTTACTGCAGAGTACCTTTGTGTGTGGGGATCAAACATCATGGCAGTTTCACTTCAAGATGGTGTGACTCTTGCCATGCTGTAGGCTGTTTTCCTACAGGAAACTAATAAGGTGTGGTGTGTTAATGCAGTGCAGTTTTAAGCAGATATTTAAAATGCTTAAAAACAACTATCGATCATTTTTCTACTTCCCTATCCACTTTCTAAGTTTCCTCAGTGAGAGTCCCTTTCTTTTCTAATCAGAAAAAAACATAAGAGAGGACCTAGTGATGTGTTCAATTATGTCTTAGAGAATAAGGTGGAAGAGAGGCAGCAATTTGCATCACCTTTGCTAACATCTGCTAGCTAATCCCCCAATATCTCTCAGACCACTTTACTTTAGATCTCTCTTTTTCCTTCCAGATAGTTTGGCTGTGACGGCAGCTGAGATTATGATCAGCTTTGAAGCTGAAACCTACTGTTTGTCTCCACACCCCCTCTCAAAAGAAAGTACTTTTTAGACTTTGAGCTGCCTAGGAAAAGGACCATATCTTGTTAATTTCTGTAGCCCCAAAGCACTTAACAGTGTGTGAAACAGCCTGAAATGATGTAATACTATGCACCTGCAAAAGGAAAGCTCTTTTCGTTCTGTTATAGGGTGATCCCTGAGATAAGTGAAGAAAGGCCAACTGCAGAACAATGTATATACAATACTACCATCTGGGTAAAGAAAGAGGAATTTTTAATTTCTGGAAAGATGCATAAGAAGCTTGCTGCCTCTGGAAAAGGAACTGTGTTGCTGGGGAAGAGGGGTGAGAGGGAGACTTTTCACTGCAGTCCCTTTTGAACTTTAAGCCCTGTTAATGTTTTAGTGATAAAAATAAATAAAATTTAAATATTAAAAAATGTGTTTATTTGAAATGTCCAGAATAGGCAAATCCATAGAGACAGAAAGCAGATTAGTGGTAGCCAAAGGCTAGGGAAGGAATGGGGACTGATGACTAACTGGGTTTGAGGTTTCCTTGTGGGGTGATAAAATATTCTGGAACTGGATAGTGGTGATGGTTGCACAACATTGTGAAAGTACTAAATTCCACTTTGGTTAAAATGGCTGGCCATGGTAGCTCACGCCTGTAATCTCAGCACATTGGGAAGCTGAGGCAGGAGGATCACTTGAGCCCAGGAGTTTGAGACCAGCCTGGACAACATAGTGAGACTATCTCTTCCAAAAAAAAGTAAAAAAATTTAAAAATGATTAAAATGGTGAATTTTGCGTTATGTGAATTTTGTCACAATATGTTACGTATATTTTTGAATGAGTAAATAAATGAATAAAATGTCTATTATATTTACACATACACATTAGATGGCCTGCCTGTACAGTGAGATATCTCTGCTTTTGAGACAGTCTTGCTGTGTCGCCCAGGCTGGAGTGCAGTGACTCAATGGCACAATCTTGGTTCATTGCAACCTCCACCTCCCAAGTTCAAGCAATTCTCAGCCTCCTGAATAACTGGGACTACAGGTACCTGCCACCATGCCTGGCTAATTTTTGTATTTTTAGTAGTAGAGGTGGGTTTCACCATGGTGGCCAGACTTGTCTTGAACTCCTGACCTCATGATCTGCCTGCTTCAGCCTCCCAAAGTGCTGGGATTATAGGCATGAGCTACCACGCCCAGGCTGCTTTGTGGATTTTTTTTTTTTTTTTTGAGAGGGAGTCTCGCTCTGTTCCTCAGGCTGGAGTGCAATGGCACGATCTCAGCTCGCTGCAACCTCTGCCTCCCGGTTTCAAGTGATTCTCCTGCCTCAGCCTCCTGAGTAGCTGGGATTACAGGTGTGCGCCACCATGCAGAACTATTTTTGTATTTTTAGTAGAAATGGGGTTTCACCATGTTGTCAGGCTAGTCTCAAACTCCTGACCTCGTGATCTGCCCACCTTAGCCTCCCAAAGTGCTGGGATTACAGGCGTGAGCCACTGCGCCCAGCTGCTTTATGACATTTGTAATGGAAAATTCCAAACATATGCAAAAGTAGAACAGCATAATAAACCATCACATACCTACCACCTACCTTCAACAATTAGCAACTCATGGCCAGACTAACTCCATTTATACCCTGACCCACTTCCCCACACCCACTGGATTGTTTTGTAGCAAACTGTAGGTATTTCTGCATGTAGCTCTCAAAGCTAAGAGCTCTTTTTTTTAAAAGTTACATTATCTTACCAAAAAATTATTCCTTAATATAATCAAAGAATGGTGTTCAATGTTCACAGATTTGAACATCTCACAAACATCCTTTTTATTTTTATTATTTATTTATTTATTGAGACAGGGTCTCCCTCTGTCACCCAGGCTGGAGTACAGTGGTGCAGTCATAGCTCACTGTAGCCTTGAACTAACTCCTGGGCTCAACTGACCCTCCCACCTCAGCCTCTCAAGTAGCTGGGACCACAGATGTGTTCCACCATACCCAGCTAATTTTTCTTTTTGTAGAGCCAGGATCTCACTATGTTGCTTAGGCTGTGGCTGAACTCAAGCAATCCTCCCGCCTTGGCCTCCTAAAGTGCTGGGATTACAGGTGTGAGCCACTGTATCCAGCCGCAAACATCCTTTTAGAGTTGACTTTTTGCTTTGTGGTTTTAAAGAGACCAAACTACTTTTCTCAGAACTCACCTAGTAAGTTCATTCTCAGCCATCATGAAATCGTGAGGAAGTTAAAAGTTTCTTATCTGAAGGTGACTGAAGTTGGACAAGATGCTATTTGTTTCATTCGTACTCACACATTTTCTATAGAGTTTCTGAGAAACATGTTTGCCCACTGTAACCCGTACAGCTGTGTGGCAGCAGGTATCTGTCATTAAATGCCAGTGAGAACACCAAAATCCTAATCCGAGAGGTCCCAGGTGAGCTCTGCAAGTCACCAGGAGGAACCTCTGTATTCTACCTCTTGGCTATTAGTATCTTAACATTTCCCTGCCTTTGTTTTATGTAGTCCTAGGTGACTTTCCTTTTTCTGCTGGAGACTCCAAGTAAAATTCACTTTTGCACATTGTCTAAACTCTTATCCTAGGTTGTCAACCTCCCTAAGAGTCAGGGAGCAACAGAGTCTGCACTGGAGTCACAGGCTACAACTAAGGCCGTCTTAAAGGAATTGTGAAGTTTGACTGTTTTCTTTATCCCTCGTCCTTTGATTCTCAGTTTTTGTGTTTATAATATACTTACTGACCCACATAAGCATATATTTCTATATAGTCTGTTACAAGGTTGACTTGATTCTTTTATTTTCCTCTTTCTCCATGTTTTATGGAACTTTCGCCTTCACTCTGGGCCTGTTACTCTTGCCTGTACGTCCACCTTGCTTCCCAGATGCTCTGAGCCCCAGCACAATGGCCCCCTTCAGTTTATGCTTACTGCTTCCATTCACCCCTCAATTCCACCATACTCCCAATGCCATGTTTGCTATACCCTCTAAAGTGGCCCCTCTTTTTGGGAGGACAGGGTCTCACTCTGTCACCCAGACTGGAGTGCAATGGCGAGATCTTGGTTCACCGCAGCCTCAACCTCCTGGACTCAGGCCATACTCCTGCCATAACCTCCCCACCCCCCAGTAGCAGGGACTACAGACTACAG
>NW_016107610.1:1870972-1873470 GCF_001604975.1 Cebus imitator
TGAGATAGAGTCTCGCTCTGTCACCCAGGCCTGAGTGCAGTGGCACGATCTCGGCTCACTGCAACCTCCACCTCCCGGGTTCAAGCAATTCTGCCTCAGCCTCCCGAGTAGCTGGGATTACAGGCATGAACCACTGTGCCTGGCTAATTTTTGTATTTTTAGTAGAGATGGGGTTTTGCCATGTTGACCAGGCTGGTCTCGAACTCCTGACCTCAGGTGATCTTCCCACCTTGGCATGAGCCACCATGCCTACCAGAAATTGTTTTAATTAAAACAAAGCCCAACTGGCTAAAGTAATTATAGGTCCAGCTTGACCTATCAGAAATAAGCAGTTGCTTAATCAAAACATCTGAATCTCTAGCGAAATGGCATTCACCAGCCTGTTTTACCATAAGCCTTTCTGACCTGGAGGAGTTGTAGGCAGGGAGTGGTGATGGTACAGTAGGCAGGGGGGCCTGCTGGAGCAGCCTGAACGTGAATGAACCTCCCAGGCTCTATTCCGCGAGCTTGTATCAGGAGGGCCCCAAGGTGAAATTTCAGCTCTGACAATTATAGTTGGTGTCTGGTGTCTTCCTCTGTAAACACTGACCTCAGATTTGGTAGATATAAAATGCCCAGCTTATTTCCATTAAATGACCTAGTGGGATCTAAAGGTAGAATATAATGTCACCAGCTATCTGTAGTCATTTCCTAATTAATATCTGGCCAAAGAATACCTGGTTCTTTTGTTCTAAATTAGGACTACATCTCATTGTCAATGCTCAGCTGTAGGGAAGCAGCCAGGGGATGGGGCTGCCAGAGCTTGGGATCATCCAAGGCTTTTGGCAGCAGAGGTGGAAGTAAGAGACAAATGGGCACTGCATGGAGATTGTTGAAAGAGGCAAGGCCCCAGGCAGCTAGGTCAGCCCCTCCTTGCTAACGGAACACTCCGATTCATTCTTTCCCAAATTTGCCTTTCATAAGAATCATTCCAGGTGCTTATTAAACATGCAAATTCCCATACCCCATCTCAGGAGTATTGAATCAGAATGTTTCATGAATGCCTGAGTGATTCATACGATGAGACAAGTTTGGGGAAACACTGTTCTTTCTAGTCATTCAAAGTCTCTTACTCAGTTTTAATGGGCTCAGTCTGTTCCTCCTAGTGCTTTTGTTTCCTAATTTTTTAGTTTGACTGGGGACTCCACAAGGGTCCGTGTCATTTCAGGAGAGGCAGTCCTGGCACAGTGGCTCATGCCTATAATCCAAGCACTTCGAGGGGCTGAGGCAAGAGGACCACTTGAGCCTGGAAGTTTGAGCCCAGCGTGGGCAACATAGGAAGATTCCACCTCTACAAAAACTGAAAAAAAAAATTAGCCAGGCTTGGTGGCATGCCCCTGTCATCTCAGCTAATTGGGAGGCCGAGGCAGGAGGATTGCCTGAGTCCAGGATTTCAAGGCTGCAGTGAGCTATGATTGCACCACTACATGCCAGCCTCGGCAACAACAAGAATAAAGGAAGAGATGGCAAAGCCTCATTCTTTTTCTTTTCTTTTCTTTTTTTTTGAGAGAGAGTCTCGCTCTGCTGCCAGGCTGGAGTACAGTGGTGCAATCTCAGCTTACTGCAACCTCCACATCCAGGGTTCAAATGATTCTCCTGCCTGAGCCTCCCAAGTAGCTGGGATTACAGGCGTTTGCTACCACGCTCAGCTAATTTTTGTATTTTTAGTAGAAACCGGGTTTCTCTATGTTGGCCAGGATGATCTTGATTTTTTGACCTGGTGATCTACCCACCTTGGCCTCCCAAAGTGCTGGGATTACAGGTGTGACTCACTGCCTCATTCTTTCTTTCTTTAGGGGCTTTGGGCTCTTAGGCTCTCTAGCCAAGGTTAAGTCTTAGCCTGATGTTGGGATCCCAGCTAGAATAAGTGGTTTTTTTGTTTGTTTGTTTTTGTTTTGAGATGGAGTCTTGCTCTATCCCCAGGCTGGAGTGTAGCTGCACAGTCTTGGCTCACTGTAACCTCTGCCCTCCGGGTTCAAGCTATTCTCCTGCCTCAGCCTCCCGAGTAGTAGAATGAGTTTGTGTTTTCTCCCTTTTCTCTGAGTCAGCTTTACCCCTCATGTTTTAATAAAAAGTAGTTAAGAAGTGGTTTGATGGACTGATTTATATTAAACCTCTTATTTGCTTTAATTAGCCAATAGTATTTATGAGGCATATACTATGTGCAGAATTAGGAACTAAAAAGTGAACTAAGCATATACCCACTTTTTGGACTTTTTTTTATTGCATTTTAGGTTTTAGGGTACATGTGAAGAACATGCAAGATTGTTGCATAGGTACACATGTGGCATTGTGATTTGCTGCCTTCCTCCCCTTCACCTATATCTGGCATTTTTCCCCATGCTATCTCTCCCCAACTCCCCACCCCCCGCTGTCCCTCCCCTATTTCCCCCCAACAGACCCCAATGTGTAGTGCTCCCCTCCCTGTGTCCATGTGTTCTCATTGTTCAACACCCGCC
>NW_016107610.1:1874685-1875837 GCF_001604975.1 Cebus imitator
TCAGGAAGGGGTCCAGTTTCTGCTTTCTGCCCATGGCTAGCCAGTTTTCCCAACACCATTTATTAAACAGGGAATCCTTTCCCCATTGCTTGTTTTTGTCAGGCTTGTCAAAGATCGGATGGTTGTAGATATGTTGTGTTGCCTCCGAGGCCCCTGTTCTGTTCCATTGCTCTATATCTCTCTTTTGGTACCAGTACCATGCTGTTTTGATTACTGTAGCCTTGTAGTATAGTTTGAAGTCCAGTAGTGTGATACCTCCCGCTTTGTTCTTTTTTGCTTAGAATTGACTTGGCTGTGCGGGCTCTCTTTTGGTTCCAAATGAAGTTTAAGGTGTTTTTTCCCAGTTCTGTGAAGAAGGTCATTGGTAGCTTGATGGGGATAGCGTTGAATCTGTAAATTACTTTGGGCAGTATGGCCATTTTCATGATATTGATTCTTCCTAACCATGAACATGGAATGTTTCTCCATCTGTTTGTGTCCTCTCTTATTTCATTGAGCAGTGGTTTGTAGTTCTCCTTGAAGAAGTCCTTTAGGTTCCTTGTTAGTTGTATTCCTAGGTATTTTGTTCTCTTTGTAGCAATTGTGAATGGCAGTTCGTTCTTGATTTGCCTCTCTTTAAGTCTGTTATTGGTGTATAGGAATGCTTGTGATTTCTGCACATTGATTTTTGTATCCTGAGGCTTTGCTGAAGTTGCTTATCAGTTTCAGGAGATTTTGGGCTGAGACGATGGGATCTTCTAGATATACATTCATGTCATCTGCAAATAGAGACAATTTGACTTCCTCCTTTCCTATTTGAATACGCTTTATTTCTTTTTCTTGCCTGATTGCTCTGGCTAGAACTTCCAGTACTATATTGAATAGGAGTGGTGAGAGTGGGCATCCTTGTCTAGTGCCAGATTTCAAAGGGAATGCTTCCAGTTTTTGCCCATTCAGTATGATATTGGCTGTTGGTTTGTCCTAAATAGCCTTTATTATTTTGAGATACGTTCTGTCAATACCTAGTTTATTGAGGGTTTTTAGCATAAAGGACTGAGTTTTGTCAAAGGCCTTCTCTGCATCAATTGAGATAATCATGTGGTTTTTGTCTTTGGTTCTGTTTATATGGTGAATTACATTTATAGACTTGTGTATGTTGAACCAGCCTTGCAT
>NW_016107610.1:1876682-1902879 GCF_001604975.1 Cebus imitator
TATACCCAAGAACCAACTGAGGAAGACGTTTTTAGAAAGTGATAAACCAGTACGTGTAATAAAGCATGGGAATTTAAAGGGATACTTGATTAAAGTAGATTGAACACACAGCTTCATGATGGTTTGGAAGGAGGTAAAGAATCCGCAGACTGGAGAATTATGCACATGGAGAGATGGCTTGTGCCAAGAGAACAGTATGTCGTATGTCATGGAAAGCAAACTTCTAAAAGGAGGGGTCTGCTACAGAGGCAGCCGTCACAGTACCCTCCAACCTGGGCACGAGAAGTGTTTGCTGGGCAAATGAGGGGATGAGGAACCCAAAGAAAATGGTGAAAGAGGAAATCACGTGTGAATGGAGACTGTGCGAGATTAACCAGCCTCTTGCTTTGTTTGAGTAGAAAGGTATTATCTTGGTTCCAAATGACTTTCTGGAAACTGTTGTGGTATTGTAACTCGGAAGTGACAGAAAGGAAACTCCTGGAGACCCTGCAGGGCGAGCAGCTGGAGAGAGGGTAGAAATGCCATCTCACTCGTCTGCTCATTTGGGGCCAACAACCAGATAAGGGATCTCTGCCCTACACAGGAGCTGAGAAAGAGCTGGAGGTGGGCCTCGGATAGAAGCCAGGTCTTATGGGGAGCCCAGCACAGGCCAGGGCTTTGTGGAACAGACAAAGCATAAAGCCTGCTTGGCAGCTGGGGTGAAGGTAGCTTCCTGAAAAGGTGTTCCTCACCATAAGGACCCCAGATTTGCCAGAGACCTCACGTAGAACAGCTGGTCAATCAGCTGAAGCAAAGATTCTAGGAACCAGAACAACTGAGGCCTCCCAGATGGGGCTGGAGAAGAGGGTAGGAGTGGGGCGGGGTGCCTGATAAGCCGACTATGCCAACCACACCATCTGCGGCTAGGCTGGCACATAGTAGGCGTTCAGTAAATATTTGCTACATTGAATTGAAAACCTGCTTGTTTCTATTTTGTATTAATTGCTTTTTGTTTGTTTGTTTTTGTTTGCTCTTAGTATACTGGCAAGGAGTTATCTCATTTTTTAAAAAGTTGATATTTGATTCAGCAAAATCAAGCTGAAGGGGGATTGACCCACATTAGAACAGAATGGCCCCTTGGATACTAACCGCCAGTCTTTGGTCCTCACAGGCTACCCTTCCTCCCTGGTGATTCCATCAGTGTCTCCTCAGCCCCACCTCTGTTTGCTCAACACGCACTTCCAGATACTGACTTGCCGACGGCTCCCAAGTCTCCCTTCCAAGCTGTGTACCTATAATATCTAACTACCCACTGGACATCTCCTCTTATTTGTTCCTCAGATTCCTGCCTCTCAGCATGTCCAAAACTGCACCCATCATCTCCCTTCTCTGACTTGCTGCTGCTGCTCCTCCCCGTCTTGAGAGGTATCCTCCTCTGCCCAACCTCTCTAGTTGGAAGCCTCAGCTATATACGACTCTACCATTCTTTTAACTCATCCCTAGTGTTGCTGAGTCTACCTCAGGCACGGCTCTTGAGTCCAGCCTCATCCATCTCAACCTGACCCATCCCAGCCTTCCAGATATACACACAGGCACCTTCTCATGCTGCTGCTGCCAATCAGAGGCAAATAACCCTTAGAACTCCAGGCTCTCTCACAGAAAATTAGCGGACTTCAGAATTAATACCTTCTGCTATGTGTTCACAGGAGGTACTGCACCTCCCTGGCCTTACACATTCTTTGGATTTCTTAGTTCTTCTCCAGAACCCCAAATCTCATGCAAGCCCGGCCAGTGAGCTGGGTGTCCTCCTTTTTGTTCCTGCCAGTTCCTAAACTCTTGGAGATCTGGGTATCACACCTACTTCTCCTTGAACACTGAGTGGGCAGTCGTTCTCAACCCTGGCTGCACATCAGAATCATAATCAGTTTAAAGGATTACTGATGCCTGGGCACCACCCAAACCAATTAAATCATTCTTTCTGGAGGTGGGGCCCTGGCATTGGTATTTTGTCAACTCTCCAGAGGTGATTTTAATGTTCAGCCAAAGTTGAGAACAACTGGTTTAATGCATATATTTCCACCGTCTATGCCTTGGATCCTCAGAACGTACCCACTCTCCAGACCGGCCCTTTCAAGTTCTTCTCCAGGAATTGCTTAACCTGCAATGACTGTGCTCTGCCTTTGACTACCTATCATCCAACAGCCACTGTGTGTGTGCCAATGGGAAACAATTAAAACTATATGCTGCCAGTGGGCAGTGGTATGTTTTGGCCACCACCCTGTATCTATTAACCTTGATTTTCCTCTGGGCATCCACGCCAGTCCTATACCCAGTTCATGCCTTCTGTGAGAAGCTGCCTCCACACCTCAGCCCAGGGCTGCATGTGACCCAGACAGAGCCAATCAGGACCTTCCATCCCCCTGGCCACTGTGATGGGCTTAGGAATCAGCCCGTGCCCTAAGGCAGGGCAGTCAGAAATGGCAAGGTTTAATTCAGACACTTTGGCTTGACCTATTTAGGAATTTGCTGGACTTGAATGTGAGATGGGAGCCCAGAAGAGAGCTTACCTGAGGATGGAGCCCAAACAGAACAAGAAAACCCCAGGGAGGGACCCTGGTCTTGAAGATCATAGTCTAGTGGAAGAGACACCTGTTGATAGGGATAAAGGTGACAATGTTTGTGACAGCTCAGAGCATGGGGCAGCACAACCATGATGCCCCTGGGGGTACTTGCAGCTGGCTGGGCTACTCATGAGGTCATTTCTATTTTTGCCTCTTGGAATTGAATTCTGCTGGGAGGCAGCCAGTGAGGTCCAAAGTCCTCTCCTCAAGGTTGCTGGATTGTTTGATGATGGCCCCCCACCCTACCACATCCCCAGCAGCTGCAGCTTCCCAGGCCCTGGCATTGCAGGAGTTCCCTGGCTCTTCTCTCTAATCAGGCTCCTACCCTCACTGGGGGCGGATTAAGACACTTCCTGTCCTTCCCCAATCCTGGAGTCTTGCTAAGATCCTCCTAACAAGCTTTTCCTGCCTCCAGTCTGCCTTTCCACAACATTCTCCCCTCTGATGCCAGAGAAGCTAAGACATAAGTCTGATCATGCCAACCTCCTACTTCAAAACCTCCACTAGCTCCCTGTGGCCTCAGAATCAAGTCCAAACTCCTAACATGACCCAGAGGTCTTTCACAGAGTGGTCTCAACTTACCTCTCGTTTCTGGCCACTTCCCACCACATTGTTGAGCCAACTACATGGACATTCTTGTCATTTCCTGTATCAATCATGGCCTTTAATGCCTCCATGCCTCAGCATGGTCTGGTCTCTTTGCTAGATATAGAAATGGTCTTCCCTCCTGCACATCCTTTAGGACCCAACTCACACATCCCCTTTTTGAAGCCTTCTGCAGGAAGTACTTTATTCATACCTCAGTCACGTTATATTTAGCTTATTGTTCAAGGACACAGACTGGCTCAAAATAGGTGCTCAGTTAAATAAATAAATGGATCGATGCTATCAAAATCTCTGGAGGCATCCAGGACGGATAGACGTTGGAGAGCCCCGGATGGGAGAGGAAGAGGACAGATGGAACTGTTGGCAATCATTTATAGCTCACTTTCCTAAGGGCAGGCTCTTGGCTGGATTGGAAACAGCAGGGGCTAGGGCTGGTGGTCCCATACTGATCTGGTGTCATCTTAAAGCGATACCTATAGTCTTCTCTGATCCTCAGGCGCCCTGTAGAAGGGTCCTGAATCTATGGAGGGCTCTAGATACAGATTGTCAAAATGTTATCTGGCAGGAAGTACACAAGCTGTTTCCATGGTGGAGGCAGTTTCAGAATCCTCAAACTGACTCTTATAAATTTTAAAATGTCGATTATATAAGAACCATTTTGATCATATTCATTCAGTCACAATAAATGAAAATTTCACCTTAGTTCCACCATAATAGCCAGTAATAATCATAAAAATACCTGTAATGTATTGAGGATATACTATACTAGGGACTGAGCTAAGCACTTTACAGATATGATCTCATTCACTCTTCTTTTTTTTTGAGATGGAGTCTCACTTCTGTTGCCCATGCTGGAGTGCAGTGATGCAATATCTTGGCTCACTGCAACCTCTGCCTTCTGGGCTCAAGAGATTCTCCTGCCTCAGCCTCCCGAGTGGCTGGGATTACAGGCCTGTGCCACTATGCTCAGCTAATTTTTATATTTTCAGTAAAGACAGGGTTTCACCATGTTGACCAGGCTGGTCTTGAACCCCTGACCTCAGTTGATCGACCCAGGTCAGTCTTCCAAACTGCTGAGATTACAGGTGTGAGCCACCATGCCTGGCCCCATTCACTCTTCTTAATAGTCCAAAGAGATTGCCTACTTCATAGATGAAAGCACTGAGGCTCAGAGAAATTAAAAACTTGCCCATGGTCACAGATAGTCAATGGCAGAGCCAGGACTTAATTCCTTCTGCCATCCTAATAAACGTTTTATTTTCTGTACTCCAGGCCTTGTCCATATATTCTAATTGTTTTTATATAATTCTACTCAGAGCACAACTGTAACTCAGATTATTTTACAAACTTAACTTTATATCCTAATGCACATCCCATCCACCAAGTTCTGTTGAATCTACCCTAAAATAGCTATAATCTGTAATCTACTTCCCTTCGTCTCCATCCTTTTGTCTAGAGCCTGTTAGCCAGCCTCCATGTTTTACTCTTGCCCTTTTCTTAGCCCTTCTTCTCCCAGGAGTGAGTGATCTTTTAACAACATAAACCAGATCATGGCATTCCCCAACCCATCAGTGGGCTCTCACTGCATTTGAATAAATCCCAAATCCTTAACCCAGCCAAAGGGCCCTATGTCCTTCACCCATGCTTTGCTAAACTCACTGCACTCTAACCACACTGGCCTTTTCCCAGCACTTCAAAATAGCCCGATTCTCTACTACCTCAGCGCCTTTGCAGTTTCCTCTGCTTGGGACCCTCCCCTCATGCTCCCCATGACTAATGATGCCTCTTTGTCTTCAGGCCTCTTCTATTTTTCTGAGATGGAGTCTGGCTCTGTCGCCCAGGCTGGAATGCAGTGGTGCAATCTCAGCTCACTGCAAACTCCGCCTCCTGGGTTCAAGCGATTCTCCCACCTCAGGCTCCTGAGTAGCTGGGATTATAGGTGTGCACCATCATGCCTGGCTAATTTTTGTATTTTTAGTAGAAATGGGGTTTCACCATGTTGGCCAGGCTGATCTTGAACACCTGGCCTCAAGTGATCTGCCTGCCTTGGCCTCCCAGAGTGTTGGGACTACAGGTATAAGCCACCACACCCGGCCATCAGGCCTCTTTTTAAATGTCTCTTCAACAGGCCGTTCCTGACCACCCTCTTCAACCTAAATTAGGTCTCCTATTCACACAGTCTATATATTTATGTGAGTATCTGATTAATACCATTGACACAATCTTATAGTCCTAGGACAGAAGGACTTGTCTGTTTTGCTGAGCACTTTATCCCTAATGCCCACCACAGTGCCAGATACATAGCAGGTGATCAACATTTGTTCAAAGAATAAATACGTTTCTGTGTTACTCTACAGGCTTCACAAATATAATCTAAGAGCTGCATAATACCCGACAGTTATCCCTTTAATTAATGGCTTTAATAAGACATTTGTTTCATATGCAGTTGAAAGAACTGACCTTTTAGGGTTAGAAGAAAAAAAATGTTTGAAGTCCCTTGACTAGCCATACCAGAAATCTGAGCACACTAATAATAACATTATGCATGTACATAATGAGCCCAATTTTGCTGCCAAAAGTAAAAACACATAGATTACAGGTTTATTAAATCAATTTAGTAGGTTATGAGCAATACTGCTTTTAAAAATAGAACAGAATGGGCTGGGCGCAGTGGCTCATGCCTGTAATCCCAGTACTTTGGGAGGCTAAGGCAGGTGGGTCACAAGGTCAAGAGATCAAGACCATCCTGGCCAACATGGTAAAACCCTGTCTCTACTAAATATACAAAAATTAGCTTGGTGGTGGCGTGTGCCTGTATTCCCAGCGACTCAGGAGGCTGAGGCTGGAGAATCGTTTGAACCTGGGAGCTGGAGGTTGCAGTGAGCCGAGATCATTCCACTGCATTCCAGCCTGGTGGCAGAGTGAGACTCCGTCTCAAAAAATAAAAATAAAAAAAGAACAGAATGGATGATATCTGAATGCCTTGCAGGTGAAAGGATAAAAATTAGCTTTTTGTTTCTGTTTTATATCGATATAACTACAGACAGAGTATGTATATGCTGAAGTAGGTACCAGCTTGTAGTGTAAAATATATTTCTTACTGTGGATGGTAGTTTTAAAAAAATGAAAAACACTGATTTCAGTGGCTTGCCTTTGAAGTTATTCAAACACTTCAAAATCCTCAGGTATGACCTGATAAATGACTTGTTCAGTGTTCTACAAACTCAGTTTTCTGATATTACTGATTGCGATACTGCATGGAGGATTTGGAAACTCCCAAGATTATTTAATTTTTTACAAACTTTTAAGCTTGGAACAATTTTAGATTTAGAGGAAAGTTGCAAAGATAATACAGAGTGTTCTCATATATTCCTACCCAACTTCCCCTATGAACATTGTACATCTCTGTGGCACATTTGTCATAACTAAGGAACCAACACTGGCACATAGCTATTAACTAAACTCCAGACTATTTGGATTTTGCCCATTTTTCTTCATTCTGTTCTGGAATCTGAGCCAGGTCCTGCACTGCATTTAGCTTTCATGTCTCCTTAGTCTCCTCTGGTCCCCAGCAGTTTCTCAGCCTTTTCTTGGCTCTGATGACCTTGAACAGTTCTGAGGAGTACTGATCAGGTATTTTGCAGAACATCTCAGTTTGGGTTTGTCTGATGTGTTTCTCATGATTAAACTGGAGTTCTGAGTTTTGGGAAAAAATATCACACAGGTGAAGTGCCTTTCTCATCACACCCTACTAGGGGGATACATGATGTCAACAGGACATCACTGGTGATGCTAATCGTCATTACTTGGTTAAGATAGGTTTTTCCACTGTAAAGTTCCTATTTTTCCCTTTCCATACTATATTCTTTTTTTTTTTGGAGATGGAGTCTTACTGTATGCCCCAGTGCATTAGCGCCATCTTGGCTCACTGCAACCTCTGCGTCCCGGGTTCAAGCGATTCTCCTGCCTCAGCCTCCCAAGTAGCTGAGACTACAGGTGCCCGCCACTAGGCCCCGCTAATTTTTGTATTTTTAGTAGAGATGGGGTTTCACCAGGTTGGCCAGGCTGGTCTCGAACTCCTGACCTTAGGCGATCCACTCACCTCGGCCTCCCACAGTGCTGGGATTGTAGGCGTGAGCCACCACACTCGGCCTCCATACTATATTCTTTGAAAGCAAAGAATAGACACTAAAACCAGCCTGCCCTCAAGTGGGAGTGGAGGTGGGGTGATGGTGGTGGTGGCGGCATTAAACTCCACCTCCTGGGGGGAAGGACATCTACCATAGGAAAGATTGTGTCTTCTCCACTGTTTACTTATTCAGTCATTTATAACAGTGTGAACTCATGTATACTTATTTTATATTTTGGGCTATAATCTTATACAACATGATTTACTTTGTTGCTCAAGTTGTTCCAGCTTTGCCCATTGGGAGCCCTTCCAGTTGGCTCCTGTGTCCCTTCCATATGCCTCCTCCTTTTGTTTTTTTGAGTACTTCCTTACTTTCGGTACCACAAGATGCTCCAGGTTCATCTTGTATTTACCCTGTCCCAGACCTAGAAGCGGCCATTTCTCTGGGAGCCTGGGAGCTAGTTTTGAGAGTGAAGAGCCCAGAGCTGTGGAATGTTACCATATTAGACACAGAGGTGCACAGTGCTTCTCTGCCCAGGATGCTTGGGAAAATGTATGAGCAATAAAGAAGAGGAAGGGTACACATGGAGCTGCTGCCTGTTTCCTTAGCACCCAGGCTTGGATACACTCCCTGATGGGCTCCCCACGGTTATCTGATCTGCCCGGGTTAGACTATAGGATGTTTCTCAGACCAACTGCCCTGCTTGGCAATCAGATTTTGGAAGCCTCTGCTGTCTGCACAGAATGGCAAACATTCTGAGTCCCTGAGCTTGTGCTGGTCAAGGTCTGCCCTTCTGGGCTGGACTTCTGGGGGCATTGCTGCCCTGCTCATTCCCAACTGAGAAGCTATCCAAATACCAGTTTGTATTTTCCCAACAGTATTGTTTCAAATTTGGCTTCTGTGCCATCGCCTCCCTCTCATGCATGCTCAGTAGGCGTCCTTGCTTCCTTTAGGAAAAAGCAGTGTACCTGGCAAGAGTTCCCGCAACCTCCCCTGCCTTCCCTGGGACCACAGCTCCTACCTTCTCCAGGGCGACTCCTCCTGCTAAGCCTGGACCCACCCTCTCTCACTTTCTCTAGGACCATCCCTCTTGCTCCTGTCTTTGGCCTTGTCCCCCGCTGCCACCTCCAGCTCCCTTTACTGGCTCCTCTTTTTTTTTTTCTCCACCACTTGTCAGCAGGAATAAATGATTCTCCTGCCTCAGCCTCCCAAGTAGCTGGGATTACAGGTGCCCACAACCACACCTAGCTATTTATTATTATTTTTTTTTATTTTTATTTTTAGTAGAGATGGGGTTTCACCATGTTGGCCAGGCTGGTCTGGAACTCCTGACCTCAGGTGATCCACCCACCTCGTCCTCCCAAAGTGCTGGTATTATAGGTGTGAGCCACCTCACCCAGCTCTGGCTCCTCTTGCTCAGCCTAAAAGGACATTTACGTCTCCTCGGCCTTGCCTCAACCTCCAGCTAGCCCAGAATCTCTCTCCCCTTCACTTTGGGCTTCTTGAAAGGACAGATCTCACCGATCATCTCCCTTCACTACTGAGCCATGGAGACCATGGAGATAGGAGTTTCCACAGAAAAAGGGTGACTGTATTGGCTTCCATGGAGGGACGCTGATAGGGAAATCAAGTGGCCCCTCTCAAGGAAGCATTCCAAAATAATGAAATACTGCCGGAAAGGACTGCCCCAGAAAATTAGACTGAGAGCTGGAGCGATCTGAAAAATCTCCCAAGAAGCAGACCTGACCTGGGCCTAGAGTTGTTGGGCTTGAAGGAGAGGAGTGGAGGCCGCTCCCCACATGGATGGCAGCCATACATTGGAGAAAGGAAGGGCATCCATTTCCAAATATTTTCTGATCTACTGTTTTCTCCCCTCATCTCAAGGTGACAACCTTTGTCCCACAGTGACAGCCACTTTAATCATGGAGTATTTAATCTCATGTGGGGTCATACCTCCAGCATTGCCACTGACTATGTGAAGTGGCCAGAGTGATTCACCACCCCAGCTGGTTAACCTCCTTGCATCTTGCCAAGGTAATGGGGGTGTGCCCTTTCCATCAGTGGAGCAAAAGGAAACTCACATTCAGGGCTTGGCCCCTCCACATCGGGTTCTATCTTCTGGTACCCCTACTCTAGCTGGGCTGGCTCCTGCTATTCATTCTCCTTCTGCTGACTTCTCTCCTTGACCCTGCCAGAAACACCTTCCCCTCAAGTACCCTGGCTCAGTCCTGGGTTTTGGAATTCAGCTTGTGGTAGATGAACTTCCTCTAGGATCAAGAGCTTGTCAGCCTGAGCTGCACACAGACTCGTGTGCACACAGACTCATGTGTGCTCACAGACCCTGGCCAATTTTGTGGCCTATGGCCTGTTGCTTATTCATTCATTCAGCACATACTTATGGAGGACCTTCAGGCATACTTGTAGGCACTGCGGATACAATGATGATCAAAAAGATATGGCTTCATTAGAGTTTGCAGATGCATCTTGAGTAATTCCAAACTATATAGTACAAAGTGCAATGAAGAAAAAGTATGAGTGTGCTCACAGTCTCACCCAGGGTATTAGGTAAAGCTTCCAAAGGAAATGACAGTTTTAACTGAGACATGAAGAATGAGTAGGAATTAACAAGGCAAGATAGTTGGGGTGACTGAGACAGGAGAGGAGAAAAATCTTCCCAGACAGAATAGCATGTGCAAAGGCCCTAGAGCAAGAAGGATGGCCGGCTGGCTGGAGTGTAGGAGGCAAGGCAGAGATTGGGGGGAGGAAAGGCTAGAAAGGGCAGCGGAAGCCAGAGGGGCAGGGCCCTGTAGGACCGTGTTCATTATCTTGGGCTTTATGCCAAGAATGGTTGGAAGAAAGCCAATTAAGGATTTTACAGAGCGATGTGATCAGATTTGTATTTGAGAAACTACTGACTACAGTGCGAAGCACAGATGAGAAGGGGGCTGGTGCCCCTGTGAGGAGAGTTGGAGGTTAGGTGACAGCCGTGGTCCCAAGAGAGGTGAGGGCAGGGTTAGGGTGGTGGTTGCGCTCCATCTGCTTGTCCCTTGACTTTTTGTTGTTGTTGAGACAGAGTCTCACTCTGTCGCCCAGGCTGGAGTGCAGTGGCACAATCTCGGCATGCTGCAACCTTTGCCTGCTGGGTTCAAGCGATTCTTCTGCCTCAGCCTCCTGAGTAGCTGGGAATACAGGTACGTGCCACCATGCCCAGCTAATTTTTGTATTTTTAGTAGAGATGGGGTTTCACCATGTTGGCCAGCCTGGTCGCAAACTCTTGACCTCAAATGATCCACCCACCTCCACCTTCCAAAGTGCTGGGATTACCGGCGTTAGCCACCGCGCCCGGCCTGTCCCTTGACTTTTTTACTGTCCTGAGATGCCAGGCTTATGTTGGCAGTGTGTTCTCAACAGAAGATGATCCCGTGGAAGGCCCAGGGGTGGGGATGAAGGTTAGGTTAGTCCCAGTGCCAGCCTTTGGTAGAGACTCAGAACCTGATAGGTAGAAAGGGAACTAAGAGAGCCTGGTCTTCTTCAAGTTCTACTTTTGTCATCTGAATTCCCCCGATTTAAGGATAAAACCAAGCTTGATGAAGCCTCCTTAAAACTGGTGGCCCTTCAGGTGGGAGCCTTCATTCCATTTTTATCCAGCAAAGAGCCCAGAGCACCTGCCACAGGCTGTAGGATCCTTCCTGCCACACTGGCTTCCAGAATTTCATGGTGGCGGGTACCTTAAGGCCACCCAGACGGGCAACGGGCAGGAAGATGAAAGTGGGCTTTAAGGAGGAGCACAGCTATGTGCATCTCAGATTCTGGAGACCTGAACGAACTCTAATCTGAATGTGTGACCTTGGGCAAATCACTTACCCTCCCCAGGCCTCGGTTTCCCCATCTGCAAAGTAAAGGTAGCCCCAAAGTCCCCACCAGGTGCCAGTGGGACTTTCAGTCCAGCAGGCAGGATGTTGATGGCACTGCGCTAGGCCCCCCGGTCGGCGTGGGGCGGGGTTGCGCCGACTCGGGGGCCACCACGGAGGACCAGGTGGCCCGGGAGAAAAGCGGCGACAGCGCTGCGGTGCGGGGGACGGCGCTCACACTGCCTCGCCCCCAGTCTCCTGGCTCGCAGCCGCGGCCCGGGGGCCACGGGGTTACGTAAGGAGCGGGGCGGAGGGAGCGGGCGCGGGGAGAGGGCGGGGCGGGCACCGCCCCAGCGCGGCCGCCCAGCCCGCGGCAGCCCAGCCCCCGCCCGCCCGCGCCTGGCGGCGGCGGCGGCGGCGGCGGCGGCGGCGGCAGCAGTTGCAGCAACGGTAGCAACAGCGGCAGCAGTGGCGGCCGCGCAGCCCCACGAAATGGAGCGGCGCCGGGGCTGAGCCAGGCGCGCACGGGCCGCCGCATGTGCCGCGCGGGGAGCGGCTGCCGAGCGGGCGGAGAGCGAGCGCGAGAGGCCCCGTCGGAGCGGCCGCTGGAGCAGCGCCCGAGATGGGGTGAGTGAACCCGCGCTGCGCGCGCTCCGCGCGCCCCTGCGGAGGGACTGCGGGGCCGCGGCACGCGTCCCCGGGCTCGGAGCCCCGGGGCTGACTGGCCACCGTCTTCCCAAGCCGGAGCGAGCGCATTGCCAGCCCCCAGGAGTCTGGGGCCACCAGATCCGCGCCCTCCGCTGGGGCGCACGGACACCCAGCAGGGGCACCCTGGCCTGGTCGAGTAGCCCGTGGCCCTTCCCCTCCCAGCCAGCCCGGGCGCCGGGGCACCTGGCGGGGACCGGTACCCTGGCCGGCCTCCTGCCTCGGCCATTCCACCTTCTCTTCTCCCCGGGGCGCAATCAACTCCAGGGCCTGAGTTTGTGAGTCTCAGCAGCAGTTTGTCTTTCTCCACGTTTGGATTTATTACAAGCAAAATGGAAATCGAAGTTTTCCTAGAAAGGGAACACATCAAATAATAATAAACCTCCAGCGTAGGAATAGTGGACTTTGGATCTGCTTTGAGATGGCCGAAGGTGATGGAAGTCTATAAGGAAATTAGGTGAGGCTTCAGTCTTTGAAACAACTGAGTAGATGCTCAGGAGGGAAGTTGAAATACGCTGTCGAAGTGACTAATGCTTCTGAGTATATAATTTCAGGATTGCTTTCCCCTCGGCGTTTCTCTGAGCAGTGGGCTCTGAGTGTGGGAGCCACCGTGCTAATAGCACAATAACTCCTTACATGTGCTCACCCTATTTGGGCACACGTTGATGGTTTGCCATACATATTCAGGGGACACTTATGCCCACTTTACAGATGAGGAAACTGAAGCCGAAAGTAGTTCGGTGACTTCCCCCAGGCTGTGCAGCCGGTGAGCATTTGTATATCAGGGGGACACTTAGCCTGCCACTGTCTGGCATGTGGGCTTGGAGGTGGGCGAGTGAACCAGAGTTCCTAAACCTCTCTGTTCCTTGCTGCTGAACCCAGCATTCTTCCAACAGCCCCTCCCAGGAGTCAAATGCTTCGCCTCAGAGGGTCTAGAGATCTTGCTTTCCTGTTTGGGATGGGTGGGGCCTGGGAAGGCAAGGGTGCAGTGGAAGGAGCAGGATTGTCCTGGTGGCCTGGCTCAGGCCTCCTTGGTCAGTGGCTTTCTTGCACTCCAGGTAAGTTTCTGGAGTCATTTTGCCCAGTGAGCCTTAGCCATGGGAGCTGCAGAGTGTGTGAGGGGCTCAGAGGCAGGCCAAGAGGAATTTTGAGGAAAGGAAGTGTGAGGACTGTGGGCCAGCATGAACTGGATATGACAGAGGTGGGGCAGAAAGAAGGGGGTGAGGCGGGCAGCGAGGGCTGAAGAAGTTTGCTTACATCGAGGAGATTTTACATGGACAGTAACTGTGGGTGATTTTACCCCGCAGCACCCAAGCTGGCAGGCCGTTTTTCTGTAACATTTCCAGTGAGTCCTCAGTGGACTGTGAAAAGGCTGATCTTTGAGCAGTAGGAGCCTTTGAGGTTCTCAGATTTCATACTTTAAAAAAATGTACAGGGAAAAAGGAATTGGCAAATGTAAGGTCTTAGGATGGAAGATAAAAGGGATCTGGTAATTTTAACTCTCTCTCTGGCCCTCCTCCCCCGGCCAACACAAAACCAACCCACCATACTTGTGTGATCAAAAACAAATATTGAAATTCTGTGGTTGAGATCAAATAGTTCTGTGGAAATGAAAGTGTTTACTCATAAAACCTTAAAGAAAATGTCAAAAATAATTTTTGTTTGTGGAGAAGCAGGGAGGAGATGCTTGGGGATTTTGTTTAAACACTGAACATGTCTTTCATGTAATTTTAACATCATCCAATAAATGTATATATTACTCATTTCTGGTAGGTAAAGGCTAGTTTGTAACTGCTACCTACATCTGCCATTTTTAATAGATCCATGCCTTCTATAATTTATGCGAAAATACAAACCATGGTCGTAAATTGACATGCAGCTAAGGACTGGGGAAGCAGTTCAGACAGAGGAGGCTGGAGGGAGCCGTTTAACTGAAAATAGAACCAATGTCATCCTTTCTGAGAGTTGTGTAGGATGGAGGGGGAAGAACTTCTTGAAAGGGCAGCTAGTAGAAAACCTTGCTGTGATCCTACAGCTTTGTCATGGCTCTGCTTAGTAGACAAACTAGGATTTAAGAAAAAAAAAAAAAAAAAACCCTCTGAGTTTACCTCCTCCCCACTTGAGACGCTCCTCCTTCACTGCCATTTCCTACTTCTCTTCTGTGAAGTGTTCTGCGTTAAGTGTGGTCTCTCCAGTGAGTTTGCGTTCTTACTCCCTAAGGCAGCTACTTCATACCTGTTCTCCTTTCCAGACCTCTCCCCTTCCTGTGCACACCCCTGGCTTCTCTTTCGATTGACAAAATAGGGACCTCTGACCAAGGGAACATCTTCATTTCGCCACTGCCTAGTCTAGCATGCAGCTGGTGCTACCTTTTCCTACCTGCCTGCTGTGCTGGATGGCCAGTTCCTCCTCTCTTCCTGCTAAGGGCCCCTCCTTCTGCGGCAGACTGCACTCCATCCCTTCTTCTTCCTGTCTTTTTGGAGACTGTCTCTCCTAATAACCACCTTTCTCTCCAGGGTCTTCTCCATTAGTATAGGGGCATACATCTGTCCAACAGAGCCTTCTGCACTGCTGGAAATGTCCTGTATCTACATGGCAGCCACCAGCACATGTGATTATTGGACACTTGAAATGTAGCTGTTGAGACTGAGGACCTGAATTTTTAACTTAATCTTAATTTAAATAGCCACATGTAGCCAGTGGCCGCCATATTGGATCGCGTAGCTTTAGTTTCTCCTGTCTTAAAAAGGAGCTCTCCCTCCCTCCTGCATCCCTCTCCTGCTTCCGTTTCACTTCTTTTTTGTTCTTCACCTGAAAGCACCTCTAAATATACATCCAAACCCCTGGCTCCATTCACTTTCTCCTGCCGTTTGTTCCCTCTTCATATCCTACAGCCTGGCTTCTGCCTCACCTCCGCATGGAAACTGCCAGGGTCGTGGGTGGCCAGGGCCGTGGGTGGCCAGGGCCGTGGGTGGCCAGGGCATTGCCAAGTCTGTGCCTCATCTCACTTTACCTCTCTCTCAGCAGCATTCCTCACAAAGGACCACTCCCTTTCCTCAAAACAACGCCCCTCTCAGCTCCTCTGGTTTCACTGTTTCCTGCTTTTCTTCTGACTCCTAGTCATGGGGTTGTCCAGGAACTGGTCCTGGTTCCTTTCTCTGTCCACACTGTCTTCCTAGGTAATACTGTCCCACCCCCAACTCTTCCCCACCCTCCCATGGCTTCAAATCCACCTAGATGCCTATGATGCCCATGTTTTAATTTCTAACTCAGATCTTTCTTGGGGCTTCTGACTCTCGTCCATATGTGGAGCTCTTGATATGCCTTCCAGTTCTCACCTTCCCTCCGCCTTCCCCATCCCAGTCGGTGGCCCTGTCATGCACTCATTTGCCAAGTCATCCTTGAGTCCTCTTCTCCACCTCTCACATGCAGGCTGTCAGTGTGTCCTGTGCATTCTACTTCTGGGATGTATCTGGAGTGCATTCACCTTGCCCCATAGCCATAGTTCCCACTCTAGGCCTGGCCACCATCACTTCTTCCTAACAGGCCCCCCAGTACTCTGGGTTGTCTGCAGTCCATTTTTCACACAGGAACCTAAATGACCAGCTTTTAAAATCACAAGTCGGATCGTGTCATTCCCCTTTTTACATACCTCCCACTGACCAGGCGCTGACCCCCCTCCCCACGCCGTGCTGCTGCTCTGTCGCTTACTGTGTTCTGCTAACACAGATCTCCTTTCCGTTTCTTGCCCCACCTGAGAGCCTTGCACTTGCTGTTCCCTCTATCTGGAATTCTCTTACCTTCCTCTTTCCCCCCGCGGTCACCTGTTGAGGGTCTTTCCTGCCATCCTGTCTACAGCACCTACCTCCACAACTCTTTAACCCAACCCCACTTTTTTTTTTTTTTTTTTTTTTTTTGAGACAGAGTCTCCCTCTGTCATCCAGGCTGGTGTGCAGTGGCACAATCTCTGCTCACTGCAACCTTTGCCTCCCGGGTTCAAGCGATTCTCATGCCTCAGCTTCCTGAGTAGCTTGGATTATGGGTGTGTGCCATCATGCTCAGCTAATTTTTTGTATTTTTAGTAGAGACAGAATTTTGCCCTGTTGACCTGGCTGGTCTTGAACTCCTGACCTCAAGTGATCTGTGCACCTCAGCCTCCCAAAGTGCTGGGCCCCAGTCCTACCTTTGTTTCCTGAAATTGCTCTCCACAGCATGCCAGCAAGCATGCAGGTGTTACATACTTCTTTAGAATCTGTCTTCAATAGCACCCCAAAAGGATAGGCCTTATCTTTTTCACCAGTGTATTCCAACACCTAGCACAATGGCTGGCACCAAACAGGCCTCCAGTAAATAATTTTTGATTGAGTTAATGCTTGAATGTTGTGGGCAGCCTTGCTTGGATGCTGGCCTGGAAGTTGTGATAGTTTTTGGATTAACTCATATTGCTTGCTTAATTGGGAGTTGCAAGGGCCAAGAGAGAAAGAGATCACATTTGGATGCAGTTTTCTTTTAACACAAAAGCAAGCCATTGAGCTTTTATTGTGACATGGGTTAATTTTTGGGCTGTCTGTTGTCATTTGAGTACTGGGGTTGTAAATTGCCTTTTTACCCTCCTGCAAAAGGCCATCAGAAAAGCCGGCTTGTCTGCAGTTGTGACTTTTAGCTGATTTTGTCAGTGTTTACAAATAAGATCTACTGTATTACTGTTTGGCTTCATTTGACACTCCTTTATTTTGTTCAGCCAAGATTACCTTGCGACGTACCATTGTCACAATCGTGGTTACCTAACACCTGTGACTGCCTTTGGTACTCTATACAGGTTAACTTTCTTTTGATGTTCGTTCCCTCTTCTTTAATTTTCCATTCGTCCTGAATCACACCAGACTCTGTAGTTCCAGTAAATTACAGGGCTGTTCTTAGGGGTTTGAGTTGACTACAGTAGATACAGTCTTTCAGATATGTTGAGGTGAGTTTGTCTTCTCTTGGTCCTGTGGGTTTTTAAACTTCACTTTCTAACATTTGTTCAGTCACTACGTTGCTAAGGCAGTTGGTGAGTGCTGTGGGGATCCGGAGATGAGCAGACCCACTAGTTAGTTCCTGCCCTTGTGGAGTTTATATTTTTGAAAGGGAGATTAACTGCACACACAAGTACCCACTTTATATGTGAAAGGTTGTGAGAGTAAACAGTGTTATAGTCCATTGGGTATCAGAGGTAGTGGTGGAGGGGTGCCCCTCTGTTTGGGGAATTGAGGAAAGATGCTGCGGTACATTGTTGGGGGGACAGATGGTGTGGTGCACTGATGGTTACACAATCGTCTCCCTTAGTGTCTGAACTGGAAAAATACACAGAATTTGGAATAGAGTAGACACTAAATAAGTAGATATTGAATGAATGTGTAAATAGGCATGAATGAATATTCTCTTTGGGTTGACTTTCTTTGTTGTTGTTTTACTAAAATACACAGTTTATCAGATAGCAATAAAGGATAAGGAAGGGGGCTAGAGGATGTTGCAGTAGGATAGAGATTTTAGATGGGGATCCAGAAGGAGACTTCACTGAGAATGAGACATTAAAGAGCTGAAAGAAGGAGGAGAATGAGCCATGAGGGAAGTATTCCTGGCAGTGTGAATAGTGTGAATACTGTATTCAGTGTGAATAGTGTGAACAGCAGGTGCAAAGGCCCTGGGGCAGGAGCATCCCTGGCTTGTTCAAGAAATAATAAGGAAGCTAGTGTGGCTGCAGCAGAGTGAGCCAGAGCGAGCATGAAGGTGAAGAGGTCAGGGAGGTAGCAATGGCCTGACCAGTCTTTGGATTGACTTTTACTTTGGGAAGATGCCGTCATTCTTGTTGGAAACGGCCCTGAAGTTTCTGGCCTGAGGGTTCTTAGGAAAGAGTAAAGGCACCTTTGCCTGCTTGCACACAGTCCCCTGAAGGAGGACCCTGAGCAGAGCACATGGTTTGTTTTTGTCTAATAGACTCAGTGATTTGTGAAAATTATTAGGTTTCTTTTCTGGAATGGCTCCTGAGGAACTTTGAGTTAAATGTGTGGTGAACCTTAGCAGATTTATCAGACCTCATCCATTACCTGTATCTCTAGCTCAGTGTGATGGCCCTACCCTTGTTTTGTCTTTACCCTTTTTAATCTACCACTTTTTTTTTTAAACAAAAGGAAAATAACTTTGCTTTTTTCTAATTATAAAAAAACTACATGTTTATACTGAAAAATAACAGCATAAAGAGGGAAGTGAAAATTACTTGTCATCCCACGTCTTAGGGATAACCTCCATCAGCATTCAGTGTCTGCCTTTGTACTTTTTTACACGTATATATGTCTATGTGTGTCTAGATGTATGTCTACATCGAGCAAGTCTATTTTTAACAAAATGCAATCATTTTATACATCTGTTTTGTAATATAATTTTTCCAACTTAAAATATCTTGAGTGGACATCTTTCCATGCCAATAACTATAAAAATATTTCATCATTTAAATCCACACCTACTTCTATTTTGTCATTTTGCTAAATCTTATACATCTTTGTAAACCTATTTAAATCCTTTCTGGAACAAGACAGGCTTTTTTTTTAAAGACATTTTAACAATCTCTTAAAGCAGTTGTTTGCTTTAAATGAATTACTGAAGGAAGGAAATGGTAGAGGAGACCAAGATCACAATTAATGTTGGGTAATTTACAATGCCTTTGTAATTTGGGTGAGTCATTGCTCCTTAGTGAATCTTGGTAAGAACATCAAGGATTCATCGTTGTTGCTAAGGGTGGTTGGTGAACCGAGACCCAGCTGCTCAAATTGTTTCTCCTGGATTGGAAATATCAGGGCAGAGTAATTCTGCTTTAAGACTTGGATGAGAAGGTTCTTTGCAAGCAGAAAGCACCCATGCCCATACCTTGAAGACCCCTGCTGCTTCTGAGGCTCTTTGTCTAGTATATATCACACCTCCTCCTTCAAAGAGAATTTCCCCAGTGAGCAGGTTGGCAGGGATGTATACAAAAGGAAAGACATTGTATTTCCTGCTTTAGTAGGAAGGCAAATTAAAAAAAAATTTTTTTAATAATACACCCTGGGCAAATCTACTGAAATATCACCACAGCCTGCACAGACATCTAGAACCTTTGGAAAAAGAACTTCCTTTTGGTGCACGGGGTAGGGCTGAGGGCAGGGACCCCTTTAATATTTGACAAGAAAAACTTTCTTCAGCTTTGTCAAACGTGAACAGCAGCCAAATAGCATATTTACAATAGAGAAAAGGCATTTTTTCTGAATGTTAGAAACCTGTGGTATACCAGTCCTGACTTCATAGATCTTGAGAGTTAGACTTTGTTTTTTTTCCCCCCAGGGTGAAAATAAATTCAGCAAAAAGAAGCATTGTGAGGAATTGGGGCAAAAACTTCTAATTTGCATTGGTTTTGATCCACTGGTCTTTTAAGCACTGCTTGTTATGTGTCTGCACTTCCTAGGTATTGTACACACAGGCTGCCCCCAAGTTGTATTTATTTATAGGTTTGGAGGTGAGAGCTGGCATCATGATCCAGTTTCCTAGTGGGGTGCATTTTGTGTGGGAAGAGCGGCGAGATGGGAGCCTCTGAATGCATGATGAAGACTCCAGTAGTTTTGCCACCGGGGTGCTGTTAGTCATATGGTATCATTCTGGTAGAATTTATTTAAATGATATTCCAAATTAGCTTGTTAGAATAAAAATACGCTTGTGGGGAACACATTTAGACATTTGTCAAAGACTAGAGAGATTTTTAAAAAAATTTTTATTCATAAGCCTGGTTGATAGTCTTATTATTATTCCTCGGAGGAAATGGAGATGGTAGAGTCCCCACCCCTGTGCAGACAAGCTTAGCATAAGGCTTTGCAACCAGGTAAAGCCCTTGAGTACACAAGTGGCTCCTAGTCAAAGGAGGGCCGAAGTAAGGGCAGCTCCCAGCTTTGCAGGGGCTCCAGGAGGCCCCTCTCTTTGCCCTGCCTGGGGAAATCTGTCCAGATCACCAGTGAGGGGCAGGCCAAGCCCAATCTGCCTTTAGTCCTCCTTTTGCTCTGGGGGTAATCTCATCTGTTGGTTATGGGGTGGGCGGTATCCACAGGAACCTGATGAGTGAGGAATGTTGCAGACCCCACTGCCTGGGCATTGGATCCTTTTGGGATCTTTAATTGGGAAAGCTTTTAATTGGAGTTTTTAGATAAAGGGGGGAAAAGGAGAGTTGTTTTGGGTTGTGTCCTGTGGGAGCTGGTGACGGAGAGGGTCCTCCTGGAGAGAAGGAATGGAGCTTGTTCCACGATGCTCCAGAGAGTAGGCAAAGGAGCCCCCAGTGGAGGTGGCATCAAGTCAAATTTCAGCTCACTTGGTATGAGGAAGAGCTCTCTAACTCCTCCAAGTGGACTGAGCGTAGACTCAGTGGAGGCTCAGCTGTCTCAGTGGAGAGTGCGTTGTTACGGAGCACCACTGGCTATGGGGGCTGGGAAGGATGGTTAAATACATACAGCTCAAGCCCCGGCCCTCCTAACCCTCACTGGTTGTGTGAGCTTAGATGAGATAGTTTATCTCTCTAGGCTTCACTATCCTCATCTATTAAATGGTTGAGGTGATTAAATAGAAAATGTGTGTAAAGCATTTAGCACAGTGCCAGACACATAAGTACTCAGTAAATGGCGGCCAAGTTTATCATCATTATCATTACCACGGCCATCATTTCTTCTTTGGGTGGGAAGTTGGCCCTTCGGGCACCCTCTAGAGTTAGGTGGTTGGGGATGACATGTGCTTCCATCCCCTCATCCTTTAATTCCCTCGGGCACTCTGAGTCTTCAGCCAGTCTGTGCGTCTGCCTTTGAGACTACCCAGCCACTTTGCTGCCAGTCCTGAGCAGTGCCACAGTTGGCTCCCGGTCATCAGGTGACTCAGGCAATCTGAGACTTGCCCTGTGAAATGTCGCCTCATACCGCTAAGCCTCTCAAGTGGCGTGGGTGGAGGAATGTCACCAGCCAGAGAATCAGGAAGGCCAGGAGAGTGAGCTGACCCAGGTACATCAACAACAACAACAACAGCAAAGCAGCCTGCCAACCATTTGCTTTTACAGGGAGGTGCAAGTGTGGACAAAAGTTAAGGGGTTTCTCCCCATTGTGACATCAGACTAGGGATTTGTGTTGCTGTCAGGGAACCTTTAATTGATTATTTGTGTATACATTCACTCATTCATTCAACAGTGATCCCCCTGTGTCAGGCACTGCCATGGGTGCTGGGAACACAATGATGGACATCTGTGGCTCTGGGATGCTCACAGGCTAGTGGAGGAGTTGGTCATCAAGCAAACACTGCCCAATGGATGGTCACTGGGGGGTGTTGTACCAGGGCCATGTGGACTAGTCAGTAGTTCAGGGTCTCTGTACGTCTCTGGACTCCCATCCCCACTTGTATGGATCTGAATTCCTCTCTGACCACCCTTCATCTGTTTGTCAGCTCTTTTACCTTTCTTGATCCTTTGGCCAATGACCATCACTTGAATGTTGAGTACCTTCTCTGGGCTAGACACCAAGAAGACAGGTCATAGGACAGAGTCCCTACCTTCCTGAAGGAGATGGCTGGTGAGCAGGTAACTAGCGCAATGAGATAAGCCTGTTATTGAAGTGTGAACATGGATAAATGCTTAACTCTGTAAGAAGTTAGAGAAGCCTTCCTGAAGGAGGTGACATCCAAGTTAAGTCTTAAAGGATAAAGAGGGGTTTCTCAGGCAGACAAAGTGAGGAACAGAGCATTTAGAGGGAGAGTGTTCCCTGAGGGAAGTGGTGAAGTACGGAGATCAAGAACAGGGACCTTGGACCCAGTCTTTGCCTGGCCATTCACTGTCTGTGTGACCGGACCAAGCACTGACCTTCCTTGAGCTTCCATTTCTTCATCCGTATAATGGGAGTAATAATAATATTACACCAATGTTGTAGGGTTATTGTAAGGATTAAATGAAACACAAATGTTGATACACGTGAGCCATTATTAAGAGGCATGGAAACGGAAAAGAATGTGGAGTAGAAGGTGAATGTGGATAAGGGTTTCGGAAGGTATCGGCACGAAGGAGACCTTTGGGCCAAGGTGTTGGGACTTAGTCCTGTGAGTGGCAGGGAGCCAGCCATAGGTGAGGCTGGAGGTCAGGGGAGCAGCTTGTCCTGGTGTCGAAGAATGAGGCCTGACCTGGGCATCAAGCAGTGGGCTTGGAGAGGAAGAGGTGACTTGGGGTGGGAGGCAGGAATATATTGTATGGACTTCAGTCTGTAGGCAATAAGGGGACATTTTCAGTTTTGAAAAGAAGGAGAATGCTTGTTTTAGGGAATTTTTTTTTTTTTTTTTGAGACAGAATCTTATTCTGTCACCCAGGCTAGAGTGCAGTGGTGTAATCTCGGCTCACTGCAGCCTGTGCCTCCTGGTTCAAGCGATTCTTGTGCCTCAGCCTCCCGAGTAGCTGGGATTACAGGTGTTCACCCCACACCTGGCTGCTTTTTATATTTTTAGTCGAGACGGGGTTTTACCGTGTTGGCGAGGCTGGTCTTCAACTCCTGGCCTCAAGTGATCTGCCTGCCTCTGCATCCCAAAGTGCTGGGATTATAGGTGTTAGCCACCATACCGAGCTAGGAAAATTATTTTAGAGATAGTAAGGAGGGGTAGTATGGAAACTGGAAGGAAAGAGATCTCATAGGAACTGGCCACACGCAAGGCAAGAAATGTTGAGAACAGAAGGGATAGAGAGAGAAGGTTGATATGGCAGATTTATATAATGCAAACCTTGCCTTGCTCTGTAATGGATCTGAGGCAGCTTCTAGGATTGTATGTAATATGGCAAAAGAGAAAAACATGTGGAAGATTCCAGACTCCTCACTGGGGATGAGAGTTTTGTTTTGTTTTGTTTTGTTTGGAGACAAGGTCTTGCTCTGTCACTCAGGGAGTGCTCTCCGTGCAGTGTAATCACAGCTCACTGCAGCCTCACCTCCGGGCACAAGTGATCCTCCCATCCCAACCTCCTGAGTAGCTGGGGCCACAGCCATATGCCACCATGGCCAGCTAATGTTTTTATGTTTTGTAGAGATAGGGTTGTACTCTGTTGCCCAGGCTGGTCTTGATCTCCTGAGCAATCCTCCTGCCGCCTTGCAGTTCTTTCATATATAGTTGCTAAATGAGGACACAAGCTATCATTTAATGAGAACTTGGTAGGTTGGAGTCACTGTGCAGAGTACTGTCTATGCAATATCTCATTTAACTCTTATAACAACCTCCCAATTTTCATAGTTGAAGAAACTGGGCTTAAGAGATTCAGTAACCTACCACAGCTGTCAGTCAGTACATGGCAGAGTTGGAAACCAAGCTTCAGCCTATCGGAGAGCAAAATTCATGTTCTTTTTTTTTTTTTTTTTTGAGAGAGAGTCTTAATCTCAGCTCACTGCAACCTCCACCTCCCAGGTTCAAGTGATCCTCCTGACTCAGCCTCCTAAATAGCTGGAACTACAGGTATGCACCACCACACACCTGGCTAATTTTTTTTTTGTATTTTTAGTAGAGATGGGCTTTTGCCATGTTGGTCAGGCTGGTCTTGAACTCCTAGCCTCAGGTGATCCACCCACCTTGCCCTCCCAAAGTGCTGGGATTACAGGCGTGAGCTGTCATGCCTGGCCAGAATTCCTGTTCCTAAGATGCGCTTTCTGGAGGCCAAAGCTCTCATGAGAGTTATGTGGTAGATGGACTCCACTTTTGGTTGTTGGGATGAGAGAACTGGAGAAGCTGAGTTGCCATTGATGTGTATGTTTCTAGGCTGTGTGGTTGATAGTGGTGGTGTTGACTGAGCTTGGGAATACAAGAGAAGATGTAGTTATTTTGGGGAAAATGATGAGAGTTTAGTTTTGGGTGGATATGATGACTTTCCACTTGTCCAGGCTATCCACAGCAAGTAGAAATTCAGCTCTAACACTCAACCGTTCAGACAGAGTCAGAGATACATATTTGGGAGCCATGACCTCTGAGATGGATTTGACCTCCTAAGGAGAAAGAAAGTCAAGAAGGACAAAGATGGACCTCTGACCAAGGCTTGCAATTGGAGGGAAGGAAAAGAAGCCAGTGAATGAGACGGGGAGGTGATGAGACTCCAAGGAAGGCTGGAGGAGAGAGGGATTGCAGAAGCCAGGGAGAGGAGGCTGAAAAGGGGAGCATCCTCAACAGGGTCACAGGCCTCGCAGAGCTTAGAGGAGGCAGGGGACTGAGACTGTTTAGTACTCCTGTCTCTGAGGGAGCAGGAGTGTTAGGGCACTGAGGGAGTTAGAGCAGCCTCAGCCAAGTGTGAAAACACAAATCCATTGCAGGCGGAATGATTTAAGTGAGTATGTGAGGAGCGAATGGAGAAGTCTAGCCAAGCTGATGATGAAAGTAGCTTGAGAGTGAGTCAGGGTGGAAGGACCATTGATATTTGTTTCAGAAGTTGAGGATATTGGGAGTCTGAGGGTAAAGTAAAGGGGAGATCGAACACCCTAGAGAAGGATGAGAGGTTGGAGGCAGGAGACAACCAGAGGAAGACCTGAAGAGATGTGCATCGTCCTCAGAGACCAGGTAAGGTGCAGACATAGAGAAATTTTGAGGCTGTGACCAGAAGAGGGGTGTGGGAGCTGGATCGGCTGGCTTTTGTGTGTGTGTGGGGGAACAGAGTCTTGCTCTGTCACTCAGGCTGGAGTGCAGTGGTGTGGTCTCAACTCACTGCAGCCTCCATCCCTGGGTTCAAGCAGTTCTCCTGTCTCAGCCTCCCAAGTAGCTGGGAATGCAGGTGTGCACCACCATGCTCGGTTATGTTTTGTATTTATTTAGTAGAAATGGGGTTTCACTGGTCTCTAACTCCTGACCTCAGATGATCCACCTGCCTTGGCCTCCCAAAGTGCTGGGATTACAGGCGTGAGCCACCACGCCCAGCTGAGCTGGCATTTTCTTCTCAATGAGAGCTGAGGGATTGATCTGAGAACTGGAGGGTAGATCAAGAAGGAAAATGGGTTGGTACAGCTGGTTATAGGGTTGGGGTGCGGAGTGAGCTGAGGCAAATACTGACTAGGGAACAGCCTTCAGAGACCAGTTGAAGACTGAAGACTGTGACTTTGTAAAGGTGCCAGTGGCCACTGGTAGATGATGTGCCAACATGTCAAGCACCCAGAGAGTAAGCACAGATGCAGGCAGTCCCAGACCTGCCCAGGGACAGTCACCCTGATCAGACTTGGAGTGCTTTGCCATCCGCAGCTCTGGGCATACCATGTGGGAGGAGGGGGAGCCCGCTCTGTCTCTATCTGTCACCTCTGTGCCCTCACTTCTCTGATTTGCCAGTCATTGTTCTGTTGTTAATAATTCTTCCAGACGCTTTCTAAAAAATGCATTAAAATTCTCACCAGCATGACCTCTTTGAGTATTGAGATCTGTAAGTTTATTAACCTCTGTGAGAAGTGGATTTTCTTGCTCCATGGGAGCAGATAATCTCTTGGAGGGAATGAACATTAATGTGCTGACCTGGAGGGCAGAGGCAGTGTGGGGGTGGCTTATCTGTGTCCCTCCCCACTCTCTGACTTAGCGTATGTCTCATGGAACTCAGGGAATATGGGCTGATTGCTTCTGCACATCACTGTCCCTCAGCCCACTCGGTCCAGCAGCAGCCCAACGTCAGAGAAACCAAACCATAACAAAATCCAGGTTTCTGTCAGTGAGCCTCATTCACTAAGTATGAGAAGGGGAAAGTTGAAGATGAGAGCATTAAGTCTTGTACAGAGAAGAATACCTAGACTGTATGTCATTCACAGTGGCCTGGGAACACACTGGAGTTGGGAGGGCCAGCAGGATATTTGCTGTATGACCAGGTTGAAACACATCCTCTATCATCCCAATGTTGGCCTTCAAATGTGCACATGTAATGGATATTTGACATGAGCTAAGTAGAGATCATGCATGACTTCATCCTCGTTAGCTGGATATTTCAAGCCTGCTATCACCTAGCCCAGCAGTCTTGTATGTACCCTGAATGTTTTTGGTCCAGGCCCCTCTATGTTGTTTATCACATAAAACATCTAATATAAACGTATATCAACATACTGTCATAATCTGGGACTCCCCCACCCTTGCCTTCCAGACCAGCTCTGTCTAATAGAAATAGGAGAGCTGGCCGGGCGCTGTGGCTCACAACTGTAATTCCAGCACTTTGGGAGCCCAAGGCAGGTGGATCACGTGAGCTCAGGAGTTCGAGACCAGCCTGGACAACATGGAGAAACCTCATCTCTACAAAAAA
>NW_016107610.1:1903064-1927826 GCF_001604975.1 Cebus imitator
AAAAAAAAAAAAAAAAAAGAAATAGGAGACCCATATATGTAATTTTAAGTTTTCTAGTATTCACATTAAAAAAGTGAAAAGAAACAAATGAAATTAAAAATTTTAATCCAACATACCAAAAATATTATCATCTGCACATGTAATCAATGGTGAGCAACAGAGACATGGTCCATCTCTGTGTGGAATTTACATTCTAGTGAGGGAGACACCTGTCCCTGACCCCTACCCTGAAAATACAACCTGTAAGTGGATCCACAAGTAAAATAACTACCAGTCATGCTCAGTGGCAGAGGGAAAGAAGCAAGAGCTGAGACCGACTCTAGAATGTGTGCTTGTGAGACGCCCCTCTGAAGAGGTGACATTTAAGCTGCTACCGCATGTGCAGAAAGGGAGCAGAGCCTTCTAGGTGGAGGGAAGAGCAGGTGCAAAGACTGCAAGTAGGAAGGAGAGATCTGGAATGTTCGAGAACCTGAAGTCAGACCAGCAGGGCAGGATTGCAGGGAGCGAGGGGAGGGCCCCCTGTCTCGCATTGGAGAGTGACGGATGGGAGGGCAAAATGGAGCTGAGGCATGAGCTGGCAGTGTCATTTGATGGGCGGAGTGATTGAATAAGATGGAAAGGTTTTGGTAGGGTCGCAGCAGGATCCTTCTTCAGATTTACGAACAGCACATGCTGCTCCATGGGGGATGCAGGGGAAGGGGACCCACCGAAGGTCTCCAGGTCACAGCAGCTGCTGGCTGAGGCTGAGAAGGTCGCAGGGGAGATGGAAGTGGGCGGTTCTACAGAAGGCTTGGAGATGGATTTGTGAGAACTTTGAGATGGGTGAGAAATGGCATAAGGGATGAGGGACAGGGAGGGAATAAAGAAGACCCCTTTGGTTTTTGGGTTATGCCACTAGATGTGGGGAAGCCTGGAGGAGGAGTAAGTTAGGATGGGGTGTGGGAGTCAAATTCCGTATCAACAGGTTCAGCTTGAGGATGTGGGTGGAGGCAGAGCTGGGGAGGAGTCAGGTAATTGCATGAATCTGGGGCTCAGCTAAGAGGTCAGATGGGAGAAGGCTGGATGAGGTCACCCAGGGAGGGAGAGCAGGCAGAGGAGAGGGCTCAGGATTGAGCCTGTAGCAGCCATCCTTTAGGTGGCCCTGGAGAGGAGGAGCCAGCAGAGGAGTGGCCAGTAAGGTGCGGTGGCCTCAGGGCGGCCAGTGGAGAAGAGTCCCAAGCAGGAGAGTTTGGGCATTGATTTGAGTGCTGCTGAGAGGTGGCCAGGACCTGACAGCATGGCAGCTACGGGTGCCCCTGACCTGAGGCCCATCTGCGTTGAGGTGGGACCGGGAGCCAGGTGGGTTGGAAGGTGAGCGCGAGGCTGGGGAGCAGGGTTGTGTGGACCACTTCTTGAAGAAGTTGACTGTTAAGGGAGCAGAGAAATTGGACCATAGCATGAGAGGCTGCAGGTGCAGAGACACGCATTGCAGCAGGAGGTGCAACAGGTGAATTGTGAGGGGAGCGCCGCCCATATGAAATTGGGGGGCAGAGAGCCCAGGCCTTGAGCAGATGAGAGGCCGCTGTTCAGAGCACCAGGGAAGGAGGCCACCATGACAGATGCAGGAGGGATTGGTGTGGTGGGAAGACAGAGTTCCCATCTGTGGCTCCGAATTTCCATCTGAAATATGAGGCAGGTCATCAGTGGGGAGCGGGAGCGGGGGGTGGGGGACAGGGCGTGGGAAGCTGGAGGAGAAGGTGATGTGAAATTGTTGTCTGGGAGTGAGCCGCAAGCCTACCAGAGAAACAAGCCTACTGGCCGCTGCACAGTGACAGTTTGAGGTCAGAGAACATGAATTTAAAGTGAAACTTGTCCACCCTGTTTTGCTCTTGCCCAGGGGCTTGTGTGTGGGCGTGGAGGAGGCAGATGGCAGAAGGCGTGAGGCTGGGTTCGGCCAGGCTAGGGGCAGGGTCCACCGAGGATTGTAACCATGAGAGACCGTGGGATGGAGATGGGCCCTCCCAGGAAGACAGGGAAGCCAGGAGGTGGTTGGTGGAGAGGGGAAGGAAGCTGGTGGCTTTGAGGTCTCTGCGAGGTGGGAAATGCCTGTGCAAGGCGCTGGGAAGTTGGCTGGTGTGGGCAGGAAGGAAGCAGGGCATCTGCCGCTCATGTCTTAAGGTGACCGATGATTCCATGGTGTGGCTGTGGGTGAGGGTCACTAAAGGAGTGTGGGGAAGGAGGCATTGGAGTAGAGGAGGCTGAGGAACTGAGTCCAGGGTGTTGAGGGTTATCCCTGTGGATGGTGACGGTGACAGGTGGTGGGCGGAAGAGGAGGCCGGGCCTGGAGCTGAAGCCCTTGGTGGGTGGCAACCAGTAACGTGGAGGCAGGTGAAGGTGTGTGGGAGCAGGTAACTGAATGACCTCGCCTCCAGGGCACAGAGGGGGCCGCATGATGGGGCCACCAGGATGCCCTTCCCCCTCCCTTTCTGATCTGCCTGTGTAGGAGGTGGTGGAGAGTGTTGCCCTCAGGGACTTGCTGGTTTTCAGTAAGGCACAAAGGTGAAGGGAGTGTTCTGGCCAGGGATGCTGAGGCCTGCTGATTTCCAGAAGGATTTTCTATGAGTGTGGGAGGCTGGGAGTGGGAAGGACTGGTTCTGATTTGGGAACGTCCAGAGCAGGGAGGACCCTGTGTGATGCTGGATGGCGGGGAAGGTGTGGTCTCCGCCTCTCCCTGAGGTAGAGTGATGGCACCTAGTCATGTCTTGGGCGTGGGGAGTTGGGTGGGTCTTTTGTGAGTGCGAGAGAGACTCGGGGATTTCAAGTGGAAGGTGAGCTCCCCGTGAGTCAGCCCTGGTGGTGTGCTTGCTGTGATGCCACCTGAAACTCTGAAGGCCTTAGAGAAGTGTGAAAGCACTGCAGCAAAGGAGGCAGTGGGCTTGCCTGCTCCCACCTAGAACCCTGCATTTGGTTCTGGGCACCAGAGGTCCCCTGAGTATACATGTGTGGAAGGACATTTGGAGGAGAAAACGCAGAGCAGGAGGGGTCTGGGCATGTTTCTGTGAGGATGGTGAGAAGGTGGGGGTTCTTGGTCAGGTGCAGTGGCTCACACCTGTAAACCTAGCACTTTGGGAGGCTGAGGTGGGAGGATTGCTTGAAGCCAGAGTTCAAGATCAGCCTGGGGTGACATACTGAGATCTCTTCTCTACCAATCTTTTTTTTTTTTTTTTAAGTAGGTGGGCGTGGTGGCATGCATCCGTAGTCCCAGCTACCCAGGAGGCTGAGGGAGGAGGACTCCTTGAGCCCAGGAGGTTGAGGCTACAGTGAGCCATGATTTCACCACTGCACTCCATTCTGGACGACAGAGCAAGACCCTGTCTCAAGGAAAGGTTCTTAATGTGGGATGTGGGGTCACTAAACACCCCTGCCCATCCTATGGAGAGTTGTAGATAAGTATGTGCTTATTTGGGAAGGGTGTCCATAGTTTTTTATCAGATTTTTAAAGGGGTCCTTGATCTAAAGGATATTAGCACCACCTGTTTAAAGGACTTGGGCATATTTAGCCTAGAGAAGAGACAACTTGAGCCGACAGTAAGGGCACGGGGAGGAGAGAGCTGCCCCCCACCCTGTAGATTACCAGCTGCCATTTGTGGTGGGGGGCTTGCTCTGCGTGGATCCACCTGGTGGGGCTCAGATCAGTGAGAGGGAGCCCAGCTTTGGCTCTGTGTGGGCATCTGAGGGAGCCCAAGCACATCTCTCACAGGTGGGGTGTACACAGGGCTGGAGGCGGGAGGAGAGGGCCTGTGATGCCGCTGAAAGCTTTGTCCAAACCTTCTTGTTCTGGGCATTGCTGGGTTTTCCTCATCCTCAGGGAGAGCGTCTTGAAGCCAGAGCTTTGCGGGAGTTATGAAGTTCCTGTGAAGGCTTAGGGCTGTAGAGGCCTCTGGAGCCTGCCTGCCTTCCTGGAGACAGTGCATTAATTCTAATTCCCATCTTAGGGAGTGCACCCTCAGCTTGTCTTGGGGCCTCAATTACTCCTCTGTGGTGTGAGAATGCTGTTCCCTATGGCATGGCCTTGGGGTGTGGGTAGCCCTTCCCCACATCTTTTTTGTCTATTTTTTGAGACAGTCTTGTTATGTTGCCCAGGCCCAGGCTGGAGTGCATTGGCCAGATCTCAGCTGACTGCAATCTCCAGCTCCCAGGTTCAAGCGATTGTCCTGCCTGAGCCTGGCAAGTAGCTGGGATTACAGGCGCATGCCTCCATGCCTGGCTGATTTTTGTATTTTCAGTAGAGACAGGGTTTTGCAATGTTGGCCAGGCTGGTCTCAAACTCCTGACCTCAAGTGATCTACCCACCTTGGCTTCCCAAAGTGCTGGGATTACAGGCATGAGCCATCACACCCAGCCCTCTTCCCCATGTCTTACTCAGTGGGATGAGCTCTCCTGCTTGGGCCCTCATTTGTCCACCTAGGTGGCTCCAGCATTGGGTTCCCTTCCATGATGTGGATGGAGTTGGTGAGAAGAGTGCTGAATTAGGCTCTCCAGGCCTGGGTTTGAGCACAGCTTTATTTCATAAAAGGAGTCCTGTCTTCCCCTCACCCAGTGCATTCCTAGTGATGGTTAGGGCTCCTATCTTTATTTGGCACCAATAGAATCAGATTCAGTAAATTTAAAGTGACACCCGTGAGACAGAACTGCTGATTAATTAAGTTTGACTTTGTGAGAGTGTCCTCTCTTTTTCTTTTGTTCTGTCACTTTTTTTTTTTGAGATGGAGTCTCACTCTGTTGCCAAAGCTGGAGTACAGGGGCACCATCTTGCCTCCCAGGTTCAAGCAATTCTCCTCCCTCAGCCTCCCGAGTAGCTGGGCCTACGGCACATGCCACCATACCTGGCTAATTTTTTTTTTTTTTTTTTTTTTGAGACAGAGTGTAGTGGCGTGAAGTTGGCTCACTGCAACCTCCGCCTCCCAGGTTCAAGCAATTCTCCTGCCTCAGCCTCCCAAGTAGCTGGGATTACAGGCGCATACCACCACGCCCAGCTAATTTTTGTATTTTAGTAGTGACGGGGTTTCACTATGTTGGCCAGGATGGTCTCGATCTCTTGACCTCCTGATCCGCCCTCCTTGGCCTCCTAAAGTGCTGGGATTACAGGTGTGAGCCATCACACCCGGCCAATTGTTTGTATTTTTAGTAGACATGGGGTTTCACTGTGTTAGCCAGGATGGTCCCCATCTCCTGACCTTGTGATCCGCCCACCTCGGCCTCCCAAAGTACTGGGATTACAGGTGTGAGCCACCGCATCTGGCCTTTTTTTTTTTTTTTTTTTTCTTTTAAGCAGGCATGCTTCACCAAGGATGGAATATTCTGAAAAACTAGAACTGGAATCCCACAGCCTGATTGAAAGCCATATCACTGGCTTCAAGGGAGGGAGCTAAAAAAAGCCACTCCTTGGCTTCTCCCATGAATTTTAAATGTTCTGAAAGCTTTGCCTTGAGAAGGAAACAATGCCTCATGCCTTAAATAATTAAGTGGAGTACACTAAGAATGGCAGTATCAGCCCAGGCTGGTCACACTGTGGCCCGGGGTGAGGGGGGCTCTCTCTCTAGGGCAGAGGTCTGTGGGTGTTGAATGAGGTTGTCTTCGTAGCAAAAATCTGTGTAGCTTCAAATACTGTTTATAAGGCATTTGGTGAAATTGGCATAACCCTGGAAATGTTATAAAAGAGGATGAAGGTGGCATGTGGTAGAAGGCAAGTTTTTACCCTCTGTCACCTAGGCTAGAGTGCAGTAGCTTCATCTCAGCTCTGTGTGGCCATCTGAGGGAGCCCAAGAGCACCTCTCACAGGTGTGGTGTGCACAAGGCCGGAGGTGCACAGGGCTGACTGCGACCTCCACCTCACGGGTTCAAGCGATTCTCCTGCCTCAGCCTTCCGAGTAGCTGGGATTACAGGTGCCCGCCGCCACGGCCAGCTAACTTTTGCACTTTTAGTAGAGACGAGGTTTCACTATGTTGGCGAGGCTGGTCTCGAACCTCTGACCTCAGGTGATCTGCCCATGTTGGCCTCCCAAAGTGCTGGGATTACAGGTGTGAGCCACCATACCCTGCCTCCTACAGATTTCTTTTGCCCAGAACCTGCTGAGCCGTTTTCCTTGTCTTCCCTTTCTCATCCCTCTGTCTCCCAGCTTCTGCCTGGCCCCTTTTCTCAGGTTTCAGCAGAGGTTATCAGAAGAATGACTTAGTTCTTTGATCCTGTTGGATTGTATGTTACGATCACTTCTATGAAGACATTATTCAGATTACATGGTAGGAATGGAAATCTCAAATAAGTTAAGTCTGTTAGGCTGGGTCTGTGATCAGTTGTATTGATGCTAATCTTGACACACGGCAGGGCGATAAGCTCTCCGGGGCCTATATTTCTCACCCTCTTTTTGGCCTTGAATCAGAACCTTTTCCCTGTCCAGCAGCGTTCACACTTTACATGCTCATTCGCATTGTTCATTGTCTCAAAGAGTGCATGACAGCTTTGTTTTGTTTTTGGCCAGTTGTTGCAGCTGTTTTGTTGTAGCTGGGGCTCTCCTGGCTATAAACAAGGATTCATCTGTTGGGAATATGAGAGGGAAGGTGCTTTTATGATGAGGTTTTCAGGACTGGTTTCTCAATCAAACAGCACTTTATCTCCATAAAAGTTGGGAGTTTCAAGCTCCTCCATCCTAGGTGAGAGGTGAGACTGATTTGAAGAAATGCAATTTGGTTCTTTATGCATCTTACAAAAATCAGCTGTTTGATTTACATGCCCTTTTTCTTGGAGCAAGTCAACCCATTGAAGGCTAAACTAACCTCGTGAACAACGGACGCAGTTTGGTGAGGAAGTTACAGACCAAAGTTAAGGCCTGAACCTAGGTAGGATCTTGGTAAGTGTTTATTTCTGGTTATTCATGGCTGTGGTCTTCTAGGTAATCTGCTTTTATTTGTTTTTGTTTTCTAACCAAAAGAGAGCTGGAGTAGGTAATCTGTTTTTAGAATGAAAGTTTTTAGGTAGTCTCTGGAACTGTTCATGGTAACAGGTAAAATCCATTTCCCCCCACAGCCATGCGACTAAATGTTTGCATGGCGGAAGCAGAAACCAGTCCATGCGCTCAGACCTCTCGTGTTCTAAGGGCTTCCGATGTTTTGTGCTTGGGCTTATCGGAATCAACAGCTTTATTTAGGTCAGCTGTGTTGCAGTGGCCGCCAGTGGGAAGAGAGCTGCATCCAAGCAGTCCAGGAGGTTACCCTTGCACGCAGTAGATTTAGCCAAGTAGTGCACTCCTGGCTGGTCTTTAGCCCAGCAGTGCATTTCTGGCAGAGAAACCACTGCCAGTACTATAGTGGTTGGGAGGGTATAGACGTGGGCTGGGCCCGCAGTCATCTCACAGGGACAGTCATGTAGCAGTGGAGGGGCAGAAGTAGCCCAGCAGTGCACTTTTTTTTTCTTTTTTTTTGAGATAGAGTCTTCTCGGCTCACTGCAACCTCCGCCTCCCAATTTGAAGCAATTCTCCTACCTCAGCCTCCCAAGTAGCTGGGATTACAGGTGCATACTACCCCACATGGCTAATTTTTATATTTTTTAGTAGAGATGGGGGTTTCATCATGCTGGTCAGGCTGGTCTCGAACTCCTGACCTCATGATCCTCCTACCTCGTCCTCCCAAAGTGCTGGGATTATAGGCATGAGCTACCACACCTGGCCCAGCAGTGCAGCAGTGCACTTTTTTTTTTTTTTCATTGAGACAGAGTTTTTGCTCTTCTTGCCCAGGCTGGAGAGTGCAATGACACAGTCTCAACTCACTGCAAAATCCACCTCCCATGTTCAAGTGACTCTCCTGCTTCAGCCTCCCAAGTAGCTGAGATCACAGGTATGCGCTACCACGCCTGGCTAATTTTTTGTATTTAGTAGAGATGGGATTTCACCATGTTTGTCAGGCTGGTCTTGAACTCCTGACTTCACATAATCCGTCTGCCTTGGCCTCCTAAAGTGCTGGGATTATGGGCGTGAGCCACCCCACCTGGTCTGAAAGTAAATTTCAACATGAGTTTTGGAGGGGAAAGGCACTCAAACTATAGCACGGTCCTTATAAAAGAGGCCTGAGAGAGTTGCCTTGCTGCTTCCATCCCACGAGGATACAGTGAGACTATGCCATCTGTGAGTCAGAAAGTGTGCCCTCCACAGTGGCTCACGCCTGTAATCCCAGCACTTTGGGAGGCAGAGTTGGGTAGATCACGAGGTCAAGAGATCGAGGTCATCCTGGCCAACATGGTGAAACCCCATCTCTACTAAAGATACAAAAATTAGCCAGGCATGGTGGTGCACGTCTATAGTCCCAGTTACTCAGGAGACTGAGGCAGGAGGATCGCTTTAACCTGGAGGGGGAGGTTGCAGTCTGCCAAGCTGTGTCACTGCACTCTAGCCTGGTGACAGAGCAAGACTCCATCTTAAAAAAAAAAAAGGAAAAGGAGGCTGGGCACAGTAGTTCACACCTGTAATCCCAGCACTTAGGGAGGCCAAGGCAGGCAGATCACAATGTCAGAAGTTCGAGACCACCAGCCTGGACAATATGGTGAAATCCCGTCTCTACTAAAAATCCAAGAATTAACTGGGCATGGTGATTCACGCCTGTAATCCCAGCTACTTGGGAGGCTGAGGCAGGAGAATCGCTTGAACCCAGGAGGCGGAGGTTGCAGTGAGCCAAGGTTGCTCTACTGCACTCCAGCTTGGGCAACACAGTCAGACTCCATCTCAAAAAAAAGAAAAGAAAAAAAGCAGTGAATTCTCAGCAGACACCAAATCTACTGGCACCTTGACCTTGTACTTTCCAAGCATCGGAACTGTGAGAAATAAGTTTCTGTTGTTTATAAGCTATCCCCAGTCTCTTGTATTTTGTGATAGCAGCCCACGTGGACTAGGACAATATGTGTCAAGGTCAGTGAGGGAGATACATGATATGAAGATTATAGATGGGTAGGACTTACTGGTAATGAAGGGTATGACAGGGAGTTGGAGAGACGAGAGAATAGAAGGTCAAGAGCTGAGCCCGGCTGGAAGGACCATCTTTATATCGAATCACTAAGAATCAAGACAAGATTAGTGTAGGAGAGAGGGACTGTGATGGGATCTAAAATCACTGAGAAATGAGGGGGAGTGTCACAGGGGTTGGTGGTTGACAGAGTCTGATGACAGGAGATTCAGGGCTAGGGAATTTTAGGGAGGGGGAAGAGAATTATCTGGAAGGGGCAGTGAGGAGCCTAGTGGTCCAGCTGTGAAAATGTTCTGAAGGAGAATTACGGGGTGCCATGAAAGCAAATAATAGGTATCCAACTTGGTCTGGAGGGGCTGGAAAGGCTTCCCTGAGGAAGTGACATTTGAGAGGGTGTTGGGTCATTTGAGATGTGGGCTAGAGGAGGTCAAAGGAAGAAGGAACCCTTAAGGGATACACAGCCAAAAGGAAGTTTGTCTTAACAGTTCTGGGGGCTGAATGTGGACAAGGAACTTGAAAGGGGATTCCCCAAGGTAGTGCAAATAACTCCAGCTCATCTGTAATCTTTATTTCATGTATACCACCCTCTGAAACGGACACACATGGTCCGTTCAGGCTGCTATCACGGGAGGAAGAGACCTGTTGTGGTAACTTGTGGCTACAGAGAGACCTGGGGGACCACACGGAGGTTCTGTGTGGCCACCCAGGGGGCTGGCAGTTTAGGCACCAGGTGCTGCCTGCTGCCCCATCTTGCTGACTCCATTGCTTGTTGGTGAACATGGCCTAAACTGGCCTGAGAGGTACCTTCAGGGGCTATGAAATGTTCGGCTGGAACCTGAAGGTTTGGGGAGCTTAGGGAGTATTTTTGGGCTTTCTGCTGAATGGGACTTTGGGAAAGGCTGTGGAGATCCTATTGATGAGCAGGATTGGGATTTCTGAATCATTCCTTAAGGCCTGAGATGACAGCTTTGGTAAGAGATGGACAAGGATGAACCTGTTTACTCCAAGACTGGCTGAGCACCTCAAGGGCTTCAGCCTATACATAGTGGTGGGGGAGAGGCAAAGGGCTGAGGTGGTCTGGGAGAAGAGTGAGTGGAACAAAGGTGTGGGAAGTAACAAAGGTGTGCACAGTGGAACAAAGTAAAGGGACCCTGGAGCATCGCGTTGGGCTTAGGTGACTTAGGTGCCTGTCACGGAGTAGCTGTGTGTGGCTTTAGGCAAGTTACTTAATCTTTTTTCTCCTTTCTGTTTTCCTCTGAAAAGAGGTATAGATGCTGATTTCTCAAGGTTGTTGGGAAAATTGGGTGAGATGTATGTCAGGGCCCAGCATGATGCCCAGCACACGACAGGTGGTCAACAAGCACCAGAACCTCCGGGAAGTACCTTTTCCAAGGTTCTGCTGAGAATGCAGGGAATGGATCTCAGCAAACTCTGCTATATGATCATGGAAAAGCATTTTCTATTTAGAAAACAGATCTCTTAGGAGCGGAATGTGAATTGCCCTGAAGCCCTAAGATGTAAATGTGCATGAAAACATGTCTATCCGAGGATAGAAGCTTGAAGAAGAGAGCCTGGAGGAGATAAAAGTGAAGTGGGGAGAAGTCTACACACACAAGCCATCTGGCCCTTTGGCAAAGACAAGTGACATGTCCCTGGTGCATGGGAACAAGCAGGGGCTGTTCTGGGGCCAGACTCAGGGCCAGCACATATGGGCCCCAGCTGTCTGGACACCTGCTGGCAGCCTCCTCCTACTAAAAGCCAAGCAATGAACCTTTTCCAAAAGAGAGAAGAAACTCTAGAATATTCAGTACCATAGCCCCACATCTGATTGATCATAACCCCTTACCCACACAGTAGCCAGAGTACTCCACAGAGAGACAGAGAACGTGCCAGTCTTCTGCTAGTCACCTTCTTCTGTGTGCTGAAGACCTACCAATACTCTGTACCTTTTCCTTCCAAACCTGAAGAAGTTAAAAGGCACTTTACTGGGTGCTTGCTCCCATCACCTCTTGTTCTCTCTTTCTCTTTGTCTCTCTCTGTGTCTGCGCCCCTCCTTCTCACCTCATTGTTGACACATTTTCTGGGTGCCAAGCTCTGTCTCATTTCTGACTGAGACATGGCACATAAGATGTAGTCATGAACCCTTGAATTCACCCTGGTTCAGCTGTGCTTTATAGCCTTTTTCAGACCAGGCAGGGCGTATTGGGAAGGGTCACTTGTGCAGCCCACTGGGGAAAATGAAGGAGGTTGGTGGTAGGATCAACCATCAGCCAGGCCTCCAACTGTCAGGCCCAGCCTGGGGCTGAGAGGGTCAGTGTACGTCAGCATACCCCTGCGTGGGTGTGGGTGGGTCTGTGCACGCTTGCATGCATTCATGGGAGGAAAACATTATCTAGCTGTTCTGCTGTACAGTGGCGTTCTCGGCTCCCACTACTGTCCAACAAAGATCTGCTTGTTTGCTTTTTGGAATTACACAGGGTCCCACTAGCCAGGAGCTAATCATTCTGAGCCCTCTTGAGACTGGGGTTCACTCGCAGTCTCTGGCCATAACATCAAGAGCCTTTTTTTTTTTTTTTTTGAGATGGAGTCTCACTCTGTCACTCAAGCTGAAGTTCAGCGGCATGATCTCCGCTTACTGCAACCTCTGCCTCCCAAGTTCAAGTGATTCTCATGCCTCAGCCTCCTGAGTAGCTGGGACTACAGGCGCGTGCCACTGTGCCCAGCTAATTTTTTTGTATTTTTAGTAGAGAAATACTAAATGTTTTACCATGTTGGATGGGCTTGTCTCGAACTCCTGATCTCAGTTGATACCCCGCCTCAGCCTCCCAAAGTGTTAGGGTTACAGCCGAGCCATGGTGCTCAGCCCAAGCACCTCTTTTATCAAGGCACTCTACAGATGCCCCAGAAGTGAAAACCTAATCCCTACCCAAGGGGATTGCAGCCCAGTTTTGGGGGTGGAGTGCAACACATCTCTAGCTACCCAAAGATGAGGCTGAATAGCATATGAGGGCCACGAGCAAGGTATAGAAAGGGCTGGTATCCAGGGAGAGAACGTAGTCTGGTGTTGGAGCCACACGCCTCTGATGGAAGATGTGATCAGTTTGCGCTTTGCCTCGAAGGGTGGTAAGATTCTGAACCAGGGGGGTGGGCTCAGGGGGCCGGGTGACATGAGCCAGGGGCATTCTGGAGGAAGGCACAGCTCCTCGCAAAGCACAGGTATGGGGTGAGCAGGGACTTGTGTTACGCCTGTAGGTTGGGTGCGGGATTGATAGGGAGGCGATGACAGTTAGGCGGAGACAAAGGCTGAGTGAGGACTCGGATTTTGGCTCAGGGGCTGCCGTCGCAACCTGTTTATGAATAGCTGGACAGGTGGACACCTGTGGTTGCTTTGAATGGAGTGCAGTTGGCCCTGTGTAGTACAAGGGAATCAAGCATAAAAAAAAGGCTCCCTTCGCTCGTGTCTCACTCGTTTGAGGCCTGCAAGGGCTAACTTTCTATTGAATGTGGCCTCTCTCGGCTTCCTCCAAGCCAACATACATCCAGTGTCGCCGGGCTCTGTAAAGCTGCGGGCACAAACTATTTTTGTGCTCTTTCAAATACCCATGTTTATTTTTAAACTTGAGCCTTTGTAAAGCAAGGAGGTATCATGCAGGCTTTGCTTTTGAGTAAAAAGGTTGTCTTGGGCTGATAGAACCTGCAAAAGGTGTTCTTGATTTAGAGCTGTGCATTCTCTTCATTTAATGCCTCAATGCATGTAGTCTGGCATTATAGGGAAGGCCATAGAACTAATTTGCTTTAAAACAAATCCTGGAAAGAGGAAACCCCGCATACATTTGCCAGTTCCTTACCGTGTTCTGGCAGATCTGTGTCAGGGGCAGTGGTGTTCATACAAGGAAGGTCTTTCAGTGTTAGAGGTGGGGCAGGTGGGACAAGCTGGGTTATAAATCTGAACCTGCCAAGCCCACCCCCAACCTCCCACCAATAGGAGCCCTTGGACAAGGAGCTTAGAATAGAATATCTGTTATCTTTTAAGCATATGCAAGTTATAACTGAAAAATGAGTGAGATTAACTTAAAGTTCAAGATGGAGGATTCAGCACTTATGCTTATTTATACCTTCTCTCCCCAGAACCCATTAAAATGATAAGGAGATTATGAAAAGTGTAATCCCAGGACAGCAAAATGAATGGGAGGGAATTATCAGTAGTTGAGATTGCAGTATATTTCTGGACCATAGAAAGCTACTGGAGGAAAGGCAATATCAGAAATATAGCACAGAGGAGACCAGAGCCTGGAATCTGAGTGGAGGGGCCACAGGGGGTGAGGGTAGCAGGCCAGCCTGCCCTGCATAACCCCAGAGAGCCTCTGAACCGAGCCTTCAGGTCTAGCAAGGGCCAGAATGAGAAGTGGTACCGAAGCTGGGGCTTTAATTGGAGGTTTCAGGGACATATCAGCGGGATGGGGGTGTGAGTGGACTCTACTGGCAGAGCCACAGCTGGTAGTGTGGGTGTTGGCTTGGTCTGGTGTGCATCCAGGGTAGGTAGCTGGTATGTGAAAGCATGGTGTCAGGTCAGATCAGCGTGGGGAAGGGAAGGTGTGCGGGCCCCAGAGTCCGGAAGTGGAGGAGTAGCCAGCAGAAGCAGCTTCTCATCTGACAAGATGACAGAAGAGTGGAGCAAGGCCTGCACAGCGGCACACGAGGGAAAATCATTTGTGAAATGGAATCTCACTCTGTCCTCTCTCACTACCCTCCAGGCTGGAGGGTAGTGGCGCAATCTTGGCTCACTGGCAACCTCCACCTCCCGGGTTCAAGTGATTTTCGTGCCTCGGCCTTCTGAGTAGCTGGGATTACAGGTGTGTGCCACCACACCTGGCTAATTTTTGTATTTTTTTGTAGAAATGGGGTTTCCCCATGTTGGCCAGTCATCTCAAACTCCTGACCTCAAGTGATCTGCCCACCTTGGCGTCCCAAAGTGCTGGGATTACAAGTGTGAGCCACCGTGCCTGTCTGAAAATGAAAAAATAATTTTTTAAGCCATTTAAAATAATCATTTTAAGATGACTGCTGTGGTAGTCCCAGCTCCTAGAGAGGCTGAGGCAAGAGGATTGCTTGAGCCCAGGAGTTTGAATCCAGCCTGGGCAACATAGTGAGACTTTGTGTCTTTAAAAAAAAAAAAAAAGATTGTTTTATTCCCAGTATGGTGGGCTAAAAAATGTCTCCCATAGATATATCAGATTCTGATTTCTGAACTTATGTTACCATATGTGTTAAAGGGTCTTTGTAGATATGAGTTAGTTAAGGACTTTGAGATGGGGAGGTTATCCTGCATTATCCAGCGCCCAGAGTAATCACAAGTGTCCTGAAGAGAGTGGCAGAGGGAGACTTTAGTACTGTATACACAGACCGAAGAGAGAAAAGGACGTGAGGATCTCTGCAGAGAACTTTGAAGATAGAGGAGGAGGAGGCCATGAGCCAAGGAACGCAGCTTTAGAAGCTGGGAAAGGCAGGGCAATGGATGCTTCCTTAGAGCTTCCAACCCTACAGACTCTGGAGGAAGCATGGCCCTGCCGTCCCCTTGGTTTCAGCCCTGAGCTGAAAGAGCTCTGAGAGAATAAATTCCTATCATTTTAAGCCACCAAGTTTGTGGGAATTTGTACAGCAGCCCTGGGATACATCAAGACAAACCAATCAAGTAAAAGGGGGAAAGTAGAGGGCATTCCTGATGTGCAAGGACTTGAAGTTGACCTCCCACTCATCTTGAGGATCTACAACAGCAAAACAGTAGCAAAGACTGCGGAGGAGGTCATGGAGAGGGGAGAGTGGGCAAAAAGAATTGATGGCTTCTGGGAGCCCAGTGAAAAGTACTTCCGGACAGACAGCTATGAATGGGCCTCAGAAGCATTCACTCCAAATTACACCTGGAAGTTACTGGCTCCAAGAATAGCATCTTTAGGACAGAGACTGGAGCAGATTCCAGACAATGGGCCAAGTGAGCAAGCTGAAAGATACTAGGGTCATGGGAAGATGGGCTGTGTTTCTTTCCTTGATAGAGTAGGCAGTAGTAAAATATCACAAAAATTAAAAATTATCACAAGCATGTCTTGTTTCACATATGAAGCACAGGAAATATACCGCCTGCTTTTGAACAAGTGGGAGAGTGCTAGAAAGGAGAAGCTTCTCTCTGACCTTGATACTAGGAATGTGGTCCTGTGATTAGCACTCTGCTGTTGACACTGGAACTGTACAGAAAGAACTATAATCCTGGCACATTTTTTGCCTCTGCAGGGAACTATATTTATATAGTCATAATATTCTTTTTAAAAGGGTTACATAGTACTCTATTGTGTTAATTTATTGACTTGCTGCTTCCTGGTACTGGACGTTCCAATTAATTTCTGATTGACCTTTTTGTAAATAATGCTGGAACCTGAGGTCAATTTGATCCCTGAAGCCTCTTTGTTGGGAGAATTGGACAACTGAATTATTGTACTAGTAATTATGATTGGTATGAGGAGAAGGGGCTCCACGTGCAAGAATGATGACTGAATTCTGCAGGGAGGTGGCTGATTGGCCTACCTACTGACTCTCCCTCACTGGCTGAGCTGTTTGTGCTGTGCCAACAGGCCAACCTGTCCTTGATCCTGTATGGACGAGCAACCTGTTGTGACTTCCCTGAGTAAGGCCTGAAGGCTGAGGGGTGTTGGGTGGAGCAGGCACGCTAACTTACATGTCTGGTACAAATGGGAGAGGCCTGAGCTTGTTCGTATGCCAACAGAAGAGATCCAGAAGCACAGAGAGGCTATTGGTGTAATCTAGTCAGTGTTTCCCAATCTTTGTAGTGTCATGGACACATGGAAAATATGTTTACAGCATCTAGGCAAATAGACAAGACAGTGCCCAGCCCTGGGACTCTTGTGGCCCAGGCCCTGCCCTGTGGGTTGAGATCCCCTTCTCAGCAGGCTTCTTCACAGCTTTGTACAAATTAGAAAAAGCACTTCTTTAAGACACCTTCTGGATATCTGTGATCTGCCAGGCAGTTGACCTGAAGAGTCTACACATCTTTTGTGATTGACACTGGGAGTTGTGCACTGGACAGCCATCTGTGGGACCTGAGCTCAGCACACCTGTGGCCCATTAGAGGACGCTGCTAGCAAGGAGGCTGATAGCATAGGCTGCCGAGGAGAGGACAGTGACGGGAGGTGTTCCTGCTGTGTGGTGGGTGTCAGATTCCCAGGTTTCTGCCATAGTGACAGATCCAGTGGTGTGAGTCACCGAAATAGGGGTGCAGGGAGAACAACAACTGGGAGGTAAGGTGTGAGCATGGGGTTCAGGAGAGACACCTGGGATGACTTCAGATGTCATCATGTAGACGTGTCCTCGAAACTGTGGAGGTGAGTGTGGAGGAAAAACCCCACGGAGGAGAACTAAGGGGGTGAGCCCCCACCGGATCACCCAGCCTCGCCTGCTCAGTTGGGGGCCTGATATTCAAGTAGGACATGGAAAAGAGGCCCTGGTAGGAGAGAAATCTGAGCACCATGGTATCCTGTCACATGGGCACTGTCCCAATACGATCACACTGTCCTGAGAATAGCATCTGCCTGCCCTAGAGGATCTCCGGCAAAGACCTCTGGCTGTGATACCTGAACCCCAGAGCACCCTCAGGTGCTGGAGTTTCTGCACCCAGTACTCACCCTGTGTCACTGCCAGTGACTGCTGTCAGGGAGGGATGGCATCTCTGTATCTTTGTGTCCCTACTTTTAGGTGTTAGATTTTTGTTGTTGTTGTTGTTGTTTGTTTTTGTTGTTTTATTGTTTTTTTGAGACGGAGTTTTGCTCTTGTTGCCCAGGCTGGAGTGCAATAGTGCGATCTCAGTTCACTGCAACCTCCGCCTTCCAGGTTCAAGCAGTTCTTCTGCCTCAGCCTCCCAAGTAGCTGGGATTACAGCCATGTGCCACCACACCCAGCTAATTTTGTATTTTTAGTAGAGACGAGGTTTCTCCATGTTGATTAGGCTGGTCTTGAACTCCCAATCTCGGGTGATCCACCTGCCTCAGCCTCCTGAAGTGCTGAGATTACAGGCATGAGCCACTGTGCCCTGCCTAAAGTGTTAGATTTTTGAAGGGTTCTTATGAGAGCAGACACCGGGACTTTGATGAGTAGTGAGTAATTCGGCTTGGGCAGGGCTGCCTGCTCTTAGTTCCCAGTTACCTCTGGGCCATTTCCTGCCCAGGTGTCCTCCATGATCCTGTTCTGAGCTGCTCCTCGGAGTAGATGGTCCAGCTGGGAGCAGGCTGGTCTAGTCTCAGCAGCACTCTTGCCGTGAAGAACTATAAGGATTTGGGGCCCCCACATCTGTCTTCTCGGACCAGATGAGGTTGAGTACACTTTTGCCCTTGACATTGTGGGAAATAATAGGATGAGTTTTGCCTTGCTGGGCACATGTGATATAATTTCAAAGCCAAATAATCTAGTTTAGCAAGTATTTTGGACCTACTCTGTGCATAGGGCTGCAGCATATGAAGGGCTGGTGGGAGGCACATGGTTTCCAAGTGTTTACAGCAAGCTCACTGTGGCTCTAGAACAGTGGATTTATTCTTCTTAACTGGTTTTCCTTCCTTGAAGACTTCCCTTAAATGCCTTAATCTTATAATATTCTAAACACGTTTCCTCTCCCTCTCACACACGCTGGGGCTTGCTGCTGTCCCCACGGGGGCAGATCTTCCCTGCTTGCACCTTCCTGCGTGTGTCTTTGGTATCATGTGCCATGTCCTTGGGTGGGAAGGAAATGGCTGTTCCAGCAATTTCCCCCAAGGCTCTGGGAGAGCAGGGATAGGTGCCCATGCTATTTCCCCAAGATAAAGGGCAGCTGTTTTGCTCTCGGACTGTTCAAGCTGGTAACATACCTTCACTTGTGGCTAGAATCCTATCAATTCTTGAGGCCACCTTGGTGAAATCCTGCAGATCAGAAACCCGTTTGGCAGTTATATGTGACTTAGACCAATGAAGAAATGAGGAAATAAATTACTCTTTCATACATTCTGCCTCCAAGGGTAAACTCTTTCAATAATGGGGTTTATAGGGAAAATACAAATCAGAAACTGTTACTTCTTGGTCAATGGGTTAACCGTAAGAAAAAAACAAAAATTGGCCGGGCGCGGTGGCTCACGCCTATAATCCCAGCACTTTGGGAGGCTGAGGCGGGTGGATCATGAGGTCAGGAGATCGAGACCATCCTGGTCAACATAGTGAAACCCCGTCTCTACTAAAAATACAAAAATTAGCTGGGCATGGTGGCGCGTGCCTGTAGTCCCAGCTACTCAGGAGGCTGAGGCAGGGGAATTGCTTGAACCAGGGCGGCGGAGGTTGCAGTGGGCCGAGATCGCGCCATTGCACTCCAGCCTGGTGCCTGGTGATGGAGCGAGACTCTGTCTCAAAAAAAAACCAAAAACGAACTAGAAGCCACTTNAAAAAAAAAAAAAAAAAAAAAAAACGAAAGAAAAAGGAAAAAACAAAAATTTAAAAATGAGGGCTCTGGCTCTTTCCAGAGCAGCCCATACTTTGGACTAAGCAGCTGGCAACTCAGGGCTCAATTCTCTTGGTGCCAGGTCCCTGTCCTGCTTGTGTCATCTTTGTCCCTTTGCCATCTACAGCTCTTGAGAATACTTACCTCTCCCCCTCTGCCAACTCTGGTGTTTTGAGCTCCCTCACGCCTGTTCTGTTTGGTCCAGCTGGTTCTGCACGTGACCTTTAGACTGGGAAGCGAGAGACACTGGCCTCTGTCTTGCCCAGTCATGATTTCCCATTGTAGCAAGGCTGTCCGCACGTTGCATGCATGCAATAGACCTATTCTCAGTCCTGCCAGAAGACCCTCATTGTACAGTCACCATTTCGGACCCCATCCCATGCACACACAGGTGCTCAGACAGACAGGTACCAAGCTCCCTGGATTCTGATGCCATGGCTGTCTTGTTCCCTGGGATATTCTTGGCACCCAGCACAGCTCTCCTTTATAGTTGTGGGTTAAATATTTGTTAAGTTAATATTTGTACACATATTTATAAGAATGGTGGGAGCAGAGGATGAAGCTATTTTGCAACTCACTGTTTTCACTCCACACTCCTAGTGTTAACCAAATCTTACTGGAATTCTAGAACCCATGAGTTCTTTGCTTCCCCCCCCGTTATTTTGTTTCCTCTGAAGCAAGAAGTTTCAAGTGACACTCAAGTCCTTCAAAGTCTGGCTAGTTCTATTTAGTAGGGAAGGCGACAGAGAAAGCTGTAACTAGGCTGGGACTCAGCAACACTGGGTGGTCTCCTTATTTTGTAACAGTGAAGTGTAGCATAAATCAGAATAGGTAAAGAAAAGAAGACTATCTTTCCACGTGAGCAAATATTTACTTATAATTTTGAAAGGTCAGGTGGTACTTCTTGCACAGATATATCGTACTTAACGAGTCTTCAACTTTGGGACATTTAGTTTATTTACAGGTTTATTTTTGTTTGTTTTTGTTTTTAATAAGCGCTCTTCAGTGACTGTCCTTTGGCATAAGTGTCTTTGCATATGATTATTTATCACTTTTGAATAGATTCCCAGAAGTGGAGTTGTTGGGTTGAGGAGTATGCAGTTCTAAGGCTTCATTTATTTATTTGAGACAGGGCAGCTCACTGCAGCCTCGAACTCCCAAGCCCAGGCAATCCTCCCACGTTAGCCTCCCAGCAGCTGGGACTACAGACGCATGCTACCGTACCTGGTGAAATTTTTTTTTTTTTTTTTTCTGTAGCAAAGGGGTCTCCCTATGTTGCCAGGCTGGTCTTCAGCTCCTAGGCTCAAGTGACCCACTTGCCTCAGCCTCCCAAAGTGCTGGGATTACAGGCATGAGCCATTGCACCTGGCATTTCTGAGGCTTTTCATGTGTGATGACAAATTGCTTCCCAGAGAATTCTCTCAACGTACGGTACTCCAACAGTGGTGTAGAAGAGACAAATGTGCCCTACGCCAGCAGAGAATGGGTTTTTTCCTAGTCTTTTAAAAAAAATTATAGTAAAATGTACATAACATTATGATAACATAAACATGACCATTTTAGCCACATTTATGGGCATGGAGTTCAAGGCATTAAATGCATTCACATCGTTCTACAACCATCATTATTATCCGTCTCCAGAATTCTTTCAGCAGTTGATTTTTTTTCAATTCAAAAAAAAAATTGAAAAAATTTTCAATTGAACCTCGAATTCCTGGGCTCAAGCGATCCTCCTGCCTCGGCCTCCCTTGTAGCTGGGGCTACAGGCACACACCATCACACCCAGCTAGTTTTTGTATTTTTTGTCACATAATGTTGCCCAGGCTGGTCTCAAACTCTTGGCCTCAAGCAGTCTTCCCACTTTGGCTTCCCAAGGTGCTGAGATTACAGGTGTGAGCCACTGTGCCCACCTCCATCCGTCCTTTTAATGCACACCCTTAGCAGTTTTCTATTTGGTGCCATCAAGCCGTTCTTCACAGTTGCCCTTCCTCCCCTTGTCCTCCTAAGGACTCAGCCCAGTCATTGTCTCTGTGAAGCCATCCCTTACCTCACCAGGAGTTGCTCCCAGCACACTTTGTTGCGGTAAAACACACATAAAATGCACCACATAAATAATTTGCAAGTGTACAATTCAGTGACATTAAGTATATTCACAATGTCGTGTAGCCATCACCACTCTCCATTTCCAGAACTTTTCATCATCCCAAACAGAAACTCTGTACCCATTAAGCAATAACTCCCCATTCCCTTTTCCCCCAGCCACTGGTAATGACTGTTCTACTTTCTGTCTCTATGAATTTGACAATTTGATTCATATAAGTGGACTCATACAGTATGTATTTTGTGACTGGTTTATTCCACTTGGCATGTTTCCAAAGTTCATCCATGTTGTAGCATGTAACAGATTTTCGTTCTTTTTTAAGGCTATTTGATTCTATGTCTGTGCCACATTTTGTTTATCCATTTATCTGTTGATAGACTTTGGGTTGTTTCTACTTTGTGGCTCTTGTGAATAATGCCACTTTTGAACCTGGGCATACAAGTAGCTGGTTGGGTCTCTGCTTTCAATGCTCTAGGGTATGTACCTAGAAGAATTGCAGGACCATGTGAAAATGCTATAGTTAACTTTTTGAGGAAGCACCGAACAGTTTTTCACAGCCCCGTACATGTTTTAAAGAAACCAGAAAAGAGATGGCCTCTGAGAATTCCCAGGGAGCCAGGATGAGGGACAGGCGGTGGCAGAGTGTGGAAGAAGGGTCCAGGATGGAGGGACTGCAGCAAGCATATTTCCTAAGATATGCAAAGCTTCACTGTGTGATCTGCTTACTATCTCCATAGTTTACTCCTCTAAGCAGGGGTTTGTGTTGCTTTCAGGAAGATGGCCTGATAGAATGCTGCTGTTGGGATGTAATTACAGAAGCAAGAACAATGGCAGAGATGGGGGAGGCAGGTTGTGTGCTCTGGGCCGTAGGCAGTAGGTCAGACTCTCAGGTCCTGCTGGCAGGCACCATTGGTTAGGAACTGCATGGGGTTTCCAGCTGCAGAGGAAACATTCTAGAAGGATCTGGAGGTCCCCTCTCCGTGTAACTCAGGCTTCTTCAAGATGTTCAGACTATATCAGGCAATGTTTGCTGTAAAAAAAAAAAAAAAAAAAAGACTAACTTGGAGGCAAAGTAAGAAAAGTGAATGTTCTCCTTGCACTGGTGGCTTCTATAACCAACCTCTCCAGGGCACAGGGATGCTGGGCTTTAACTCCATCGTGGCCACTCCAGACAAGCAGAGAATGGCAGAGTCCAGTATGACATCTTGGTCATCTTTGAAATATGGCCTGCCCACTATCTGCAGGTTTGCTTGTAACTTCCAAGCTTACGTTGCATAAAAGACATTTGCTTCACTGTTTACCTGACTCCCTTCTTGTATCTCCACACCCCAGTTTTCTGTGTTTTCAGTATTTCTAAGAGCATTGTTTTAAATTTTTCTGTTAATAAGAGATCCTGAAATAGGTAACCTAGTGTGTGAGGTTCTCTCCTTGGACAGCTGCAACCCAGGAAAGTCGGTGGGGGCCCCCAGAACAGTCACACACTCATTCTGCCTACTTAGGGGATAAGCTGCCTTCAGATAGGTACACGGTTGTTCCTTTGGAGATGTGCCCGGAATCCCTCATCCTTCTCTTCCCACTCGCTAGGATGGCTATATCAAAAAGACAGACAATAACAAGTGTTGGTGAGAATGTGCACAAATTGGAACCCTTATACATTGCTGGTGGTAACATAAATGGAGCAGCTGTTTGGGAGCCAGCCTGGTGGTTCCTCAAAAGCTAATAGAGTTATCCTATGACTCAACAATGACACTCGTAGGTATATATACCCAAGAGCCAAGAAAGCATGTGTCCACATAATTATAGAATATGGATATTCATAGCAGCATTATTTGTAATAGCCAAAAGATGAAAACAACCCCTAGTGTCCATCAACTGAAGAATCAATTTTAAAAAGTGGTATATCCATACAATGGGCTATAATACAGCCATAAAAAGAATGAAATACTGGTATATGTTGACATGTCAACCTCAAGAATATAGTGCTCACTAAAAAGAAAAGCTAGACATACAAAGCCACATATTGTATGATTCGATTTACATGAAACGCCTGAAACAGGCAAATTCATAGAGACAGAAAGTAAATTAGTGGTTGCTGGGGCCTGGGAGAAGAGAAGAATGATTGCTAATGAGTACAGGGTTTGAGGGGTGCTCTGAAAATGCCCTGAAATTAAGAATTAAGTTACACAATTCTATGACTAAAAAGCTGCTGAATTGGAGATTTTTAAAAAGTAGATTTTATGGTGTCTAAATTATATCTCAATAAAAATAACTTTAAAAACTATTCATTGTTTATGTGAAATTTAAAATATTCATTTTTTGAGACAAACTCTCACTGCGTTACCCAGGCTGGAGTGCAGTGGTGCAATCTTGGCTCACTGCAGCCTCCACCTCCTGGGATCAAGCGATTCCCCTGCCTTGGCCTCCCAAGTAGCTGGGATTACAGGCATTCACCACCACACCTGGCTGATTTTTGTATTTCTGTAGAGTTGGGGTTTTGCCATGTTGACCAGGGTGGTCTCAAACTCCTGACCTCAGGTGATCCGCCTGCCTTGGCCTCCCAAAGTGCTGGGATTACAGGCGTGAACCACCACGTCTGGCAGTGAAATTTAAATTTAGATGAAAGTCCTGTTGTCGTATCTGCCAAATCTGGCAACTCTATAGTTGCCACCTGTTTTTGTAAATAAAGTTTTATTGGAACACACACACATAGCCATTAGCCCAAGAGACCAACTGATAGTGTAAATGAAAACATCATAAACATTCTTTTGAGGTATCTCTGCACCTTTGGTTTTGTGTTTTATGCTTTTTGTAATTGACTTGGCAAGTTACTAGCTCTTTACACCATGCAATTCTAATTTTAAACTAAAGTGATTCCTAGGAAAATAAAAACAGCTTTTCCCCCCCTAAACGTAAATTCAGAGTGGTAGCCATACATGTACAACGACTGGCTTCTAGAAGTGGTACTAGGGTACTTCTCCCTGCTACCTGGAAACCTGAAAGGGTAGGTATCTGGGAACTGTAAAACCAGTTTGCCAAAACTAGAACTAATTTGCCAGTAAAGGAAAAAAAGTAGTACCAGATGTCTAGGTTTTTAAACTTTGAACAATTTTCTTAAGTTATAAAAGCACAGTTATTCTTTTTGAAGATTTCTTTGTTTAATTTGCTGATGGTAATAGGGAGAGAGAACGAGATTCTCGTTGGGCGGGTTGAGCTAAGGTGGCAAAGGGATTCTCTTCCCTGCAGTGGCATCTTACACCTACAGTCAACATAGTATTCCTTTAACAGGCTGCTATTAATACCACAAAGGCACTGTGCACACATTATCCTATTTAATCTTAACAAACCCTTGCGGTGGTTATATGAATGTCCCTACCGCACACTGAGTGAAGGGACTTAGCCCTGAGCCACTACCTCCCTTATTCCTTAAGAAGAGAAACAGAAAAGTTTTGTGGAGCACCTTCCTCGTGTTTAACTCAGACTCTGACAGTTAGAAAGAGTCCTAACAGAAACCAGACTTGCAACTGGGTGCTATTATGTTGCTGAGACAAAATGAGGAATGTTTGTGAGGACAGCGAAAATCACCTGGTGACCATTGAACAGGCCCTCCCAGGCAAATTCCTTATCTGGGAAATTAGAAGTAAGTGCACCTCCCAAGTATCTAAAGCAGGCACGTGGTTGCAGATTTCTTTACCCCAAATTTATAAGTAACTAGGATTTCTATGAATCTCCAGAATGCCATGCCAGAACGCATTGTGCAACACTTGCTGACTGACATTAAGGCACCAGAATTACTACAGATGGAATCATTTGTCATGACCTAGGTGGCTAGTGTGGTCCAAATTACCCTCGGGCACCCGCCTTAAGGTCCGTAAATACCCCTAAGGAAAAATCCCCCAGGGGGTGCTCAGTCTTCTCACGGAGGCACCCCAGTGCACTCTTCCGCAGCATTCCTTCTTTCTGATAAAACTTCTTCAAACCTATACTGTTGTCGGTAAATTCTTACCAACCCACGAGTGGGCCACTTCACAAGTGAGGGCTCTGACACCTCACCTGGCAGTATCATCTTTTAACTTGTATTTGAGATAGCCATCACTTTCTTTACTTTTCTTAATAAAGGTAGGGAAACAAGTTAGCTTTTTTTTTTTTTTT
>NW_016107610.1:1927846-1929795 GCF_001604975.1 Cebus imitator
ACAGAGTCTCACTGTGTCACCCAGGCTAGAGTGCAGTAGCATGATCTGCTCACTGTAACCTCCACCTCCTGGGTTCAAGCGATTCTCCTGCTTCAGCCACCCGAGTATCTGAGGTTACAGGAACACACCACCACGTCTGGCTAATTTGTATTTTTAGTAGAGACGGGGTTTCATCATGTTGGCCAGGTTGGTCTCGAACTCCTACCCTTGGGTGATCTGCCCACGCCGACCAAAGTGTTGGGATTAGAGGCATGAGCCACAGCGCCTAGCCAAAACAAACTAGCTTTTAATATGATATGTAGCCAAATGGGTTTTTGGAACTCTCAATCAGCCTGAATGATCCTGAACTTCTTTGAGTTCCAGTACTTGTTCCCAGCTCTCCCACTATGTTCCTGGCCCCTGTGTTCATTCAAGGACGGTTCCTTTTCTTGCCCCTGACCTGGGTGCTTCCCTGGTTTGATTGTTCCTCTCCTGGCTTTTCTCCCTGCAGACCCTCCCTAAGTGGTTTTATCCACCTGTGATTTCTTCTCAGCTGCTGCTGTGGGCTCCCCAGTGTTGTCTTCTAACCCTGCAGTCACCCTAAAAAGAAATTCCACTCTTTCCAACATCTCTTCCAGTTGGTTCACAGGCAAGGCACACCTGGCATGACTAAAATCTCCTCCCAGTTGCCCAAGCCAGACAGCTTAGAGTCACTGAGCCTTTTTTCTCCATCTTCCATGTTTGATCTTTTTTTTTTTTTTTTTTTTAAAGCAAAACAGCTGATAAAAGAAAAACTTTAGACAAAATAAATTTAACCGAGCAATTACTGAACTGGGCAGCCGTCAGAATCAGAAGAGATTCAGAGAATTCCACCCTGCAATGTGGACATTGAGTATTTATGGACAGAAAAGGCCTGAAGAAAGCAGAAACAAGGAAGAACAAAAAGTGGATGGCTGTTTCAAAGTTACAGTCTCTGTAAAGGGTGAAGCAAAAGGAACTTCCTTACCCTGTCAGATAAAACTGGCCTGTTTGGGGATTCGGCTATTCTCTGTCCTGATTTCTTGAAAGGTCAGATAAATCACTTAGTTTTGGCATGGTTACCTAGAACTTTAGCATAAGTGACTCCATTTGGGTTTGGTCTGTTGGGACCAAGTGCAGAATCTCAAGCTGAATCAATGTCCTCTTGAAAGTTTAATACAGCTTTATTGAGATATAATTCACATAATACACAATTCACTTATATAAAATATACATTCGTTGATTTTTTTTTTTTTACTATAATCAGAGACTTTGGAACATTCACCACAATCTAATTTTATAGAACATTTTTATTCCCCCTAAAAGAAAGCCAGAATCCATTGGCAGTCACTCCCAATTTCCTCTACCCTGGCGTCCTACCCTTAGCCACTCATCCACTTTGTCTCCATAGGTTCTTTGTCTGACCTGGACGTTTCATATACATGGAATCATGGAATGTGCGGCCTTTTGTGACTGCCTTCTTTCACTAAGCGCAATGTTTTCAAGGCTCATCCCTGTTATAGCCCGTATCAGTACTTTCTTTTATTGCCAAATACTTCATTTACATGCTGTATCACTACTTTATTTCTTTTTGATTGCCAAATAATACTCTGTTCCATGGATACACCACATTTTGTTATTCATTCATCTGTTGTGGAACATTTGAGTTGGTTCCACTTTTTGGCCACTCCTGTTACTGATTACTAGTTTAATTCCACTGTGATATGAAAACAGACATTGTATAATTTCTTCTAAATTTGTTGAGGTGTGTTTTATGGCCCAGAATGTGGTCTGTCTTGAATGTTCCATGTCACTTTGAAAAGAACATGCAGTCTACTCTTGTTGGATGAATAGTCTACAGGTGCCAGTTATACACCGCTGGTTGATGTCATGATGTTGAGTTCAACTATGTCCTTACTGGTTTTCTGCCTCTTTGAATCTGTCCTTTTTTT
>NW_016107610.1:1931046-1945273 GCF_001604975.1 Cebus imitator
GAGACGGGGTTTCACCATGTTGACCAGGATGGTCTCGATCTCTTGACCTCGTGATCCACCCGCCTCGGCCTCCCAAAGTGCTGGGATTACAGGCTTGAGCCACCGCGCCCGGCCAAATATGTTATTATTTTGATCATACTGTTGTCTTTTAGATCAATTAAGAATAACAGAGTTTTTATGCTATCTTCACTTATTCATTCTCTGATGCTCTTTCTTTATGTAGATTCAAGTTTCTGTCCTATCATTTTCCTTCTTTCTGAAACACTTAACATTTCTTGTAAGGCAAGTCTATTAGCAACAAACTCCATCAATTTTTGTATATCTGGGAGTCTTTATTTCTCCTTCAGTTTCAAACAATAATTTCTCAGGGTACAAAGTTCTAGGTTGGTGGGTGCTTTTTTCTCTTAACACTTTACATATTTTACTCCATTCTTTGATTTGCATGGTTTCTGAGAAGTTAGATGTCATGCTTTGTTCCTTTGTAGGTAAAGCGTTTCTTTCCTCTGACTTTTTTCAAGATTTTAAATTTATTTTTATTTTCTGAAGTTTGAATGTGATATGCCTAGGTGTAGTTTTTCTTGGCATTTATCCTGCTTGGTGTTCTCTGAGCTTCCTGGATCTGTGGTTTGGTGTCTGATGTTAATTTGGGGGAAATTCTCAGTCATTATTGCTTCAAATGTTGCTTCTGGTTTTTCTTTCCCTCTTCTAATATTTTTATTATGCCTATGTTATACCTTTTACAGTTTTCTAACAGTTCTTGGCTATTCTGGTTTTTTTTTTTTTAAGTCTTTTCTCTTTTTCAGTTTTGAAAGTTTCAGAACTTCCAATCTCTGAGCCTTCCAAAGGCAGTTTAAGGCTGCCTTTAAGGCTGACAGATTCTTTCCTCAGCCCTGTCTACTATTGAATGCATCAAAGGCACTCTTCATTTCTGTTACAGTGTTTCTAATCTGTAGCATTTCTGTTTGATTTTTTCTTAGAATTTCCATCTCCTTACATTATCCATCTGTTCTTGCATGCTGTCTACATTTTCCATCAAAGCCCTTAGCATATTAATCATAATTTAAAAAAATTCCTGGTCCGATAATTCTAACATGCCTGCCACATATGACTCCAGTTCCCATATTTGTTTAGTCTCTTCAAACTATTTTATTTTATTTTTTTACTTTCAGTGTGCCTTGTAAGTGTTTGGTCAAAAGTAGACATGCTGTCCTGGGTGAAGGGAACTGCAGTAAATAGGTCTTTGGTAATGTGGTGGGAAGGTGTCAGGGAGGGGAAGCATTCTATAGCCTTCTGACTATGTCTCAGTCTTGAGGTGAGCCTGTGCCCCTGGACTGTGAACGTCACCATTACTTCTCAAATATTTTCCCTCCACTTAGGTAGGACAGGATGGTTAAAGGGGGCTGGAGTTGGGTATTTCCCTTTCTCCAGCTTAGTTGGCGCTGATAGTAACCCAGCTGATTGGGCCCTGGTAAATTAGTTTCTCCTGAGGGCAGGCCTTGTCAGAAAGAACAGGTGCTCTGGTGTATTTTAAAATGGCTGCATTCCCCGCCTCCTGCCTGGAGCACGAGGGGATTTTTCTCCGATGCTCACTGGGAGAACCTGGTAAAGCTCCCGGAAGTAGAAGTCAAGACAGTGGGCAGGCCCCCCTAGGATTGGGTCCCTCTGGAGTTTTCAACTCTGATACCTGCCCACACTGAGGCTTGAGCAATTCCCCAGTGATAGTTCAGGTTTTCCTGCCTTGGCACTCGTTCCCACAGAGGTCTGTGCTTATGGCTTTCTGCTCTGGTAAGTTGTGATTCTCTATACCCATCTCGTCCAATTTGGGGGGCCGTGGTTTGCCCTGTGACCTCACTTCTGTGATAGAGTGAAGAAGAGGTGTTAATTTTTCTGTGTTTGGTGGTTTTTCTTTTTTCTTTTTTTTTTGAGACAGAATCTCACTCTGTTGCCCAGGTTGGAGTGCACTGGCTTGATCTCTGCTCACTGCAGTCTCCCCCTCCCAGGCCCAAGCAGTCCCCCGACCTCAGCCTCCTGAGTAGCTGAGATTACAGGTACAGGCCACCATGCCTGGCTAATTTTTGTATTTTTAGTAGAGACGGGGTTTGCCATGTTGGCCTGCCTGGTCTTAAACTCCTGGCCTCAACTATCTGCCCACCTTGTGGGATTATAGGGCATGAGCCACCACGCCCAGCCCCCAGCTAATTTTTCTATTTCTAGTAGAGATTGGGCTTTATAACATTGTGCAGGCTGGTCTCGAACTCCTGGGCTCAAGCCATCTGCCTGCCTCAGCCTCCCAAAGTACTGGGATTACATGGCATGAGCCACTGTGCCCAGCCTTGTTTGGCTTTTTACTTGTTAAAATGGAGTGGTGACTTCCCAGGTCTTTACATGCTGGACTGAAAACCAGAAATTGTCCCGACGCCGTTTTGAAATCTCAGAAAGCTGCTCCCTCCCTTCCGTCCCTACCACTGTAGGCCGGGCCCTCATCTCCAGGTGCCTGGGTGACCGCGAAGTGCCTCGGTAATAGCTTCCAGTCTCTTCCCCCGTCGGCCCATCTTCAGTACAGCTGCCACAGTGATCCCTCTAAATTGTAGTCCTGACTGTGCTACTCTTTAGCTCAGCTTTTCCTACATTTATTTTACTATGGAACAATTTACCTATTTTGAATACTAGTGGGGAATCAACCGATCATGAAACCTAACAGACTCCTAGGTGAAGCGGACAGCAAGATATGGTCTCACAGATGAATTAATTGATGAGAGATCATTCACATTTGTATGTGCATGCTTTGTCACAATAAAACAAAATTATTTTCAGCTTATTAAGAATAAGGTATATAAGTAGACATCTAACTTCATTTTTATTGTACAAAAGCCCTTGGCATTTAAAATTGAGAACATTATTTTTCCAGTCCTTTAAAAAAACCGTATCTAGTCAACATTAAGAATAATGTTTCCAAGTCATACGCTCATATCAGGTACAGCAGGACGTCTTCCATCGTTTGTTTCATTACAGTGCAATATGAAAATCTTTGTGCACAGATGTGTTACAGCAAAAGGAAGAACACAGACTGTTCCTTCAGCAAGATTTTGTGCTCTCTTGAATTAAGCTGTCTCAGAAATCATTAATCCTTTTGACTTGGGCATCTCACCACCTGTTTTTTGTTAGAAATCACTTGGCTATTTTCCAGTTCTTGGCTTGTGGGGTTCATTTGTGAACCAAACTCTGCTTTTGTTTAAAACTTCCTTTGTTCACAGTAGATTCAGGTGGGATGAATTTTTATAGTATAGATGTTAAATATGCCATCTACAGAATAAAATCACAAGTATATGTTGAAATCCTGAGACGAGATTCCTTCTGTAGACAACAGCCTGGGGATAGAAGGTAACCGTCCAGGTGGTGGCCGGTTTGTCAGTGCAGGAGCACACCTGTGTTGTGCCTCACGTGGCAGACACCTGTGTTTCCTGCGGCCCCCAAGCTATTTCCTGGCACTGTTGGCTTGAGAACATTTCTTTCCTTTTTTTTTTTTTTTTTTTTTTTTTTTTTCTTTTGAGATGAAGTCTCACTCTGTTGTCTAGGCTGGAGTGCAGTGGCATGATGTCGGCTCACTGCAACCTCTACTTCCCAGGTTCAAGCGATTCTCCTGCCTCAACCTCCTGGGTAGCTGGGACTACAGGTGTGCGCCGCCACACCCAGCAAATTTTTGTGTTTTTTAGTAGAGACGGGGTTTCACCATATTGGACAGGCTGGTCTCAAACTTCTGACCTCGTGATCTGCCTGCCTTGGCCTCCCAAAGTGCTGGGATTACAGACATGAGCCACCACGCCTGGCCTGAGAACACTTCTTAAAGGTGATAGAACATAATTATGAGAAGATCCAAATGCATTTAATGTTTTTCCTACATATATATCTTTTGGAATGTATTTGGAAGAGAAAATAGCTCCACAGAGCACATTAGGGCGATGCTGGCCCCATGATAAAGACTGATTTCCTTAGCTGGTACTCAGGCTCCATGGTCATCTGGCGTTGGCCTCTGCCCTGAGGCCTCGTCTCCTGCCACCTGCTTCCCGTGCCACACAGTCGCCCTTGCTGGTCTCTGAGTGCACCACTGGTGCCTGAATAGCTGTATCCTCCCTCACCTGCTAAACCTAGCAGATTTGCTGGGCTCTGGGCTGAAGCGGAGGGAGATCTATGGGTGGAGGTGGGAGAGGGGTTTCTGTGCAGGGGTCCAGGGGTGCTGTTTGAACACGGGATGGCATTGCTATGTTGCTAGTGAGTTTTATTTTCTCTTCTGTCCCTGTCCTAGACTTCCCATTCGCTCATCCCCCCATAATGTTTACCTATTCCACATCCTCAGAGAAGCCATACCTCCCTCTTCCCACCCCCATGCCCATATTTACTTTCTGTCTCAGCTTCCCTTCACAACTCTGCCTTCTCCCTCCTGGCTGTCCAGGTCCTCGCCCACTACCGTGGGCCCATCCAGCCCTTTTGGAGAATTGGGACCCTTTTCCAAAGCACATGGGAATGGATCTGATGGCCCCTCCGGGCAGCCCTCAGCCTGTTAGCCAGCCCCAGAACTTAGTCAAACCACATCTCAGGAGGACCACTAGGAGACTGTGTGTTCAGAGCTCCTTAAAAATTGTCAGACACTCTGGGAAATAAGGCAGTGTCATTAATAATGCCTGTCAGGGGCACTTGCCTCATCCATTCCCTGGTGTAAATGTGACCCAAAAAGGGAATCCCTAGTCAGAGCACTAGGAGGATTTGTGACAAGTATTTCTTCTATCGGATCACTAATTTATCAGGTTTGTTAATTGGGCAGTTTGGGGGCAGGAAGGAAATAATAGGATGGGGCAGCTGTGACCTCCTTGAAAGGCCTCAGACCAGGCAGGGAGACAATTCTGGCTAAGGTCTGGCAGGTGCGGGCTCTTCTAGGTAGCTGCGCATTGTTGTTACAGGATTTCTGGAGCGATTTCTAGTGTTTCCACTGCCTGTGTCGTATACTTAATTCCCTGGGCTTCTGTTTCTGGACTCTGTGCTCTTCCATTGTTTATCTACTTATTTGCAAAGACCTTCTGCCTTGGTTGCTGTAACTTTATAATATATTTCAATATCTGAGATGGTATTGCTCCTCATTGCTCTTCATTTTCAGAATATTTTGGCTGTCCTCACATAGTTTTTCATATGAATAACCCTGTCTAGTTCTAAAAATAATCCTGATATTTTTATTATGTTAGATTGATACATTTAGGGATAATTGACAGCTTTGTGTTAGCTTTCCCATTTAAGAATACGTCTTATTAAAGTTTTCTTGTGTGTGCCTCAGAAGTTTTTGTTCTTACTGTGTTTATTTATTTGGGTTTTTAAAAAAAAAATGGGTCTTGCTGTATTGCCCAGGCTGGAAAGCATTGGAAATTCACAGGCCCAATCATAGTATACTAGAGGCTGGTCTCAAGCCATACCCTCAGCCTCCTCAGTGGCTGGGACTACAGGGGCGCACCGTTGTACCTGGCTTACTTTTATTTTTTAAACATAGATCTTGCATGCTTCCTAAATAGATTCAAGAAGTTGTATCCTTTCGGTTGCTACTGTAAATGGGATTTTAGGCAATTGATTATTATTTTTTTTACATTTTGAGATGGAGTCTCACTGTGTCACCCAGGCTGAAGTGCAGTGGCATAATCTCAGTTCCCTGCAACTGCCACCTCCCTGGTTCAAGAGATTCTCCTAAGCCTACCAGATAGCTGGGATTACAGGTAGCCCACCACCATGCCCAGCTAATTTTTGTATTTTTAGTAGAGACGTGGTTTTGCCATGTTGGCCAAGCTGGTCTTGAACTCCTGATGTCAAGTGATTTGCTCACCTTGGCTTCCCAAAGTGCTGGGATTACAGGCATGAACCACCTTGCCCGGCCATATAATCTGTTATGTTTTCTATCTGGTTGTTTGTGTATTTAGGAAGGTTACTGATTTCATTTATTAGTAATTTTATACCTAGCCACCTTACTGAATTTTAGTTATGTTCACTTTTTCAGTTGATTTTCTTGGGTGTTCTTGATGTGCAGTTGTATTATCTGCAAATAACAGTAACATTACTATGTCGATTTTGTATAAAAGTAGAACTCCAATGTTTTTAAGTTAGATTCTTTGCATGGGAGGATATGCAAGAAAAAGTTTCTGTCTGCATATCTTTTTTCCTTCAGTTCGCTGTCCTGGGTTCTGAGGATTGGGCCTTGGCGGCTGGCGTAGTCTGTTGACCACCTGGAGTGTGGGCCAGGGGCCAGATGAGACCATGCTTCCTGTCTCTTGTGATGGGTGACCAGTCAAGGGCCTGTATCCTCAGAGCACAAATCAGACTTCACAAGATGCTGTGATAGTACCTGAAGGACTAATAGGAATTCTTCCAGCAGTCAGAGAAGGATGCTTTGGGCCCAGCGATGGGCACTGCATTGACTGGGATGTGCGGAAGTGCAGATGAGTCGGAGTGCGAGAAGGAAAGCAGCAGAAGCCCTTCTGGTGAGAGGGCAGGGCCAGGTGGTCAGGGGTTGGCCTGTGATGCATGCAGAGCACTGGGAGCTGGTCTTTTGGGGACAGAGCCAGGGAAGCCTTTGCAACTGGCCAGGGAGAGCATGACCCATCTGTACTAGAGGAGGACCTGTCGGTTGGTGTTGAGTGGATGGTGTTTGGAGGGGTTTAAGTCTCAAGACAGATAAACTAATTAGGGTACCTTGTAAGAGTTGTAATACTGTAAAATAATGTCCGAAGGGTTTGTTTTAATTCAAATCAAATTGAAGTAGGAAACATAAGAATAGTAGGATTTTGTAGGTTTATGTCAGAAAAAGTGTGGCGCTAAGCATTGCACGTGAAGAATTATGATAAGTTAAAACATCATTTCTCTCTTTTTTCTTTGCAAAAAGTAGTCATGCCAATTCTTAGCAGAATTATTTTACACGGAGCCAGAAATTGTTCAAAGCAGGAGTGGCCTCTTTGCCGAGTGGTTTTCATATTCCAAACATACATATGTTGCACAGAGCATCTAATTATTCTTGGGAACAATTACTGTCAGGTTCCAGAATGTGTTCAATGAACAGCAATTGGTGTTTATTCAGCTCTAAAGAGACTATGGAGGGAACAGTAGGTTATATTGTCTGTCTAGAGAAGCGTTTTGCTATCCGGAAACATCTGCTTTCTATTTAAAGCACTGAAGAAGGAATGGGAGTATATTTGAAATTTACCCTCTGAACATTGAACATCAAAGAAAGGAGAATAAATTTGGATATGAAGGTAGTTTCTGTCCTCTGATACACTGTCTTCAGCTTTTCCCTGCTGGGAAGAAAATGCAGGTTGGAAAGTTCTGATTCTCTTAAATCTTTCTATTTATATTGATTTGCACACTGGAAGAAATGACTTCTATGTCCTACTTCTAGCTCTCTTGCTTTCTCAGATGAGGCAAAATATTCTTTCAAAGTCAGGGTCTGTTTTTCTGAATTTTGTGGTGACGTTTGTACTTGAATTTTGCCCATAATGGTGTTAAGATTTGTTGTCCAGGGTAGGCGCAGTGGCTTATGCCTGTAATCACAGCACTTTGGGAGACCAAGGAGGGTGGATCGTGAAGTCAGGAGATCGAGACCATCCTAGCTAACACGGTGAAACCTCGTCTTTACTAAAAAATACATTTGAAGCTGCCTACTACAGACAGCTATTGTAGGAAGGTAGAATAGCATAATGGTTAAGAGGGAGGATTTCCGTGTCACTTAGAAATGACATCAAGTCTGAGACCTATCATGTACTGCATGACCCAAGTCAGGTTACCTGGCCTGAGTTCCTGTTTCCCCGCCTGTTCAGCCCCTTCCCCGTAGGATTGTCGGGATTTTAAAGTGGAGACCCAGCCTAGCAGAATGGTAAGTACTTAGTAAAGGTCAGCTACGAGCTTTTCTTCTCTTTGCCTTTCTTTTTTGCCTTTTCTTGAAATATCCTTAGACCTTTCGGATTGTAAAAGAATACCATGGAACTTCCCAGTGCCCCCAGATTTCATGTGGCAATCCCAGAGCTGGGGGTGGTTTCCTGCCAGACTGGCTGTGCAGTCCTCCTGTTTGCCTGGGGGCTCAGGGATGAGGAATGTGGGTCTTTGGCCTCAGGAGGACCATAGCTTCCTGCCACGGTGACCACCTCAGAATGGAGCTGGCAGGACCGCTCAGAGAGCACCCCTCCCAGGTCTCTGTCCCTCCCCCTAACTGGATCAGCCACTTGCCCTGCAGAGGGCCTGACCGTGGTGACCAAGACTGTGGCCAGCTGAGCCACCGTGTTCTCCCAACATCCTTGTGCTTCTACTCGGAGTTCCGAGGGCAGCCCACCATGACTTCAGTCCATCCACAGAGCTGAGCAGGTAGATTTGGAGATGGAGCCCCTCTTCTCTGCTCACTTTGACCTGGGTTATGCCGAGCAGACAGCTGGTTGCTTTGCCTGTGCCTGGTCAGGAAGCTCTGCCATCTTCTCGGCTCGCTGTGCCTTCCCCTCCGCCTGTCCGCTTTGCTTTCCTCACTTCCTCCCTCTCCTGTAGGCCTCAGGGACAGAGTGCTTGTGGAAGGCCGCTCTCATCTCCACCCTCCTTCCCGACCAAAACAGCTCTGCCTCCCTTCGCCCCCTGTCCCCATCCTTTGCATACAGAGATCCTATTCTTGGTCCCTCTGTTGCCCCACCTCCAGCCCCCTGCACAGCTGTGGGAGAACTTTCTGGAGTCTTCCTGTGTCATTCGGGCACCTGTGTCGTTCTGCAGTAGAGATGCTGGCTCTAGGGGCCACTTCTTTATTTTTTTTAGATCATCTGATTATATCTAATGTGAATGTGTCCCCAGCTTCCTTGAAAATAAAAATCACCTGGAGTTCTTAAAAATGGAGCCCCCTGGGCCCTTCCTTGGAGAGCCAGGTTCAAGGCGGTGGGCGGGGGGTGTTGGATGGGGCCTGGGAATGTGTATTTTTAGTAAGTGTACCAGATAATTTCTGTCAGAGAGATTTAGGAAACATTGGTCTAAGGATGCCAAACCCAGACCCAATCCCTCTTTTCTGGTGTAGGGAACAGGAGGGAAGATCTGAAAGTCTGGGTCACTTCCCAGGAAGGCTCTTCTCTTCTAACCTGTGGGCCCCAGCCCAGCCCATTCAGTGCTCTGACAATGAGGCAGATTATAGCACAATTTGATTCTTCAAAAATTGTTCTGTAGTTACTGCCCTTTAAATCGGTCTTTCCTCTCAAATATGCAGGAGAATACTATGTGAGGAAGTGTTTTCCTTTGTGGCGTTGTACTTAGATGATTAGCAAAATATGGTGCTGGGCCGAGTGGCACAGCTGGGTGATCCAGACGGCGGACTGGATTGTATCACGTGGATGGGATCTGAGGGCTTGCATTGATACGCACACGCTCCCCGTCGGCTGGCCTCCTTTGACAACAGATGTGGGAAATTACAGTGAGAATCTTCCTTTTGTTTCTAACAGCTGTCACCCAGCCGCTGGAAGTGTGTCGTTTTGGCATCTAGTGTGTGGATGAACTTGGTCTCTGTTGAGGGAATAAAAATGCCCTAGTAATCCACAGACCCAGAGGCACTTGTCCTGCTCCAGGGGACCTAGAAGGGAAGTTTCAGGGAGCAAGGAATGCTGCTAGCTTGTGTTCTAGAATGCTGGCCTCTGTGAACAGCCGCATTGAAGTAGCATTAATAGCATGCCCGTGGAGTAACAGGCATAAAGAAGGTTGCTGCATTTCTTCAAAACTGTGGTTGATGGTCGATGCTGCTGGTGTTACTCGGTAGCCCTTACATGAGGTTTAAATGGCAAAGTGGTTTTGTAGGAAAAGTTTCTCTCTTAAGAGCAGTCTTTAAAAAAGAAAAAAAAGAGCTTTCTTTTTATTATTTATTTATTTTTTTATTAGTAAATTTTTATTTCTTTTTCTCTTTTTAATGAGTATTCTGCAATCCGGCTGGATTCAAAGACTGCTTTGCCTAAAACATTCCATCTAGAGAGCAGAACACTTAAAATTCTCTTTTCCCTTTGAATTTGTATCTTCTTGTCTGTGTCTCTTTTATGTCATCTCTTTTGACGTTGTAAGGATTTAACAAATTGTTGAAGTTACCTTTTGACTTAATTATGTGTCTCTAATAAGTACTTATTAAATTGGTAGCATTTTATAAACAATGGGACTATTTTTTACATGTTGTTGGCTTTTTTCTATTTGGATCTTATTTTTGAACACTTAAAGGATTTTTGAGCCAGTTTGTGTAAAGATACTTTCTTCAAAAATAAATATATTTGTGATGTCTGTGTCATTGCATTACTTTGTGAAGCTGATGGCTTAAAATATGAAATGCAGTGAAATCTATCACAATTTTTATTCATCTGCCTTATTTCTAAATGCTTATTGTCAAAATCTAATTCCCCACTCAACAGAAAAATATAGGTAATATGCAAATTTGGTTAATGACATAAAGTGCTTCAGGCATATGGAGTGAAAAAGCAACAATATGGAGGTGAGACTAGCACAAGAGATGCATTTGATGAATTCTACATAAAACTCTAAAGGTTTATGAGTTGGAGACAAAACTTAAATGTTTGTCAGGTTGTTGAATGGTTCTAGAAGTAGACTGAAGAGATACAGAGATACAAAATAATTCTATCATATGACTGGTTACAGTGGCTCATGCCTATAATCCCAGCACTTTGAGAGGCCAAGGTGGGAGAATCACTTGAGATCAGGAGTTCAAGACTAGCCTGGGCAACATAGAGCCTGTCTCTACCTACCACCGCCCCGCAAAATTCGCTAAGTGTGGTGTCACGTGTCTGTAGTCCTAGCTACTTAGGAGGCTGAGGCAGGAGAACTGCTTGAGCCTCGGAAATCACAGTGAGCTTTGATTATGCCACTGTGCCCAGCCTGGGCAGCAGTGAGACACTGTCTCTTTAAATTAAAAAAAGCTAGGCATGGTGGCTCACGCCTACAATCCCGGCATTTTGGGAGGCTGAGGCAGGCGGATCACAAGGTCAGGAGTTCGAGACAAGCCTGGCCAACATGGTGAAACCCCCATCTCTACAATAATACAAAAATTAGCTGGGCACAGCAGCGTGTACCTGTAATCCTAGCTACTCAGGAGGCTGAGGCAGAATAGCTTGAACCTGCGAGGCAGAGATTGCAGTGAGCTGAGATTGTGCCACTGCACTTAAGCCTGGGCGACACAGCGAGACTCCATATCCAAAAAGAAAAGAAAAAAAAATTATAACATTCATAAATTGCTGCACATTTGAGCAAATTTAATAGAAATATAACATTAAGCTGCAAGTGGATTGTAAAATCCTAAAATTGTTGTAGAATCCCCCAAAATAAATTTGTTGTAAAATTCTAAAAAATGAAGTGGTTCCAAAAATCCTAAAAATGACAACAGGATGTCAGAAAAAGTATAGGACACTTGACAGGGATTCAGAAACACTGAACAAGAAGTTGCCTTTTAAGCAAATTGTTCATTACACCAATTGCCCTGCAGTCTCAGGGGGATAACAGCCAAGTGGAGTGTGGGTTGCAAAAACTACTCACTGGTGTCTTTTTTTTTTTCCTCTTTGCTTTTCTTATTTTAATTGACTTCATGCATATGTATCTTTCCCTGTAAGCTATTTAAAATCTTTTGGGGCAGTAGGTGGCCTAGAAATCATAAATTATACATTAAGTCATGTTCTCTCAACTCACACGCCCACTCTCCTATTGCAGAGAACAGCCCATCTTCACCACCCGAGCGCATGTCTTCCAGATCGACCCCAACACCAAGAAGAACTGGATGCCTGCGAGCAAGCAGGCAGTCACTGTTTCCTACTTCTATGATGTCACAAGGAACAGCTATCGGATCATCAGTGTGGACGGAGCCAAGGTACCACCCCACCCCCCAGCTGATTTTAACACTCTCAGTTGCTTATTCTTCATCCAAGATGTACTCAGAATCCTGCCATCTTAACACAGAAGTTGTTGTAATATCTGTATAATCACATATTCTGTTCTTTTTTCATTTAAACTTATGGTAAATGGGGTAGAAAAAGATTTCTCTGTTACCACTGTCTGCGTAACTTTTTAATGCCTGTATAATAATTCCACCAACGGCCTATAAGGCTCTTAATTTTTCCCCTGTGGTTGGATATTTAAGTGACTTCCAATGTTTTGCTATTATAGATAATGAGCATCTTCATGTACCAAATATCCTCAGTTGTTCATCACACACCATTGCTTTCTTTTGAGTAGTCCTTAGGCTAGATTCCTAGAAGTAATATATAGGGCCAGATATTAACACTTTATGGCTTTCGATGCATACTGCCAAGTTGTTTTCCTGAAGGGTTCGTTCTTCTAGCCTGTGTGAGTGTTATTGCACCCTTGCCAGCATTGGGTATTCTGTCTAGTCAGGTTTCGCTGTTATTAGGCGTAGGAGTTGAATTTTATTAATTAATTTTAAACTATTTCTTGAAAAAAATATATATGTGTGTTACTCTCTCTCCCATGATTTTTGCCACATTATCCTGGGAATAGAATTAAGACGGGATATCAGCAGAAGTATCACCAAGTCTTTAAAAAAGATAGACCTGCTGGTTTACGGTCTTTCTGTCTTCGTCCTGCTGTACATTTTTTACATGGGTTATCTGCTGCCTCCTGGAATTCAGTGTATCTAAAGCTGAATTCCATTGTCCTCTAAACCACCTCTCCATTTTTATTCGCCATTCGTTTGGGCTCATAAAGCAAAACACAGAGCCCTTCCTCTTTAAGTTTGTCAGGTGACTCTGCCTTTGAAGTATCACCCCTTGTGCCTGCAGTTTTAGGACCCTAACTCTTGTCCTGTCAGTCTCTCCTGGACCCTTGCGGTAGCCGCCTCCTCCCCCACCTACAGTCTGTTCTGACTTCTGCCTCTAGATCAGCCTTCCTATTCCATAGGAAGCAGAGGAGTTAGGGGCTGGGCAATAGAATGGGCCTGGGTATAGGCTTCTCCCTGCACTCCACAAACAGAAGGCATGGGGAAGCCTCCAGGGAAGATCTCCCAGGGAAGGCATGAGAGTCTGCTGGTGCCTCCCGATCTCTTCAGGAGATCAGGGCACTTCAGCCCATGTTCTCTAAGGGACTGCTTTGTGCCCTTTTTCTGCACCTTGGCAACTGGCTTGACCCTGGGATCCTTTTGCTGTCCCATCCAGTTGCCACAGCACTTCCCCCTCCTCAGGAAGGGACCCGGGAAGTCCTCATTTTATAGCTGAGGTCTAAGGAGAGGCAATGACCTGTCCCAGGTTCACGCTGCTGGGGAGGCTTGGTTGGCTGGGGCCGGTGCCCAGTTCTTTGCACACCAGTTCCTGGCTTGTTGGGTTGGAGCAGGCTTCTCCTAGTTGGTAGGGGAGAGTTTCCTGACACATGTCGGGAGGGTCGTGTGTTACCTCCCTCTACTTCAGAGACGAAGGAACTGCTCTATCCAAGCAAGCGGGATGAGAATAGGATGAAAGCACATCCCAGGAGCTGGTGAGCAGTAAGGAGGTGTGCTGGTGCCTGGCACATAGTAGGTGGGCACCTTGAGTTTGATGAGGGAACATCTGAAAGGTGCCTTTATTTTTTTCCTTTTGGGAGACGTGGTGATGCACAGTTGTAATTACCACTCCTCTCCTCTGTGCTTCTGCGCTGGAATTGCCTGGACTCTTTCCAGGATGTTCTGACAGCAGCGGTGAATCAAGCTGACCTGCTTTCTTTTATCTATAGATTCTGTCAGTTCATCTGCCATCCTTCGATGGATTTGTACTTTTGTCAGTTGAGTTATCCAAGGATATATCGGGCTTAAATATAGATAAAACGACTTTCTTAGAGCAAGTGCTTTAGTTCTATTAGCTGAGCTTTTAGTAATTTGTCAAAGTGTCAGCCACTGTGTCGTTATGGCTCTGCAGTTCCTGAAGGCTGTGACAATGTGGTGGGGTCCAAGCCAAATATGACAGTTAGGAGAAATGAGATGGGTGTGGGAAGGTGGGCTAAGCCCCTGGCTGCACCACGGCACGAATCCAGGCTCAGCGTGAGAGCGCCATCAAGCTCTAGACTCACTCACAGACTGGTAATTCAAAACCTAGGCCATGGGGTGCTGCTGGAACTCCGAGCCACCTAGAGGATCTTGGACCTCCCTTTCTATGGTGCCCAGCTACCTGGTTTTTTGTTTGGTTTGTTTTTTTTCTTTTTTCTTTTTTTTTTTTTTTTT
>NW_016107610.1:1945343-1954517 GCF_001604975.1 Cebus imitator
GAGATAGGGTCTCACTCTGTTGCCCAGGCTGGAATGCAGTGGCATGATTTCAGCTCATTGCAGCTGTTACCTCCTGGGATCAAGCAATTCTCCCACCTCAGTCTCCCAAGTAGATGGGATTACAGGTGCCCACCACCATGCCTGGATAATTTTTGTATTTTTAGTAGAGACAGGTTTTGCCATGTTGGCCAGGCTGGTCTCAAACTCCTGGCCTCAAGTAATCTGCTCGCCTTGGCCTCCCACAGTGCTGGGATTACAGGTATGAGCCACCACGCCCTGCTACCACCTGCTATTCCAGCTTTAGTGCTGTGGCACCAGAGATCCGTGACAGCCTCATTCTGCAAAGGAAGCATCCCATGAGGGAACAGAAGGCTCCAGGAAGTGGGGAGTAGGGATGGACCTCAGTTGTTTAATTATTATCGCTGACACTCAGGGACTGGGGATAGGGCACGTGTGTCTGGAGAACCTGACCACACTGCACTGGAAAGTGGTCCCAACGCAAACTGAGCCCTGCTGGGCCCTCTCTTGGCATGGCAGGCAGCAACCTGTAAACCCAGCAGCCCAGGTCTAAATCAGACCCTGTGCCTTCAGCTGCTCCACAAGACAGATGGGCATGGAGAGAGGACCCTAGAGTGGTAGCAGCTGTTGCCGCTGCCTGGTGCCCCACAGTGTGCCCTTCCCCACCCATTACTAAGGTCCTCATCTCCCTGAGCCCAGTCTTGATCCTGCCTGAATACTCTAGATGGATGGATCGCCTGCTGTCTGCAGACTGGAATCAGGTGCAGTGTGCCAAGCCGACTGCTGGGCATCTGTGCTGATGCCAGTGCCTTCCCCTTATGGGCTCCTGTCTGTTGCCCTTGCCCACCCTCACCCCCATCTCTGTTCAGTCAGCTTGGTTCCACCTCTGTTCTTATTCCTGAGGATCTATTCAGGCCTGGAGCCCTGCTCCCTGCCCAGCACACACCCCAGGTCTCATGCATGCCGTGGAGCCTCAGGCAGGCCACTTAGGCATGGATGCACCTGGGCTGGGTGAGTATGGACACTTCCTGGCATCCCCCTTGTTGTGTTCTACCACACTGGGTCAACCCCACTTTGTTTTAGGCCTTTGATGTCAAATGTTGATCTGAACCGAGATGACAGGTGGTCAGATGCGTTTAGCCTTTGGGGCTGTGTCTTAGCTCATGGGCTGCACTTCTGTGACACTGGGCAGGCCTAGCACTTGAGTCCTGCCTCTCTTTCAGCTGGGTCACATCAGGTTTATTACTTTGAGCTTCTGCATGGTACTTCTGGGCCATCTGTCCCTCTCAAAGCCTGAAGTTGTTGTAGGCTGGAAAGGGGAAGCCTCCTCTACCCCTCCCCGGTGAAGGAGTAGACATGCTTCAGTAGGAAGTGGCTGGTGTAGAAGGGACTCAGAGGTCATTTTGAGCAAAGGCCACATCATACTCAGCTTCCGTGTAAACTGTGGGCAGCTGAAGAGCACAGGCTCCCCGGAAGGAAAGCTGTGGCCCGCAGCTTTAGCAGCTGTCATTCCGTGCCAGGCACAGCCAGCTCTTCTGTCCTGTCCAAGCGTGTGTCACACTTGACTTGGGGAGGGATGCGTGGACGGCCTCTCCTCCCTTTGGGAGCAATTGGTGCTACTCATCATAGGAAGGTCTGTACTCAGATTTGTTCTTTATTCTTAAAACACGAAGGCGTTTTCTTCTTCCCTGGGACAGTATTTCATGTGTCAGTCCAGCTGTTGCCCAAAGACATGAGTGAGTGGGAAAACTGCAGTATGTTGCCTCAGCATTGTCCCAGCTCTAGGGGATTATGTGGCTCCATGTCAGTGCTGGGGCTGCCAGGAGCCTGTGAGCTCTTCGAGGATGGGAACTATGCCTGGAGTCCCAGCACCAAGCCAGGGTAGGCAACGCCATAGAAGTGGGTGGGGGAGTGATTAGATGATGAGGTAAGGCCTGGCTACCTTCTGTCCAGGCCTGTGGCAGGTATACTGTGTCCACAGGAGGAATAGCAGGCAGGGACAGGGTCACCGCCAAGAGGGGCCCAAGGACCCAAACCTTGGATTGTCCCTGTTTATAGACACTGGACAGATGGGAGCCACATGAGGACATCTCCCCACTCCCAGCTCCTGAGAGTACTGCTATGAGCCATATGGCACATGCCAATGGGCATGTGATTTATGGTGAGTTTTTACACAGAACGGCCAACTCCATTATAAAGAAACCATTTTCAGAGCATTGGTTAATTGAGCCATCACAGCACTTGATTTCATTGTGCTGTTGGCACTCTTTCCAGACTGAGTTAATCACTGCCATCCTTATGAGAAACTGCCTGCCTGTGGACAAGACTTGCCTGAAGCAGGTGCTTCTCCTGGGAGCTTTGGATGACTCTGCTGCCCTTGGTTCTCAGTTATTTATAGGATCACGGAAACCTGTACTGGAAGAGACCTTAGAGGTCATGCATTCTACAGATATTTAGCGGCACCTGCTGTGTCATGAGTGCTGCCTGATCGTGATGGTTCAGAGGATTCAGCCTCCAAAATTCTGACTTGTGTATTTGCTTTTGCGAATGTAAAATTACTTTCAGGAACACATTCAGGCTCTGCTTTTCCACCCATCATTAGAATTTTCTCCTTTGAATAAATGTGGAGCACCTTCTGTTAAGGGAGCAAGCATATGGAAGGTGCTGAGCACATAGTAGGCTTTCAGCGAATGTTTCTTAACTTCGCGGTCTGTTAATAACTACTGTTAGTAACTACATCTTGCATGGTAGTTATTAACAGACAGCGAAGTTATTAACACCTGTTAATAACGACTCTTGAAGCAGGCGACATCTTTTTATTGCTGTAACTCAGTCCCAGCCTCTTGCGGAAAATTCCCAGGTTTGTCCAACTCCATCTCCCTGGATTTGGGAAAAACTTTCCATGAAGGGAATCCAATGGGCCTGTCTACCCCTGCCCATTTCATGAGCAGCTTCCTCTGAAGTCCAGAATAGGTCAGACTAGAGATGGGAGGAGTTAGCATTTTGCTTCTTCCAAGTAGCTCTTGATTACGTGTGTTTTGTGCATTTTTTGAAAACTTGGTTCTACTGATCTGCAGGACTGGGTCTTTTACTAGGGTAGCTTCTTTTTCTGTGAAAGTTTCAGAGGTGACTCACATGAGAGGAAGGTGTACAGAGATGGGAGCCCATGTGAAGCTTATACCTGGGGTGCTTTAGCGCAGCCCCTTCTCCCTTCTGGGCTTTGGTTTCTTTCCCTAGATTGATTCTCCCCTCTCCCCAGGTAGGAACAGTTCTCATTCTGCTGAGTCATTCTGCCACATTGTACACTCAGCAGTGCCCTCATCCTTTACACACTCACTCTTGGCGCGCAGGGCTTCACGCCTCCTTGGTTCCTGGCCACCTGTGGCAGGTGTACTGCCAACTCCTTCACCTGCTTTTTCTTGATTGCTTCCTTAAGTCAGCCTTCTGCCCTGGGCCTCTTCTTTTCTCCCACCAGATGACACTTTCCACCCGTGACCACTTCACTTCTCATCCCTCAGTTTACTCAAGTTTCGCCTCTCCTCTGACACCAGAGCCCGCAGGTCCAGCCACCTCTTTGGTCCCTAACACAATTTTCTAGTGTCTCCATGGGCAGGAAGGGTACTGCCTACTGTTTTCACAAGCCTCTACCCACTCTGAAGATTAGCCTCCCTCACAACTTTGTTTCGGGTTTGTGGACTTTATTTTTAACCGTTTATATTAATAGGTGCCATTTAATGTCTAATAATAAAGCAAACCCATATTGTACCCACCACCCAGTGGAAGTACATCTTTCATTAATACTTTAGAAGTCCTTCAATGGGCCTTTCCCTAATTAGATGCTCTCCCATCCACTCCTCAAGAGATCACCACTCTTTGGCAATCTGTATTAAGCATCTCCTTGCTTTTCTGTATAGTTTTCCCACATGTGTACATATTGCTAAACCAGAGATTGCAAAGTTTTTCTCTAAGGGCCTGAGTAATTTTTTAAAGTTTTTTTTTTTTTTTAGATGGAATCTCACAGTGTCACTGGGGCTGTGATCTCAGCTCACTGCAACCTCCGCCTTCCAGGTGCAAGCTATTCTCCTTGCCTCAGCCTCCCAAGTAGCTGGGTTTACAGGAGCCCACCACTATGCCCAGCTATTTTTTTTTTTTTTTTGTACTTTTAGTAGAGATGGGGTTTCACTATGTTGGCCAGGCTGGTCTCAAACTCCTGACCTCATGATCTGCCTACTTTGGCCTTCCAAAGTGCTGGGATTACCGGCATGAGCCACCGCGCCCGGCCTAAAGTGTTTTATTCACGTTGTTCAGTCTCTGCTGCAGATATTTGACTCTTTTGTAGCCTGAAAACAGCCATAGACCAATATGTAAATGAATAAGCATGGCTGTCTTCCAGTAAAACTTTATTTACAAAAACAGGCCATAGGCTAGATTTGACCTGAGAGTTATAGTTTGCTGACCCCTGCCCTAAATAATCTTATTATTCAGTTTTACCTGTTTTCGACCTTTATATAAATAGAATCATGCTAGAGACTCATATGTGTTCTTTTATAACTCTTCCCCCCTCTTTTTTTTTTTAAACACTTAATGTTAAATTTTTGTGATTCATCCATGCTGATCATTTGGTTAGCCTTGGTTAATTTTCCTGCCGGATTAGTATTTCATTGTATGGAAATACTCCAGTGTGTTTATCCATTCTGCTGGTAGTGGACATTGTTTTTACCAACAGTGCTACTGTGGACATTCTTGTTTTTGTTTTTGTTTTTTTAACTCCCAGTTACAGGCTCTGGGCCTTGCCCTAGTTAGATGCTGTCCTATCAGGCTAACATTCTTGTGCATGTTTCCATATACCTGTGCAAAGGTTTCTCGCAGGTATAACTGAGGGATGGAATTGTTGGCTGGTGAGAATGCGTATTTTCAGTTTTACTGGAGTAAGCTACAGTTGGTTTTTGAGGTGGTTTTACTAATCTACGGGGCTCCCATTGCCCTACACACTTGCCTACACACTTGGCATCATGTGACATTTTGAATCTGGTGCATATGTCACGGTAATGCAGGTCCCTCATGACCATGACATTGAGCATATCATTTACGTCTGTCAGACCCACCTTACTTCATTCTCTGGTCTCACAAGAGAAGGGTCTATTCACCCATCCGGAACTAAGCCTCCTTCAGCCCCGTAGGTCTCCAGGTCTCCTCATTTGCAACCCCAGAAGCCTCCCTGGCACCCACCTAACTGCGCTGTGTGCTCACCACTGCACACCAGAGTGGACAAAAGGTCTTTTCATGCATGCACACTTTCCTTTACTCCTTCATTCACTCCTGAGGAAGGTGAAAATCAGAAATGAGTCAGAGCCTGAAAGAGAAACAAAGGCATTAAGTGGATTCCAGGTGCAAGAGCAGTTAGTCAGAAATGGTGTGGGGCCCAAGAGGACCATGCACCGAAAGAGCCTATCCTTAGAAGCTTCAGTCTGCCCAACTTTGGGGGAAGACGTGGTCGTGGAGGGCTGAGCCAAGCGGAGCACAGCATGGAGTTCCCGTGTTGCTGGGGGGTGAAGGAGGAAGACTGGGGATGACTGTACGTAAGGCGATCTCTCTTGTTGCTTTTGTGAAGGCAGGTGTGCTGGACTTCCTGGGAGGGCAGCCAGCCAGTTTTCTCATTGACTGTAGAGATGGGCCTACGGTTGTGGCCTTGAGGTTGCTCAGAACAAGCACCTCTGGTGCGTCAGGGCAATGGAGAAGGATGGTATAGAAGTAAATGGTGGCTTTCCTTCCCGTCTTCTCTTTTTCTTTTCTTTCTTTTTTTGTTTTGAGATGGGGTCTCGCTCTGTCGCCCAGGCTGGAGTGCAGGTGGAGTGATCTCAGCTCAATGCAACCTCACCTCCCAGGTTCAAGTGATTCTCCTGCCTCAGCCTTCTGAGTAGCTAGAATTTCAGGCACACACCACCATACCTGGCTAATTTTTTTTGTATTTTTAGTACAGATGGCATTTCGCCATGTTGGCCAGGCTGGTCTCAAACTCCTGGCCTCAAGTGATCCTCCCACCTCAGCCTCCCAAAGTGCTTGGATTACAGGCCTGAGCCACTGTGCCCAGCCTCCCTGCCTCTTCTTTCCTTCTGGATCTGGGAAGTTCCAGAGCCTTTGGTAAGTGGAGAGGAGCCAGCTAGGGCACTGCAAAGCCTGCGGGGAGGCAGCCTGAGGAATGGCAAGAGCAGCATATCAAAGGCATTCATTTTCCTCCCTCATGGCCAGTCCAGTGGGATCCTGTGGGTTGTGTTTGCTAAATTCCCTGACACCTTGATGCTGGTGAGTGAGAGCTAGCCTTGCTGAACCAGGATCGAAGTCATCACCCAGCAGAGCAGGCATCTCAGTAGGGAATGAGGAGGAGGATGGAATTCCCACTGCAAAATTCTGATGAGTTCCTGCAAGACCAGCATCTTGTGTCCCAAGAGTGAACAGACTTTTGTTTGCTCTGGATCTGTGGTACCGACTTCACAGTGCGGTTGTGTGGGTGGAAGGAATGCCCTGGAGGTGGGGATAAGGAGATGGGACCTCGGGCACTGAGAGAACGTGGTTCTGGGCAGGCGAAGGGACCCTTCTCTTGGAAGCCTGGAGAGAGTGAGGTAGCAGGGCTTTGGTGGCATAAATTATGGGCTGTGGTCTGATTCTCAGGATTTGCACCTCCCCCCCAACACACATACGATATAGAAGCAGAGAGGAAGGAGATGGACAGTTGGTTAGAGGTCTGGAATTCTTCCTTAGAGTGAGTACAGGCATATCTCAGTTGATTGTGCTTTGCAGATAATGCGTTTTTAACAAAAATGGAAGATGTGGCAACCCTGTGCCAAGCAAGTCTGTCAGCACCACTTTTCCAATAGCACGTGCTCACTTCATGTCTCCATGTCCCATGTTGGTTATTCTCGGAATATTTCACACTTTTCATTATTGTATCTGTTGTGGTGATCTGTGATCAGTGATCTTTGATGTGACTGTTGTCATTGTTTTGGGGTGCCGTGAACCTGTCCTTGTAAGACAGCACATGCAATCAGTAAATGCGGCATGTGGTCGGACTGCTCCACTGCCTGCCATCTCTCTTCCTCTCCTTGGGCCTCCCTATTCACTGAGACACAGCAGTATTAAAATTAGGCCAATTAATAACCTACAGTGGTATCTACATGTTTAAGTGAAGGGGGGAGTCTCACATCCCTCTCTTTAAATCAAAAGCTAGAAACTATTAAGCCTAGTGAGGAAGGCATGTCAAAAGCCACGGCAGGCTTAAAGCTAGGCCTCTTGCTCCAAACAGTTAGCCAAGTTGTGAATGCACAGGAAAAGTTTTTGAAGGAATGTAAAAGTGCTACTCCATTGAACACATGAATGACAAAGCGAAACAGCCTTATTGCTGATTTGGAGAAAGTTTACTTTTAGTGGTCTGCAGAGAAGATCAAACCAGCCACCCCATTCCATTAAGCCAAAACATAATCTAGAGCAAGGCCCTAGACTCTCTTTAATTCAGTGAGAGAGGTGAAGCAGCAAGTGCTGATGTAGAAACTGCAGCAAGTTGGCTGGGCATCGTGACTCACACCTGTAATTCCAGCACTTTAGGAGGCTCAGGTGGGCAGGTCATTTGAGGCCAGGAATTCAAGACCAACCTGGCCAACATGGAGAAACTCTGTCTCTGCTAAAAATAGAAAAGTTAGCCAGGCATGGTGACAGACTCCTGTAATCCCAGCTACTAAGGAGGCCAAGGCATGAGAATCACTTGAATCCGGGAGGTAGAGGTTGCAGTGGGCCTATATTACACCACTGCACTCCAGCCTGGGTGACAGAGTGAGACCCTGTATCAAAAAAAACAAAAAACAAAACACAAAACTGCAGCAAGTTATCCTATCCAAAAGATCTAGCGGTGATCATTATTTGAAGGTGGCTACACTCCACAACAAATTTTTAATTAGACAAAAGTCTTCTGTTGAAAGAAGATGTCCTCTAGGACTTTCTTAGCTAAAGAGGAGAAATCAATGCCTGGCTTCAGTGCTTCAAAGGACAGGCTGACAATTGTTAGGGACTAATACAAGTGGTGACTTTAAGTTGAAGCTCATGCTCATTGGCCATTCCGAAAATCCTAGGGCCCTTAAAAATTATGCTAAATCTATCCTGCCCACACTCTATAAATGGAACAACAAAGCCTAAATGACAGCACATCTCTGTTTACAGCATGGTCTACTGAATATTTTAGGGCCACTGTTGAGACCTACTGCTCAGAATGAAATATTTCCTTTTAAAATATTCAAAATAAAAATGTACCTGGTCACTCAAGAGCTTTAGTGGAGATGTACCAGGACATTAGTTTTGTTTTCATCATTGCTAACACACTGTCTATTCTGCCGTCCACGGATCCAGGAGTAATTTTGACTTTCAAGTTGATGATGAAAAAAGAATTTCTTGTCTGAGTGCAATGGCTAATGCCTGTAATCCCAGCACTTCGGGAGGCCAAGGCAGATGGATCACTTGAGGGCAGGAGTTTAAGACCAGTGTGGCCAACATGGTGAAACCCCATCTCTACTAAAAATACAAAAATTAGCCAGGAGTGATGGCTCACACCTCTAATCCCAGCTACTTAGGGAGGCTGAGGCACGAGAATTGCTTGCAGTGAGCTGAGGTCGGGCCACTGCACTCTAGCCTGGACCACAGAGAGAGACTTTGCCTTAAAAATTTCTTATGCCTAAGCTTTCATAGATAATGATTTCTCTGATGGGCCTGGGCAAAATACACCTTCTGGAAAGGATTTACCATTCGAGATGCCATTGAGAACATTTGTGATTCATGGAAAGAGGCCAAAATATGAATATTAACAGAAATTTGGAAAAAGTTGATTCCAACCCTTGTGAATGACTTAAAGGAGTTCAAGACTTCAGTGGTAGAAGTAACTGCAGATGTAGAAATAGCAAGAGAAGGTCAGGTGTGGTGGCTCATGCCTGTAATCCCAACATTTTGGGAGGCCAAAGCGGGTGGATCACGAGGTCAGGAGTTCAAGACCAGCCTGACCAAGATGGTGAAACCCTATCTCTACTAAAAATACAAAAATTAGCTGGGCAGGTGGCGGGTGCCTGAAATCCCAGCTACTCAGAAGGCCCAGACAGAGAATTGTTTGAACCTGGGAGG
>NW_016107610.1:1955482-1958073 GCF_001604975.1 Cebus imitator
AAAAAAAAAAAAAAAAAAAAAAAAAGTTGGACACACTCAAAGGTCTAGCATGTCTGTAATTAGAGTCCCAGAAGTAGAAGCAGGGAGAGAGAATAGAGTGGAAGCAATATTCATGGAGAGAGTGGTTGAGAATTTTCTAAAAACTGATTGAGTCTACCGATTTAAGAAGCGGAATGAACCTCCAGCCATCGTAAATAGATTTAGCTCTTTAAATCAGTCCATTGTTGCTTTGTAAGTAATATATACATTATATTCTTTTTAGCCACTTATTAGTTTTATGACCTTGAACAGGTCCCTTGATGTTAAGCCTCAATTTCTCCATCTGAAAAAAATGGGGATTAAAGACTGAAAAAGTGGCTTAGAAACTAAGTTTTAAAGAAATAGCAGAGGGTGTCACCATTGTTACTCCAGCCTGACTGCTTCTGGGACAGCCTGTTTGGGGTGAGCTTAAGAGCCATGGCCTATACTCTGGCCAGCCTCTTTCCACTGCCTTTCAAGGGGAGGACTTAAGGTGTGGCTACTGACCTAGGGGCATAGGTCTGCAGTGAGGTAGCGGCAAGATTTAAAATGAATCCAGTTTCTGAAAGGATGTAGTCATTGCTTTGCTCTCCCAGGATTCTGGTAATTAAGAGGTGACGAGGTGACTAGGGTTGGCTTTCTGGGGTCATGTGACCCATCCTGATCCAGCTCCTAGCCACACACCTTCCTTAGGTCTGCCCTGGTTCCACCATATTCACCCTGCTTGGGGCTGAGCCAGAATCCCTCCCTGACACTTGCCAGTGGTTTAGATCTGCATTTTCCATGCCCTGCTCCCCCACCCCCGTCTCTTGATAGTGTCCAGTGGCGGCAGGCAGATCTCTTCACTTCTCCTGTTGCATTCAGTTTTCCAGATGGAAAACATATGGTAAAATGTCCTAGCTCACATGGACATTGGCATTATGGAAGAGTTATTGTAGGAAAGGAAAAGTTACCTGGACCGTAGCACGTGGGCATCAGTACTTCATAGATGGTGAAAAGAAGAGGAGCAATAATATTGGTTTTCTTCATCGTGTAGAAAACGAGAAGCAACATGACATAGACGATTATAGGACAAGTTTTAGAGTCAGACAACTGGGTTTTTACCTCTAGAGTCTGCTGCTGTCCAACTTTCGTGTGTTACCTTAAACAAGTTAGTTTAACCTTTCTCAAATCTCGACTGGGTGTGGTGGCCCATGCCTATAATCCCAGCACTTTGGGAGGCCGAGGTGGGTGGATCACCTGAGGTCAGGAGTTGAAGACCAGCCTGGCCAACATGGTGAAACCCCATCTCTACTAAAAATACAAAAATTAGCTGGGCTTGGTGGCGGGCACCTGTCATCCAGCTACTCAGGAGACTGAGGCCAGAGAATCATTTGAACCCACGAGTCAGAGGGTGCAGTGAGCCGAGATCACAGCATTGCACTCCAGCCTGGGCGACAGAGAAAGACTCTGTCCCAAAACAAAACAAAAAAACCTTTCCCAAATCTTAGTTACTTCTGTAAAATGAAGGAATAGTCATATGCATAGGCTTGTTATAAGTTTTAAGTCAGGCACTCAATAAGTGTTCAACAAGTAGTAATTGCTGCTGTTAGTATTCTAAAAATTATTTTAGCAGCAAAACTAAGGTTTTCTCTTGAGCCAGTGCCTCATCAGCAAACTCAACATCTGATAGATAAGTGTAGATATAGCGGTAGCGATGATACTTCTGTTACTAGTGTCAGCTGTCACTTACTGTCTAGGTCCCTTTAGTTAAGGCAAGGGTCTGTATCTGGAAGGTCTGTCCTTTAGCAAAATGGTAGATTAGATTCAGATTCCTACCATAGAAAGCAAGGCCTATGCCATTCAAACTTTTTTCTCTTCCCTGTTTTATTAGTTACAAGGAAAATGTTGTGAGTTGACCGTTGAGAATAAACAACCTAAGTAAAATTGCTGGTAGTTTCACTCTTTAGAATACTTAGATTGCTCTTGTTCCCTGCTGAGATCATCCGGTGAGGAAGCAGCCAGTGGTTTTTGCCACCTGCCCTTATGTAGACACCCAGTAATCCTTTATTTTCAAGAGCATTTTTCCCATGTGTTTCTTAGAGTCTTAGGGCTTCCAGGGATTTCTATCTGAGTAAGCCTGTTGTTGATATTTTATAACCCTCATCAGTTGTTTGATGTCTCTGCCCTCTTCCTGACTACTTACAATTGGAAGACCAGAAATCTTGACTCATTCATCTTTGTATCTTTAATTAGCAGAATGTCTGGTATATAGTAAATGTTCAATAAATGTTTAAATGAATAAATGTGCCATTGCTAGATATTATCTTTTTATCCTTCCACCTCAGACTCAGATTCTTCCTCTACCCTTCCTGACACTGCTCTGGTCCCTGAGAGGCTAACTTGAAGACATCAGTGGGCTCCCAGGCCCGTTGGGTTTGGCCAATGGCAAGTGGAGATCAGAGGGAGAGAGGCGAGGGTGTTAGCTCCCCCAATTCTTTGCTCCTGTGAGGTCACCAGACTGCTGTGTCCCCCCAACATAAGGTCACCTACTCTACATGATCCCTCCCCCTTCCAGGGTGTATAGCCTCTCT
>NW_016107610.1:1958229-1970443 GCF_001604975.1 Cebus imitator
TCAAGCGATTCTCCTGCCTCAGCCTCCCAAGTAGCTGGGACTACAGGCACGCTAATTTTTGTATTTTTAGTAGAGACGTGGTTTCACCATGTTGGCCAGGATAGTCTCTATCTCTTGACTTCATGATCTGCCTGCTTCAGCCTCCCAAAGTGCTGGGATTACAGGCGTGAGCCATCATGCCCAGCCCATCCTCTCATTATTATTTATTTATTTATTTTTGAGACAGAGTCTTGCTCTGTTGCTCAGGCTGGAGGGCAGTGGCATGATCTTGGCTCCCCTGCCTGGGTTCTAGAGATTTTCCTGCCTCAGCCTCCTGAGTAGCTGGGATTACAGGCACCTGCCACCATGCCTGGCTAATTATTTTTAGTAGAGAGGAGGTTTCACCGTGTTAGCCAGGATGGTCTCAATGTCCTAACCTTGTGATCCACCCACCTCAGCCTCCCAAAGTGCTGGGATTACAGGCGTTAGCCATCGTGCCCAGCCCATCCTCTGATTCTTTTAGGCCAAGGCGTGGTGACAGCTTGCACCAGGCTGCTGCACCATCTTTACAGTTTCCCTATACCCCACTCACACCTGTATGATTGGTTTCTTTGTCAATTAACCCTCTACAAATTATCCTAATTGGACTGTACCTGCTCCTTCCTGTTGGGAAGCAGCAGGCCTCAGTTGCTTATAGAGATTTTCAATTGTTTGAGTTGGACACTGGGGCTCCAGGTGACTCATAAAGCAACATAGTGCAGTTCTGAGAATGTGGGACATGGCTAGCCATTAAGGGCACTCTGATGCATGGCAGCTTTGGGGAAATAAATAGCAGTTTGGGAAACTATTCTTTGCTTAGGAGAGACTGTCTCCCACAGATAACACGTAGGATCTTATTTTAGACCGACTGTTAAGTCTCTGAAGTTGCCCCTTTTCATGGTTGTGTATCTGACTCAGCATGGGATGTGCCAGGAGAACTCAGGACCAAATATAACAGGGCAGGGATGCAGGCTGGACGCACTGGCTTTGCCAACAGAAGACTTTCTAAGGAATGACTGTCTCATCCAGCATTTAAATTTCCACTCTTTGGGTTGTTTCTCTGCAGGTGATCATCAACAGCACAATCACACCGAATATGACCTTCACCAAAACATCACAGAAGTTTGGGCAGTGGGCCGACAGCAGAGCCAACACGGTGTTTGGTTTGGGGTTTTCCTCTGAGCAGCAGCTGACAAAGGTAATGTGGTCCTATCTGCAGTCCCACATGAGATGCCGTTCTCATTCAGTGATTGCCCACAGAGGGATGTGCCCTTCGTGAGCAGGATTCCTTTCTGGTCTTTGGTTTCACTCCACCTGAGATTACAGGGCTGCCAAGGCAGGGACCCTTCTGAAATACCAAGTTCCTTGAAGTCATCTGGGGAATGGAAATTTGTATCTAACAAATGCTGCTTTGGGGCCTGAAGCTGAAGTGTGGCCAGTCCTTCCTCCCCTCCAGGTGTCAGCCACCGCTCCCTGGGCCTGGCAGTATCAGCGCACACACTGAGCACTGTCTTGTGTGCCAAAACCAAATCAGTTGGATTTTCAGGACTCTGAGGATTAGGCGACCTTCCCATGTGAGGGCACAGTTGTCAGAGGGTTGTTACTGTAGGACTTCCAAGGAAGAGACTGTTCCAGCTGCCAAGAATGCATCTTGATGAAATAAGTTCCTTACACCATTTGTAGTAAGGTACACTTTTTCTCTGACAGCATCAATGTCAGTGACCCTGTGGTTGGAGCCCTCAGGGAGTAAGATGATGCTTAATGGAAGCTCAGCCTAGACTCCCCACATCCCTTAAAATGCCACACAGTGGTGTGTGTATGTTGCTTTTTTTCTAGGGAGAGGATCCATAGCTCCAAGTCGCTTCTCTAAGGGGCCTGGGACATACTCTTTGGTTGGTTAGAAAGGTGTTGAGAAGCAGATTATGGCTGACCACGGACTTGGAGAACCCCAAGAACTGAGGGAATAAACTGATTGCCTCTGAGAGGCCTTACTCAGCACTTTAAAGGGGCTGAGATCTGGTCTTAGAGCGTGCATTTCCTTTTAGGGTAGTAGAGGAGCCCTTTGTAAGTACTGAGAATATTTTGGTTTAAGATAAGATTAACTAGTTTACAAGTCAAAGAAATTTATTGGAAGAATGTTGGAATCTCTCAGGGAGTGCAAAGAAGAGCTGCATATCCAGGGAAGGGCCAGAGCCAGACTTGCTTCCAGCAGCTTGGCTCTAGGAGTTACTTTTCTCTAGACCCTTGCTGTGAACATCTGACTGACTGGACAAGTGCAATCCCGTCTCTGCTCTGCTGACACCATGCTAGGCACCGAGGATCAGAGACCTCCTTCCCAGAGCTCCACAAATTTCCAGATTCTTGGGGAATTGACAGAGTTGCCTAGGGCAGACTTGGCTGCTTGGGTTACCTGTGTGTATTGAAGACAATTTTCAAAGAGGGGGAACTTAGGGTGAGTCAGGAAGCCTCCCCACCGGCAGGGGCCTGCTGGCTTGTCCCCTTCCTTTGTCCAGTGTGTGTGCATGTGTGTGTATACTCACATGTGCATGTGTACACACTTTTAAGGAGGTCCCCAGCGCACAGATCCGGCCATCCCATACCCAGTCACAAATGAGCTCCCCAGTGGGGACACCCCAGACTGTCCTCCTCTGCATCCTAAGGTACTTCCACGAGGACTCTGTTTCCTTAGCAGCCTGAGCAGCCCAAATTGGCCTGGCGCAGCCTGAGCATCCACCCTCGTGCCACCCTCCCACAGAAGTGTTCTTTCCCGGTTGCTAAAACCACCAGATCCCCAGGGCCTGGAAACATGGGCAAAAAGCAATACTCTTGAGGGCAAGTCATTGGAGATGGTTGTGGGAGACGTCCTCTCTGTCCCCGATCCCTCAGCTCCAGGCCTTGTGTGCTGTGATCCTGGGTGTTCACCAGGCATGAGTGCAGCACAGTTCTGCAAGGCCTGCCACTTCAGCTGATACGGCACCTGGGAGGAGCTGAGAATCCTCTGGCAGCTAGACCCTTGCTTCACTTTACATGCAGAGAAGTAAGTTCTCTGCAGCCTCAGTTGTTTTGGAGCAGCGTCGTGTGGGATAGAAAGTACTGGGTAAATCTTTGGCTGGTGCGGCTGGCAGAGGCATGGCAGTCCACAGTGTCTATCCTGGTGATGAGAAATCACTCTTCTCCTAGAAGGGGCCCAGTGGAATCAGCCTTCACTACGGAGATGGCTGGGGCCTAAAGGTGTGATGTTGGCGTGGGTCACTGTGTTGGCAGCAGGACGCCCAGCAGGGCCAGGAGTCAGGCTGTGGAGAGCAGGAGTATGTGTTTTGAAGTCCATTTGGTGCCTTTTCCCCTGGCACCAGGGCCAGTGTGTCCGTAAGTCACACTTGAGCAAGTACCGGGCTGTCTGGAGAAAGCAAATGTCTGGGTATCCACAGAACAGCCCTTCCTGCCAGCTCGTGTGAATATTCTCTTTTGCTGTGAAGGCCTCTGAAGAGCCTGAATGTGGAACGTGAGTATTTTCAGGCTCTGGTTCCATTCGGACCTGTTAATGTGGCTGTTTCTCAAACCTCTGTGTCACTTTGTTTCTTTGCGGTTTTTCCTTAGGCAGCTAGGCCCTCAGCCATTTCCACCGAGATGTAGAAACCAGGTCACCTCTGCTGTGCCTGTGGTACCATGAGATGCTCCAGGGTTTGCCCACAGGGAGGATTTCCCTTTTCCATTGTCTGCTCGACTGCAGGATTAGCTCCAGCGAAATCGTGGCACTGTGGGGTTTTGGGAAGCTGTGGAGAGCTCAGCTGATGGAGTGTCTGGGATTTTTGGGGTGGGTAAGGCTGCTAACGTCCAGTCTTCGAAGGCTTTGTCGGTCATGCCACAGCTTCTCTGGACGTGATCCTATGGCCTGAGAAGGATTTTAAGGGGAGAAGGAAAATGATCAGATTTACATTTTAGGTAGAATGTTTGCTGGCAGCGAATCAGATTGGATTGTTTTAGTCCAGGGTAGAGCAGACGACAGGATAAGAGTTGGAGAATTTTTAAAAATACTGAGGCACAAATATTGGCAAAACTGGGTGAACAGAAGAGGAAGAAGAGACTCTGGGGTGATGAGGGCTGGAGGGCAGTGAGGCCATTTTCTGAAATGGGGAAGAGGAACAGGAACAGATCCCGTGAGGAGCAGAGAGAATTTGTTTAAAGCAGGAGCAGGTATGATGGTGACTTCTTTCAGCAAGTCAGACTGTGCCACAGTTAGATGGAACCTCTCTGTCTGAGGGGGCAATGGGGGCTGTGGCTTTCCCTCCTGAAGAGGTGCCTGGTGAGGAAGAGTGTGTTGGCAACCCCACCCCCACCCCACCGAGTGGCCCCTTCCCATACCTGCCTCGTATCCAGACAAATTGGCCTGGGAGCTTCTGTCTGAGACATGGTCCCTGGCAGACCCATCCTGGTCATGTGCTCCTGATCTCTCCCAGGCCTAGAAGTTCTTCCCCAAAGCCAAGGCTGGTTTGAGAGAATCACTCACAATTTCCTGGAACAGTTTTTTCAATCTTTAAAGGAACCCAAGCAGCTAGGGAGAAAGGGGGAAGATTTCTATGAAAAGAATTGACAGCAGGGAGAACTCCAAACAAAAACCAGAACACATTGTCCAAGTTAAATTCTCTGTGCCTCTGAGAACTGAAGAGACCCTGAGCTGTGCCTGCTTCCAAGGATGGCCACCTGTAATTTTTCCCAGACAGAAGAAAATGTCCTATCATTAAGGAGGAGTGCACCATCCTCCCAAGCCACTCAGCCTCTGGTGCAGTGCTGGAGTTCCTGCTCTGTGCCCAAAACCTCCATTGTCACAAAGACTTGTCAGAGAAGCCCTCAGATGACCCCTTTATCCAAATGTTTTGAATCCGCTTCTCCCCCTGCTCTCTGAAGGAAATGATTAACCACACACTGATAAATTATCATGAAGTGAGTCTGGCCATCTCAACAAGTGGGAGTTAGCTAGCACAGAGGAACTTGGCCTCAAGTGCTCCCAAGGCGTGTGCTGAGGGGACATCCAGGCTGAGTATTCTCTATTTCCCAGAGCAACCACCCACAGCCCTGTAGGGGAATGGTAATCAAGCACTATAACTAGGCTAGAGAAAGGAACACCAGCGTGGACATTTTCATCTAAGAATACTTTATACATACTTCCCTCTCTACCCCCCGGAAAGAAAATAGATGCCTTGGTCTTAACTGCTCCATTATAAGGACCACTTCCCAACCACAGTCTAAAAAGTATTATTACAGGGCAATTTTCTGCTCTTTAGATAGGCTCTCCAAAAATAGTAGAAGCTGTGTTTTCTCAGAAGTAAACTGGAACTCATCTGTCCACCCACTGGAGGGGACATAAAACCCCAGCCTGCTGAAGCATATTGAAAAGGGACTTGCATGTTCTGATAAAAGGAAGAGCTTATGAAAGGAGACAAAAGAGGGACAAATATAAGAATGAGCCAGTGGTTAAAGTTTAGATTCTTCCTGGCATTTGACCTCGAGGTGTCACTGTTCTAATTTTGGTTCCATCTTATTCGTCACAGACAGAAGGAAACACATTCTGCCCTTGAGCAGGAGTGACCCAGGATGGCGTTGCCAGTGCGCAGTGGTTGATCTGGCTGAACCCTGATACGTGCGTGACATTTGCGTTTGACCCATTTCAGTGATTTCATCTGTAATTCAAATTTGTCCTCATATACTCACTTTATTCCCTCAGTACCATTGCAAGAACGTTGTTTTATCTCCTGCCTTTCTGGGTCCTGATTTAACAGCTAATTTTTTAAATGGAAGATAGTAATCATTCTTTTGACGTGTTTTAAGTAGAATGCTTTTGGCTGCAAGTAACAGGTAACCTAATCACAGTGCTTAAATACATAGGGTGATTTCTTCTCATGTGACACAGAAGTCCTGAGGCGGGCGGTTGCTGGCACTGGTACAGTGGCTCCATGATGTTGGGTCTGAGGGATCTGCATGGGTTTCATTTGTTGTTTTTTTTCTTTTATTGGCCTTTTCCTTGTGGTGATAAGATGGCTTCTCAAGCTCTATCCAGCACATCTGCATTCTTGGCACAAGACAGAAGGAAGAGGCTGGTACCACAGCACCTTCTTTGGAAACTTCCCTGGCAGACTTCGGCATTCCACTAGCAATGCTGGGTCCCTAGGCCCGTCGCTTCTCCCACCAAAAACCAGGAAAATGGGTTTCCATGATTGGCTTCGACTAATTTTCATTCTCTAGCACCTAGGAAATTTCCTGTTCCAAGAAAATTTGAGATTCTGTTAAGCTAAGGGAAAGAAACAGATTTTGAATAAGTGAAGAGTAGTGTCTGCCTCAGGTCTTCCATGGCTAAGGCCAAAAGAAGCCACAAATCAAATCAAGCAGTAACGTTCTCATTTTCTGTCATGATAATGATTTTGATTATTACCCCAATTGTAATAAGTACCAAAAAATGACCTTAATGAAGATGTGAGAATTTGCCAATACATTTCAGAAACCTTTGTGATTTGAATATCCCTTGATCCATGGGTTTCATTGACAGGAATCTATTCTAAGGAAACAATTGTAACTGTGTATAAAAATTTCACTACAAGGATTGCATCATTTACAACAGAAAAAAAATAAGAAAGCCCTAACATCCAGTAGTAGGAAATTGGTTAAAGTGCAGTGTATCCTTCAGGGTAATATGTAGCAATTAAGATGTGTAGTAGAGGCTGGGTGCAATGACTCGTGCCTGTAATCTGAGCACTTTGGGAGGCCAAGGCTTCTGGATCACTTGAGGTCAAGAGTTTGAGACCAGCTTGACCAACATGGTGAAACCCTGTCTCTACTAAAAATACAAAAATTAGCAGGGTTTATAGTGGTGGGCGCCTGTAATTCCAGCTACTTGTGAGGCTGCAACAGGAAAATCACTTCAACCCAGGAGACGGAGGTTGCAGTGAGCCAAGATCACGCCACTGCACCACTCCTGCCTGGGCAACAGAGTAAGACTCTTAAAAAAAAAAAAAAAAAAAAAAAAAAAAAAAAAAAAAAAAAAAAAAAAAAAAAAAAAAAAAAAAGTGTAGGAGAAGATCATATAATTGCATCGAAATATTAATATCATATTGTTTCAAAAGATGCTGTAAAATGAGAGATATAATCTATTTTAAAAGAAATGTAGGTAATGAATGCATATATACAGACAAAGATATCAGAAGATTATGTGGTTCTTATCTTGGATGATGGTGTTGCAGGGCAGGGAAGCCCATAAACTGGGGCCCCACTGTGAGGGTTCTTGGCTTTGCCCTGGAGGGAATTGAGGGGTGAGTTGGTGGTAGAAGAAAACAGCTTTATTGAGGTGGCAGTGTTAACAGCTCTGTGGCTGCTCCTGCAGAGCAGGCTACGCTGTAGGCAGTGTGTCGAGAGCAGCAGCAATGGGCAGTTCTGCGGTCACGTTTATACCTACTTTAATTACATGCAAATTAAGGGCCAACTTATTCAGACATTTCCAGAAAAAGGGTGGTAACTTCCAAGTCATTGCCAGGGAATGGGTAAGCTGTCATGGCTCTGGTGAGCACATTAGCCAGTCTTCAGTCTGGTCCAGAGTTGGGTACTGCCTCCTACCTCAATGGGACTGTAGGTCTAAATATACATAATAGCTGGGCGTGGTGGCTCATGCCTGTAATTCCAATACTTTGGGAGGTGAGGCAGGCAGATCACCTGAGGTCAGGAGTTCAAGACTGGCCTGGCCAACATGGGGAAGCCCCATCTCTACTAAAAATACAAAATTAGACAGGCATGGTGGCACATGCCTGTAATCCCAGCTACTCTGGAGGCTTAGGCAGGAGAATCACCTGCGCACAGGAGGCGGAGGCTGCAGTGAGCTGAGATTGCGTCACTGCACTCCAGCCTGGGCGATAGAGTGAGATTCAGTCTCAAAAGGAAAAGAAAAAATATATATATATAAAATGTTATATAATTCATATATATTAATATGTATTATAAATAAGTTATATGTAACTTATGTAACTTAAAAGTTAAAAATATGTATTTTTGTAGATCATCTCCCTCCTCCCACCCTCCACGCTCCAATAGGCCTCTGTGCGTGTTGTTCCTCTCTGTGTCCATGTATTCTCAACATTTAGCTCCTACTTATAAGTGACAAATGGGATCTAATTAACCTAAAGCGCTTCTGCACAGCAAAAGAGACTATTAACAGCATAAATAGACAACCTACAGAATGGGAGAACATTTTTGCAAACTATGCATCCGGCAAAGGTCTAATACCCAGCATCTATAAGGAACTTAAATTTGCAACAACAAAAAATCCATTAAAAAAGTGGGCAACGGATATAGACACACCCTTTTCAAAAGAAGAGATACATGCAGCCAACAGTCATATAAAAAGTATTGTTTTCTAAATTATATTTTCCAAATTTACAAGCATATATGCTTTTTTCTTTTCTTTTTTTTTTAGGATAAGGGGGAAATATTAGAAAATGCAAGACTTGGAGGGTTGGGATTTTTCACGGAAGGACAATGACTAGGCATCTGCCGTGACTGGCGCTTTTCTTCTGCTAGCTGGAGGCTTTGAAGTTTCTCTCTGTCATTCTCCTAGGGCCCTCGGTTGTTTCCAGTGTTCCATATTTGTAGACAATGCTGGAATTCACATCTTTGATATTGAGGGCCTTTCCCCCCCATATTCTCAGCTATTTTCCATAGAGCATTTCCCAGAAGCTATATCACTGGGTCAGTAGATATGTTTTTATCACTCACGAGACATATTTCCATATAGTTTCTCAGTGGGGCTGTACCAACATTACCAGAAATATCTTGCCAGAACAGAGAATCTAATTGTCTTTAGAGTTTGCTCGTTTCACAGGCAAACAGTGGTACCTCATTATTTTGATTTGCAATTCCAACAAGGCGGAATGGTCTTTTCCGTAAGTTGTTACTGCATTTTTTACTCCTGAATTTTGCCATTTATCTATTGGGTTTGTCATACTTTTCAGTTTGTACAAATTCTTTCCATACTAAAGAAAATAGCCCTTTTTCTGTTGTACTAGCCTAGCTATAGATATTTTCCCAAAGCTGTTGTTTCCCTTCTGGTTTAGTTTTTTTTTTTCTTCCTTTTATATTCAAAAGCTTTAAATTGTTATGTAGTGAAGTCTGTCACTTTTGTGGGTTTAAGAAATTTCTTCCAAGTTTAGAAAATTATCCTCCCACCTCTCAAACAGAAGCTTGATACGTGCTCAGTCTGTTTGCATCCAGATTTTTTTTTTCTTCAGGAGCATCCTGATTTTTTTTCTTGCCCTTTTAACTCATCAGTAATTTATCATGCTACAGGTTTGTGGGATTTAAATTCATTTCCCTCAATTTAATAAAGTTAATCATATGTCGAGTAACCTTCCTCATTTATTTTTGATTCCCCCTTAGTCATAAGCTAATTTTTTATATAAAAGGTGAGGCCCATTTCCCACCCATTTGTTCTGTTCGATCATGCATCTACCAATACCACACCTTGAAAAATGATCATTTATTTAAAATGTATCTGACACAGTATATTAGTCCATTTTCATGCTGATGAAGATATACTCAAGATTGGGCAATTTACAAAAGAAAGAGGTTTACTGGATTTACAGTTCCATGTGGCTGGGAAGGCCTCACAGTCGTGGCGGAAGGTGAAGGGCATTTCTCACATGGCAGCAGACGAGAAGAGAGCTTGTGTGGGGAAACGCTCATTTTTGAAACCATCAGATCTGAGACTTACTCACTATCATGAGAACAGCATGGGGGAGACCTGCCCTGATGATTTAATTACCTCCCACCAGGTTCTTCCCATGACATGTGGGAATTGTGGGAGTTACAATTCAAGATGAGATTTGGGTGGGGACACAGCGACAAACTATATCTTTCCATCCCCTCCCAGATCTCATGTCCTCACATTTCAAAACCAGTCATGCCTTCCCAACGGTCTCCCAAAGTCTTAACTCATTTCAGCATTAACTCAAAAGTCCACAGTCCAAGTCTCAAGTCCCTTCCACCTATGAGCCAGTAAAATCAAAAACAAATTACTTCTAGGTACAATGGGGGTACAGGCATTGGGTAAATATACCTGTTCCAAATGGGACAAATTGATCAAAACTTGCATGGGCTACAGGCCCCATGCAAGTCTAAAATCCAGCAGGGCAGTCAAATCTTAAAGTTCCAAAATGATCTCCTTTGACTCCGTGTCTCACATCCAGGTCATGCTGATGCGAGAGGTGGGCACCCATGGTCTTGGGCATCTCTGCCCCTGTGTCATTGCAGGGTACAGCCACCCTCCCAGCTGCTTTCATGGGCTGGCATTGAGTGTCTGCTGCTTTTCCAGGCGCACAGTGTAAGCTGTCAGTGGATCTACCATTCTTGGGTCTGGAGGACGGTGGCCCTCTTCTAATAGCTCCACTAGGCAGTGCCCCAGTGGGGACTCTGTGTGGAGGCTTCAACCCCATATATCCCTTCTGCACTGCCTTAGCAGAGGTTCTCCATGAGGGCCCTGCCCCTGCAGCAAACTTCTGCTAGGTCATCCAGACATTTCCATACATCCTCTGAAATCTAGACAGAGGTTCCCAAACAGTAATTCTTGACTTATGTGCACCTACAGGCCCAACACCACGTGAAAGGTGCCAAGGCTTTGGGCTTGCACCCTCTGAAGCCACAGCCCGAGCTGTCCATTGGCCACTTTTAGTCACAGCTGGAGCAGCTGGGACACAGGTCACCAAGTCCCTAGACTGCACACAGCATGGGGATCCTGCCAAAGCATGGGGACACAGCCAAACCATATCACAGGGCTTATTATCCTACCTCATTATATTTTAAGCTTATTGTCTGAAATTTTCTTTTCGATTCTCACCCGTTTGAATGTAAACAAAATCTTTGGTAGACTACCAAGTCTTTTACATGATTTTTTTTCCCTAAACTGGATAGGGCTGTGCAAGCCTAGAACTCATTCATTCACTGAACAAACTGTACTGTTCCTGCTTTTTGCCAGGTGTGGGAGGAGGGCACAAAGAGGAGAGATGTGGACCCTGCCACAAAGGAGTTCATGATAATGATGTTTTTTCCCTAAGAGATTCCAAAAAAGAAAAGGTGAGGGAGGATTTGTTCATCCCTGCTGGACCTCACGTTTTAAGCAATAAGTAATGTGATTTTCCTCTGCCAGGATTGCAATAGTTAAATATGAAGCCTCCCCAGCTGTGGCTTTGTTGACAGGGCCTGCAACCACAGGCCAGAACAGAAAGACTGACCTTTTCAGCTTACCCTAGGGTACTGAGTTCACCTACATCTGTTATCTGGCAAGGTTTCCCAAAGCAGATGACTGGTATTGGCATTGTGAAGATACCCGGAGGATAACCTATGCTCAGAAATAAATGAGTTCTCAATAAAACCCGCAGAATTGTTGATAGCCTTGCAACTTGCTAGTTTGGGCTGTGTGTGTGTGTGTGTGTGTGTGTGTGTGTGTGTGTGTGTGTGTGTGTGTGTGTTGTCAGCAACCACATTTAGCTCTTACTTTGTAATACACACCAGCATTATCACAGACCGTTCTCTGTTCAAACAATGAATTTGCTAATTAAAATTGGCCACCTTGTTAGTGACTATAAGCTAGTGAGTGATATGATTGCCCCCCGGGACTTGAAGAATTGTTTTACTATGGAAATATTAAGATACTAATGTAAAGTACAGAGTATAGTATAACGAACACCCATATACCTATCACCTAGATTTAAAAGTTGTTTACATTTTACCACATTTCTTCCTCTTTTTTATTGTTGTTGAAGTGCTTTAAACTGTAATTATTTAGACATTTCACTCCTAAATACTTAGTATTCGTCTAGGAAAAAAATGACATTTTCCAACGTAATGACATCATTAGCACTTCTAACAAAATTAGTAACTCCTTGATATCATCTAAAATCTAGTCTGTATTCGAATTTCCCCATTTGTACCCCCAGAAGTCTTAAAGTTGGTCTGTCCAAAACAGGACCTGATCATAGGCTACATGTTATGGTTTACTATTTTATTTCTTAAGCTTTTAAAATCACAACTGTTCTTCCAATTTTTTGAGTGTTTCTATTTTTCATGACATTGACTTATAAGAGTTTTTGGAACTTTTCAGTATGGATTATGAAGTTTTCCATGGATTTGTGTGTGTGTGTGTGTGTGTGTGTGTGTGTGTGTG
>NW_016107610.1:1970607-1981133 GCF_001604975.1 Cebus imitator
GTGTGATCTTGGCTCACTGCAACTCCCGCCTCCCAGGGTCAAGTGATTTTCCTTCCTTAGTCTTCTGAGTAGCTGGGATTACAGGCATATGCCATTACACCCAGCTACTTTTTTTGTATTTTAGTAGAGATGGGGCTTCACCATGTTGGCCAGGCTGATCTTGAACTTCTGACTTCAGGTGATCTGCCTGCCTCGACCTCCCAAAGTGCTGGGATTACAGGCATGAGCCACCGCACCCAGCCGTATTAGTTTAATACATCATTATCAAAGTAGCTTCAGTAGCTTAGATACTGGTTCAGATCTGACTTGCCCAGTGCTGTTTACTGGAATATACGTCCTTATATTCATTTAACAGCAAATAAAATTCTTCTGGATTTGTACAGAATGCATTGGCCTAAAAGGGATGCAAAATAAATAAAGGCTGTCAATACAACCATGAATGAGGTTAATAAAACCTTTAACAAATATTCTTCACATTCAGTTTGCAGAGAAATTCCAGGAGGTGAAAGAAGCTGCCAAGATAGCCAAAGACAAGACCCAGGAGAAAATCGAGACCTCGAGTAATCATTCCCAAGTAAGACATTTGTCCTTAAAGTAAACCCGAGTGGGGTTGGTGATGGAGTCTCTTTGTTCCTTGTCACTTCTGGCCAGAAGTAGGGAATTTTGACAGTAGGTCATTTTGAAGACTTTTTCAACTATTAGCCTAATCACAGTGACATGTCTTTATGAGACCCTTGAATTTTTTAGGATGTGGTGTACTGCATTTTGGACAGAAAATCGTTGATGAGATTCAAGTTAATGCACGTCCTGGCCCTGGAGTGACATTCTGTGGTCACTGTGTTTAAATGCCAGTGGCGAGGGCCCACGTCTCCTGGCTGTGCCGGGAGGTGAGTTTCTATGTAGGGTACCTTGTGCCCACAAGAGAGAGACTTGATACCAGACAAGCTTTGTGTTCATCTCCAGTTTTAACAGAGGTCAGGTAGGAGATGGTGTTCCAATAGTTCTGTCTTAACACACGAGAGCTGGCTTGGCCGGGAATTGAACAGTCTGTCTAAAGTGTGAGGATTGACTGAAAAGGACCTCTTTTAACCTGAAATCAGCACATCCACCTTCCTGATGTCTAGAGGAGTATTGTGGTGGTGGGGGAAGTCCTGACCTAGTGACGGGGTTATATGTGGAAAGCCAGGGAAAGGGAGACTTCAGGAGGGAAGACTGAAGGGCAGGAATAAGTATGATGTGCTAGCAAGATCGCCAGGAGTCTGCCTGGTGGGGGCTGAGGTGTGCTGTGGGAGGCATGGGGATGTGCTTGGAGATACTGTGAAGACCTAAAATTCTTCATTCGTGGGTAATTTATTAGCTATTTGTCTAATTATTCTTGGGTAGTTGGTAGACATTGGAAGTGTTTTGTGACTGTTGATTTGGACTTTTCACCTAAGAGAGTGGGCTTGCTTGCAGATGGTAAGGCAGGCAGGGAGGGACTGAGGGCAGAAAGATTGTCGAGAGGCTGTGAAGGGGGAATGGCTGGGCCAGGGAAGCCAGGGAGAGGGTTGCAAATGAGGACAGGGTGCAGAAAGAGAACCAGGAGGCCTGGGCATCTTAAGCAGTCAAGATCGATGCTCTAGACTTGACCATCAACCTCACAGGGGCATAGCTGAAGCCTTGGGTGCACGAAGAAGGAATGGAGAGAGGAGGGCAGATGCTAGAGCCCTAGGAAATGTGCCCGGTAATGAAATGGGAGCCAGCGAAGACAGGGTGGGAGAAATTCCAGTGTCGGTGAACCCCGGGAGGGAGCATACCCAACATGTCGGTGCTCAGGAGAAGGGAGAATGCGGAGAGGGACCTTGGGTTTGCAGGAGCTATGGCTGACCCTTGGGACAGGAGATTTGGTGGCTTAAGATGTTTCAAAAAGGCAAAACCTATGTCTGCCTTGAGTTATCTTCCCAGTACCTTGTCCTGGCCTCATCACATAAATATGCCCACGTGGACCTATGGAAATGAATGTGAATTCCATTTCAGGTAGACAGGAACTTTCCTGAATCTTTTAAAATAATCTTTAGTATGATCTAAGTGATACCATTAATTTTGTACACTAATTGAGCAGTCTGTCTAAAGTGTGAGAATTGACTAAAAAGGACCTCTTTTAACCTGAAATCAACACACCCACCTTCCTGATGTCCAGATTAGTATATGTGGTGGTGGGGGGGAATTCTTGATTAATCTCTGAGGATCTATGAAATTCAGCATGTGAAATGGTCCATGGTCTAGAAAGTTTCTAATATGTTATCTTTTTCAGAATACCACATATGACAGTGATATCTTTGAGTTTAGTATCTGACCTCAAACTCCTGACCTCAGGTGACCCGCCTGCCTCAGCCTCCCAAAGTGCTGAGATTACAGGCATGAGCCACTGCACCTGGCCCCCCCCCTTTTTTTTTTTTAATTAGTAATCAGTTACTTGGTTTTCTGAATCTCTTAGAATATGAACACTTTGATTACGTTTTCCAAATAGGTGGGTATTTAAACAGCCTAATGGCAAAAACACTTAATGTGGGCTGTTTTGTGACTGTAAAAGTACTACCTGTTTGTTGTGTAAAGGAAAAATTATCGTACTGGAAAGAAAATAAAAATTATCTACCTTCTCACCAGTTGAAGATATTTTATTAGGGTTTTGGTGTGTAACTTTTTTTTTTTTTTTTTGAGACAGAGTTTCCCTCTTGTCACCCAGGCTGGAGTACAGGCGCAATCTTGGCTCATTGCAACCTCCGCCTCACATGTTCAAGAGATTCTCCTGCCTCAGCCTCCCGAGTAGCTGGGATTACAGGAGCCCACCACCATGCCCAGCTAATTTTTTGTATTTTTAGTAGAGACTGGGTTTCACTATGTTGGCCAGGCTGGTCTCAAACTCCTGACCTTAGGCCATCCACCTGCCTGGGCCTCCCAGAGTGCTGAGATTACAGGCGTGAGCCACCGCGCCTGGCCTGGTGTGTATCTTTCTAACATAGTTTTCCAGTATATATTTTAAATTATACCATTTAACCTTATGGTTATTCAAAACTGTTTTAATGGCTGGACGGCATTCTAGTGTATCACAGCTTATTCAGCTAATCTCCTATAATTTGGGACATCTGTATTTCCAAGTTTTCACTAATATAAATAACACTGATGGACATTCTTGCATATCTTCGTGCACTTGGTGGTTTCTGCATAAGTTCTTGAAATGGAGATGTTGAGTTAAAGGTATGGACGTTTTTAAAGCTTTTGATGCATACCACAAACTTAGCCTGCAGAAATAAACAGTTCTAACTCCCGCCTACGGTGAATAAGGCTTTTTCTTCCCACACCCTCATCAGCAAAGCTTTAATTTGACAGATGAAAAGTGCATTATTTCTTTTCCTTTTTTTTTTTTTTTTTTTAGACAGCGTCTCGCTGGGATGCCCAGTCTGGAGTGCAGTGATGCGATCTCAGCTCACTGCAACCTCCGCCTCCCAGGTTCAAATGATACTCCTGCGTCAGCTTCCCAATAGCTGGGATTACAGGCACGTGCCACCACACCTGCCTAACTTTTGTAACTGTAGTAGAGACAGGGTTTCACCATATTGGCCAAGCTGGTCTTGAACTCTTGAACCTCAAGTGATCCACCTACTTTGGCCTCCCAAAGTACTGGGATTATAGGCATGAACCACTGCACCTGGTTTTGATTTTGTATTTCTTTACCAATGAGATTAAATATTTTTTATGTTTATTGATTGTATGGTCTTTTTTTCTTTTGTAAATATCAATTACCTACCCCTTTTTTAAGTTAAGGTGCTCATTTTTTTGGTATTGATTTTCAAGAGCTTTATTTTTAAACTCAAAAAATTTTGAACATATGCAAAGCTAGGCGTGATTGTATAATGGGTCTTCCTGTACCCATAGGTCTGCTCTAACAATTAGGAAATTATGGCCAGTTGTTTCATCTATCCACCTACTCCTTCCCCCTCCTCCTTGTTTTAAAGCAAATCCCAGACATTTCATTTCATCCATAAATATTTGAGTGTATAGCTCTAAAAGATGAGGACTCTAAGAGCTTGTCAATATAGGAAAGATACTAACATTTCTTTTTCTGCTTTTTTTTATTTTGAGACAGAGTTTCACTCTTGTTGCCCAGGCTGGAATGCAGTGGCATGATCTCGGCTCACTGCAACCTCTGCCTCCTGAATTCAAGTGATTCTCTTGCCTCAGCCTCCTGCGTAGCTGGGATTACAGGCATGTGCCACTAGGCTCCGTTAATTTTGTATTTTTAGTAGAGATGGCGTTTCTCCACCTTAGCCTGGTCTCGAACTCCTGACCTCAGGCAGTCTGCCTGCCTCGGCCTCCCAAAGTGCTGGGATTGCAGGTGTGAGCCACCACGCCCTGCCGACTTGCGTTTTTCATATGTGCTGCTGCATATATTTCCCCCAGGTTTTCGTTTTATTTTAATTTTGTTTATGGCATTTTTTTTTAATTCAGAAATATAAAATTGGATTTATACACCACTCTCCTCTAGTTTCCTCCTTTGCCCGTGTGCTTACTGGAGGCTAAGTAAGATCTTTCTAAGGTCTTCTATAGCACCAGATGGGATTTCACCTCTCTGTGGTGTGACTTATGGAAAACACTTCAGCATATTCTGAGCATATTCTCAGAGCAACACTCAGTAATGAGGGAGCTGGGAAACATCAGGACCTGGTTCTTATTTCTTCAATGAATGTGTTGATCTAACGCTCCATAGCCCCAGGACCTTTAAGTGGTCTCCGTTTCTAGTATGTACTTTTTCTCTGTCCTCATTCGCTATTCCTCGTTCCTTGTTTCTAACATCCCTCTTCCCTTGTGGCTTCTGTCCTGTGTATTTCAGGAGACCAGGTCTCAGGCTTGGTAGGTTTCTCCATAAGGCCTAAGTAAAGCTCAGAGCACTGGCCCAGGTATTTTTCAGTAAAGTGCACAGACTTTATGAGCTTCACATGGTCTCTTCATGCCTTTTTCTTTGTTCTTGATAGTCTTTGTTAGGTTTTATTTTAAAAAAATAAATAAAAGTTAGTTAGTCTTTGCTACATTCTAGTTGGATGAGTTGGTTCGTCCACACTCGTAAACACACAGTTTCTTATTATGCCTGACTTGCTGCTGATGTGTGGACAAGCAATAACGTGTGAAGATAATTCACTTTGGCCAGGAATCTGGGCGTGAAACCCCATCTTCTACTCAGGCATCCAGTCTCAACGGGACGGATGATGAAAAGGCCTCTCATGCCAGTCCAGCCGACACGCACCTGAAGTCTGAGAATGACAAGCTGAAGATTGCCTTGACGCAGAGGTAAGGCTGTTTTGAAGTCCAGACCCTATTTTCTCCACCTGCAGCACTTCCCTAGAAGCCTTTCTTGCTGGACAGGGTTTCAGGAAATTGGGAGAGAAAACTGGAACCTGCTGGGAGCATCCACTCTTTTCTCCTGGTGAAAGGAGGGCCAGCTGGCTTCGTGGCCCTACTCTGGCCAACCACATCAGCATCCATTTGTGTGTGAGTGTGTGTGTGAGAAAGAGAGAGTGTGTGGGTGTATGTGTGTGCGATTGTGAGTATGTAAATGGAGAGAGGGTGAATGTGCGTGTGTTCGTGTCAGAGTGTGTATGTTAGAATGTATATGATTGAGTGTACATGTGTGGAGAGAGGGTAAGTGTGTGCCTGTGTGTGTGTCATGCACCCCTGCGCTTGTGCTTTGTTTTGTTTTGGGGGAGCCAAATTTATCATTTATAACGTGGACTCTTGGCCAGGCATGGCGGCTCCCACCTGTAATCCCAACACTTTGGGAGGCCGAGGCAGGCAGATCACCTGAGCCTAGGAGATCAAGACCAGACTGGGTAACATGACAAAACCCTGTCTCTAGAAAAAAGTATTTTAGGCTGGGCAAGGTGGCTCACGCCTGTAATCCCAGCACTTTGGGAGGCTGAGGTGGGTAGATCACGAGGTCAAGAGATCAAGACCATCCTGGCCAACATGGTGAAACCTCGTCTCTACCAAAAATACAAAAATTAGCTGGGCATGGGGGTGGCACATGCCTGTAGTCCCAGCTACTCAGGAGGCTGAGGCGGAAGAATTGCTTGAACCCAGGAGGCGGAGGTTGCAGTGAGCCGAGATTGTGCCATTGCACTCCAGCCTGGGTGACAGAGTAAGACTCCTTCTCAAAAAAAGAAAAAAGTATTTTAAAAACTAGCCAGCCATGGTGGTGTTTACCTGTAGTCCCAGCTACTCTGGAGGCTCAGGTGGGAGGATTGCTTGAGCCTGGGAGGTGGCAGAAGTTGCAGTGAGCTGAGATTGTACCACTGCACTCCAGCCTGGATGACAGAGTGAGACTCTTGTCTCAAAAAAAAAAAAAAGATTGAATTTTGAACATCCGAGAAATGCATGTGAAAACATAAACTATTAAAAATATGAAATAACACAAAATTCAGTCACTTTCCTATATACAAAAAAGCCACATAGAAAATATATTTGAAGAAGAGATCCTTTACAATAGGAATAAACTTAAATTTACAAGATCTATGTGAAGCAAACTTTAAAATGATCTCAAGCCTTACAAAAAGAAGTGTTTAACAGACATTCTGTTGGAAAGTGGTAAAAAGCCTTGATATTTTAAAAGGATAAGTTTCTCCTAAATTGACCTATAAATGTAACATAGTCCCCATAATGGTATTGATATGATTTTAATTTACTGCGTGAATGGTGCGTGCGATTTTGTACCTTGAGAATGTGGCGCATTTCCCAAAGGCTGGGCTTCATGGTGTAGGCTGGTCCCATGAGCACACCCAGGGCTTTCTGCCCACCTGGCCAGGGGTAGGGGGTTCGGTAGGCTTTCCCCAGTCTCCCTCAGACTGAGAAGCCCCCTCCTCAGAGTTGCCCATTTAAGAGCTGTACTGGCCAGGCATGGCGGCACACACCTGTAATCCCAATGCTTTGGGAGGCTGAGGTGGGTGGATTGCTTGAGGTTAGGAGTTTGAGACCAGCCCAGGTAACATGGTAAAACCCTGTCTCTACTAAAAAATACAAAAATGAGTTGCGCGTGGTGGCACATGCCTGTAATCTTAGCTACTCAGGAGGCTGAGGCAGGAGAATAACTTGGACCTGGGAGGTGGAGGTTGCAGTGAGCCAAGACCGCAACACTGCACTCCAGCCTGGACGACAGAGCAAGACTTCGTCTCAAAAACAAACCAAAAACTGTATCATCATCTTGGAAGCTGTCTTGGCTCAGGCTGCTATAACAAAATACCATGAACTGGGTGGCGTAAATAACAAACCTTTATTTCTCACAGTTCAGGAGGTCAGAAAGTCCAACAAGGCACTGGCAGATTTGGTGCCTGGTGAGGGTCTGGTTCATGGACCAGCGTCTTCTCACTGTGTCCTCATAGGTGGGGAGAGGAGGCAAGCTCTCTGGGGACACTTGTAAAGACGTGGATCCCATTCATAAGGACTCTGCCCTCATAACCTCACCTAATCCTGGTTACCTCTCAACCTCCCCACCTCCCCATCCCCCGCTTCCTGAGACCATCACATTAGGGGTAGGGTTTCAACATACGAATTTGGGGAGGTCTCAAGCATTCGGTCCGGTCCGTAAGAGAAGCTGTCATTTTGAAACTCCCCCCCATTTTACAGATGAGGAAACTAAATTCCAAGTGATAAAGTGACTCCTTGCCCAAGGTCACATGACTAGTAAACTTTCCATCACCTCACACTGCCCGCGTTCGACTCATGGCTGCGGTCACAGTCTCTTCAGGAGCCTACCAGAGGCACTCTGTCATATTCCACAGCTAGATCTGCCACGGGGTTGGCGCCCACCTCTCCAACTGCACTGGCCCGGCTGTGATCTGACCTAGGAATTCCAGAAAGCACGTGTGACCCTTAGATCCAGCCGCCTGCCTTTGGACTGTGGCTCTTTGTCAGATACTTCAAAGGACAGAACTGTGACCAGTCACTTTTACCCATCAGGCAAGTGTGAGAGCTTTTATTTTTTGAGGCAGTCTCTCTCTGTCACTCCAGCTATAGTGCAGTGGCGCGCTCATAGCTTACTGCAGCCTTGAACTCCTGGGCTGGAGCGATCCCCTACCTTGTCCTCCCAAGTAGCTGGAACTATAGGTGCACACTACCATGCTGGCTAATTTTATTTTGATTTTTGTAGAGATGAGGTCTTGCTATGTTGCCCAGGCTGGTCTCAGACTCCTGGGGTTATCAAGTGATCCTCCATTCTTGGCCTCCCAGAGTGCCAAGTTTATAGATGTGAGCCACCACACCCAACTGAGAGCTATTTTTGGTCGTTTAAGTGACAATGGGCTGCCTGGGTGAAAATGTTTCACCCCTAAAAACAAATGTTTTCAAATCCAAGTTTAATGAAAAAGTGAGGTACAGGAATGGGCATGAAGCTATTTCCCTAAATTAGTTTAAATTCTCAGTGATCGGCTGGGTGAGGTGGCTCACGCCTGTAATCCCAGCACTTTGGGAGGCTGAGGTGGGTGGATCACCGGAGGTCAGGTGTTCCAGACCAGCGTGACTAACATGAAGAAACCCTGTCTCTACTAAAAATAGAAAATTAGCTGGGCATAGTGGTTCATGCCAGTAATCCCGGCTACTCGGGAGGCTGAGGCAGGAGAATTGCTTGAACCTGGGAGGCGGAGGTTCCGGTGAGCTGAGATTATGCCACTGCACTCACTGCAGCCTGGGCAACAAGAGAAAAACTCCATCTCAAAAAAATAAATAAAATCTCAGTCGTCGACTCTAGAATTCACCAGATAATACATTTTATTATTTCCTCAGTCAGTGGTGTTTGAAAGCGAAAGTACATATTTTCCAAGTCCTTGGGTCCTTGAGGGTATGGAATAAAAGATAGCACAGATCTATTCGGACACACCATTGTATTTACTTAAAAAAATTATGAAGGGCCTTTAGAAAGAGGACTGTCAGCCTGGCGGAAACCTCCCCATGGGCTTGTCACGTGCAGCTCTGCCCTGTCACCTCCAGTCACATTCAGCGCCACAGATGCGTGGGCTCCTAGCAAGGAAACTGAAGGAGAGTCAGAAGAGAACAGGGAGGAGAACCTGATTCCAGCTTGGTTTTGTTTTAAACGTCCTCCTCACCAAGCACATAGAATCAGATGAAGCCTGAGGACTTTGTGTTGACAGCAGAGGTGTCCCTCAGATACCTGGTCTCCTCACACTTCTGAGGGGACATGGGCCAGCCAGGACTCCCTCCAGAACCCCCATTCTGCCCTCAGGGCAAGGCACTGATTCCTGTCTCCAAACCCTAGGCTCTCCCATCTGGATTCCTTTAAAGGCTCTGAGGAGACACAGGTTACAGTGAGGCCATTATTGCCCTGAGCCAAGCTGTTGGCTTCTTGCCTACTAAGCCAGCATCCTGGAGGTATCCATGGCTTTCATACAGTTCTTGAAGGGAAGGGCCCCTGGTCTACCCCTACAACCTTTCAGGAAGGAGCAGGGCAGGCAGGAAGGAGGAAGAGGCGAGCCTTGCCTGCCTTGCAGCGCTCATGCCTAGCTTTGTCTCTTCATTCGTGAAGAATTGTGTTCTCTTCTTTTTCCTTGAGGTGGAGTCTTGCTCTGTCGCCAGGCTGGAGTGCAGTGGCATGATCTCAGGTCACTGCAAACCCCACCTCCCAGGTTCAAGTGATTCACCTGCTTCAGCCTCCCGAGTAGCTGGGACTATAGTTGCACGTCACCACACCCAGCTAATTTTTTTGTATTTTTAGTAGAGACAGAGTTTCACCATTTTGGCCAGGATGATCTTGATCTCTTGACCTCATGATCCGCCTGCCTCGGCCTCCCAAAGTGCTGGGATTACAGGTGTGAGCCACCACGCCCAGCCCAAGAATTGTATTCTCTTCTAAGGGGATTCTTTAAGAAAATAGACTGCAGGGTGACATGTTCAAACCAGAGAGAGGGGCCAGTCCCTCCTGGGGAGGCAGCCGGACCCACCTGCAGCCCACTGTGGGAGAGGGCATGTGGGCCCCCAGGGGTGTACTTAAGGGTGGTGGAGTCTCCTTCCCCGGGTGGGCAGAGGCGCAGCCAGACGGGACGGCACCCACCTGTCATTACTGCCCATCCCCGTCCCGCAGCGCTGCCAATGTAAAGAAGTGGGAGATTGAGCTACAGACGCTGCGGGAGAGCAATGCCCGACTGACCACGGCGCTGCAGGAGTCGGCGGCCAGCGTGGAGCAGTGGAAGAGGCAGTTCTCCGTCTGCCGCGACGAGAACGACCGGCTCCGCAACAAGGTGGGTGCAGGTGCGGTGGGCCCGAGCCCGGCTGGCATGAGCAGCGGCAGATGGGGGTACCCACAACCCTTTTTCTCTACCCCGGCTTTGCCCTCATCCCCACAGCCAGAGGAAGACTTGCTGCCTCTCCCACAGGAACATCCCTCCTCCTCCCTGCCTTTCTTAGGAGTTTGAATGTACACAACTCACAACTGACTTGTTACCTTTTCTTTCTTTCTTTCTTTCTTTCTTTTTTTTTTTTTTTTTTTT
>NW_016107610.1:1981273-1999484 GCF_001604975.1 Cebus imitator
TTTTTGGGAAGGAGGAATCTTGCTCTGCCTCCTAGGCTGGATACAGTGACGTGATCTTAGCTCACTGCAGCCTTCATCTCCTGGGTTCAGGCGGTTCTCCTGCCTCAGCCTCCCAAGTAGCTGGGATTATAGGTGCCCACCACCACGCCTCGCTAATTTTTGTATTTTTAGTAGAGATGGCTTTCACCATGTTGGCCAGGCTGGTCTCAAACTCCTGGCCTCAGGTGGTCTACCCGCCTCAGCCTCCCAAAGGCTGGGATAACAGGCTTGAGCCATTACACCTGGCCAGACTCATTACCTTTTCTGAACCCAGTTTTATAATTCCTCTTGCTGAGGAGAAGACAAACTGGAGGTGTCAGCCTTGTCCCTCTCAGAGTGGCATTTCTGGGGTTCAGTGACCCTCTGTGGAGGAAGGGGACCCAGAGAGAAGGTGACAAACAGTCTCGGGACACGAGCTGCACCTGCTCGGAAGCCCTGCTTCCATTCACATTATTATTTCTAAGCATGTCACTTTGGAGTTGAGAAAAAGATGATGGTGCTTGAGGCGTGAGGAGGGCGGGCAGGTGCTGGCCTGTCGTATGCCCGCCACTCTCCACCCTTGACATCCTGGGATTTTGATTTGTTTGAAAATGAACCTGTAACCTTCCCTGTCATTAGTCACACTCCAGCTGGTTCATAAGGTGCTTTTGGGATGGCCAGACTCCCCCATTGAGGTCTTGAGGTTTCTCTGCTAACCTCGTTTTGATGGTGGTCAGTTCTTCCGCTATGAACACACAGGCTTTGGAGGATGCTCCGTCAGAGCAGGGTTTTGGGGGACAGGTCCCATTTAGATTGGTGTTCACTCCCCCTTGATCCCGGTTTCTGCCCTGCCCAACTGAGAGGGCCCCTGCATCCTAGCCCTCTGTCACACTGTCTTACTTTCGTGCTAATGCCATATAAAACTATCTTGTGTCATTTTTTCATCTCAGTGCTGAAAGTGCTGACAGTCGGGCACAGGCCAATTGCTGACTTTGCACGTTCCCACCGAGGCCTGGCAGATCTGCCTGCCAGAGGGATCAATTGCCCTTTCTTGCATTTTCAAGAAAAGAGCTGAGTTTCTCACTTTGATCTGAGTCCGATAGCCAGCAGCAGTGCGGGGGGAGTAGAGGAAGAGCATCACGCACAGCTCGCTCCCTTGGAGGAGTGACACCCTCCCTGGGCGGGACATGTCTCGAGCGTGCCTCCCAGTGCCGGAGGTGGAATTTGGTGGGGTCTCCAGCGGCTGGGTGGCTGGGAGTTCAGACCCCAGGGCTTGGTGCAGGATGCCTCTGGGAAGTGTGCTCGGTGCCCTTCACATCAAGGACTGCTGCTGCACATTCGGGGGGCTTCATCACTACAGTGCTTTTGTGGTGAACGTGGGGTCCCCGCCTGCTGTTCACTCTGCACACATTTTGGCTCCCAGCATCCGATGGCAGTGTGAGACTGTCAGGCCTTTGCATCCCTGTTCCACACAGGTAACCCTTTTGAGGGGTCAGCCTTGGGAAGGAAGGAAAGATGCCATCTGGGGTTTTGCCTTTCAACCTCCGAGAAGAGGCCCACAGGCCAGCCCCTTCCGCCTGCATCCACAAGGGAAGGCCACCTTGATTTATAATGTTAGAATGTCATTGCTTCCCTTTTTGACAGCCACTGCCTCATGAGGTTGCTTGGTTTTCTACCCTGCTGGCTTAAACCCTTGAGATAAAACAGAATAATGCAGGACATGACGATAATGGTATAAAAATCATTCTGGGGAAAAGCAGATCAATCCAGGGGATGCCTGTCCCTTGCTTGTGATGATCCCAAAGCAAATCTGAATCTACTTCTTCGTGGTCATGAGAGGAAACCGGAAGCCCAGGACATCTAGAAGGCAGGTTTTATGACTTACTTGGCTCTGCTGGTAAGATGCCTCTGTAAGGCATCATGTGCAAAGCAGGTCCCTGCAAGCGGGTCAGACAGCCCTGTGGTGGAGCTGCATGGGGTTTGTTCATAGCCACAAAGAAAAACTTGCAAATGGATTAGTTTAGGGTTTATTTTTAAAGGAAAACATAAGCGTAGCTGTGGTGATCTCTTCCCTAATGACTGACATAAGCTGTCACCCTTGCTTTACTGTGGTGTTTATTGAAGATTGATGAGCTGGAAGAACAATGCAGTGAGATCAACAGAGAGAAGGAGAAGAACACGCAGCTGAAGAGGAGGATCGAGGAGCTGGAGGCAGAGCTCCGAGAAAAGGAGACAGTGAGTCACGGTGCTCTGAGCAGGGCCCCTCGGCACCCTCTGGGCCTTGCGGGGTGCCACACAGCAGGTGTCTTGGGGCACATGACCGGCCCTGGCAGCTGCCTGCATAGCAGTGCAGAGAGCGAGCTGGGAGCCACACCAAGGGGCAGACAGGCCAGAGCAAAGGCCTCCCCGTGACCTCTGCCGCCTCCCCGCTAGCCCTGTTCTGTAGCCAATCATACAGATCCACAAGGGAGCTGAACATTTCACGAGACAGACATGTTTGGTATCTGTCCTCAGAAGTTGAGTTTTGCTGCCAAATTAATGCCACTAGAGACCCATCATGTAATCACTTATTTTCTTTTTAAAAAATTTTTAAAATGTATTTATTTTATTTAAGATGGTGTCTCATTGTATTGCCCAGGCTGGTCTTGAACTGGGCTCAAGCGATCCTCCCACCTCAGCCTCCTGTGTAGCTGAGACTGTAGACGCTTGACCACGCCTGGCCTATAGTCATTTATTTTCTAGGGGGCAGACAGTTAAGTGCACACATGTTGGGGGCCATGGGTATGTTACCAAACTCTCTAGGCCTGACTTTCTCCACTCATAAAACAGGAATCGGAAAAACATCTGCCTTGTCATAATGTGTACAGACTTCATGTGACAAAGCGTGTGACACACTTCACCCTTGGAATTCCCTGAGATGAAGTGTTCCCACAGTCGCTGTCATTGTCTCTGCAAACAGGACAGGTTCCCAAAGCTCCTTTCACAAGTGTGCACACGTTGGTGATTTTCAAGAATATATTTTATCTGACTTGCTTTTATGTTCTCTCTCAAATTTTTTTCCTGTAGGAGCTGAAAGATCTCCGAAAACAAAGTGAAATCATACCTCAGCTCATGTCAGAGTGCGAATATGTCTCTGAGAAGCTGGAGGTACGCGGGTGGGGGCACAGCCGTCCTGACTCAGCCAAGAAGGCACAAATGTCATGGTACCCATTTGCCCACCTCCCTTCACTTTCACACCGAGAATGGTAAAGGAGAGATTTTCTGTCCACAAAAAGCTGGCGGTAACTGTATACCAGATGGCAGCGCATCCACCCCTGCCCCCGGGGCAGACTTGGCAGCACTGGTCTTTTGGTTTTGCCAGTTCTACAAGGGTTTCTGTGCATCACTGTGGTGTAGTTGACTGTTTCCTTGCAGAACCTGGGTGGGGGTGAGGAGCAGGGAGGGGGTGGCCTGATAGCCCAGGGTCAGGGTGTGGGGCCACCTCAGTCACTCCCCTGCCAGTGACCTTGGGCACTGACCTTGGGCAGGCCTTCCTCTAGCCTCAGATTTCTGATTCCTAAGATGAGGATTTTCAGATCCTCCTCCACCTCAGAGAGTCTCCTCCCTGCAGGCCCTCTGAAATACGCACGGTGCTTCGTGTAATTAACAACCCCAGGATTGGTAACTGGTTCCTGTGCCCATGTTCAGAAAAGTGTCCATGTATGCCCTCAACATAAAGCTCTTATTTGATAGGAAGAATGCGAGACTTACGGCTCATTTAAAGATTCACAGCTGTCCTGTCTTTGAGAACCTGCGTGTAATTTACCTAGCTGTCGCTCTGTAGGCTTGTGGGGCCCAGCGCCACAGAACGTCTCCATGGTAACAGCATCAGAGGGTGCACAGACTGGCTGTCTCTGAGTCACTGGCACGGCCAGTCCTTCCTGGCTGAGGGCCAGAGGCTGGCCTGGGGCTGAGGAGGCCACGCCTCTTTGGGACCAGGGTAACAAGCCACTCTCCCATCTGTTCTGCCTCTGTCTCTCAGGATGGAACTGAAATGTGGTCTCTGCTAGCCACTCGGATGGGGATTTCAGACTTTCCCTGCTGCATTCTGCCTGCTTTGTTGGATCTTGGCTTTTCGGGCCAGGTGTTGGCCCCTCTGCAGGAGAGCAGACAGGAAAGGAGGAGGTCACTGAAGTGCCTGCCGCTTCCCTTCTGATGTCGTAGTCATAGGCTTGTGTGCCGGAGGCTTAGCATGCTCTAGGGAACTTAGGCTCCGGCCCAAGCCCTCAGGTGGGATGGAGAATGTTTGTTTCAGCTGTAGCAGGGTTTGAAGGACGGCTCTCATCACTCAGTTTTCCAGACCCTTCTCCCTTTTGCTTTGCCAGGCGGCAGAGAGAGACAATCAAAACCTGGAAGACAAAGTGCGTTCCTTAAAGACAGACATTGAGGAGAGCAAATATCGACAGCGCCACCTGAAGGTGGAGTTGAAGAGCTTCCTGGAGGTGCTGGACGGGAAGATCGACGACCTGCACGACTTCCGCCGCGGCCTCTCCAAGCTGGGCACCGATAACTAGGGCTGGCCGAGGCCGGGGCCCCGCCTGTGAGTCCCAAGCGTGTGTGCAAGACCAGATAGCTGTAGGACGTTCTCCTGCGCGTTGCTTCTGTAAATGCAGGCACAGTTTGTCGTGTTTCCAAACCAGTTGTGCCGTCCACTGGCTCCTTTCCAGGATAGAAATCTCCTCTCACTTCTCTGGCCTTGTGAGGTTGTGGACAACCGGAAGATTCTGACTCAGGAATCCAAAACTAGGTCTACCTTAAACATTTACGCAGTCAGGGCAGGGACGTTTATATCTTTCATAAGGGCTGTCGCAACCATATGAACTGAAAACACGCATTTTCTAATCCAAATAATGATGTTCTTGACACCAGGCCATCAGGCTCCTTTTCTCGAATAGGATTCAGAGTATTTGAATGTCCACCAGGCACCAGCCCCGGGGGCACAGAGAGAACAACATTCCTCTCCATCAACATCGAGAGGCTCTGAAACTACTGTTTAGTGGAGGCTTATTGAGAGATGGAAAACAAGCTCCTGGTGGGTGCATTTTCTGGCCCGGGAATCGCCTGCATCCGCGATACTGGCCCCTGCCCCCAGTTTGTATGGTTGCGACAGTGTTCCTTTTCTTGGTTTTAATTTCTGAGCAGATGATTGTGCTGTGCGAACAGCACACAGTGAGGGTGCCTCGCACAATGCCTGGCACAAAGTAGGTGCTTAATAAATATTTGTTCAATTAAACGTATACACAGAATTTAGTGTTTTAATCAAACCCCACAGCACAGCTGGGACCCTGTTGAATGATGCACCATCTTTGCTGTGCTGGGTAGTTATCAGACATGAATGTCACTGTGTGGTCAAACCCAAGCTGGGGCTCGGGTGGCCCTGGGGCAGGGAGGGAGAAGGGGAAGCAGCAGGAGCTGGTCTGAGGTCTCCTGGAGCCCATGCATGATGCTCTGCCCTGGGGCTCTCCGACCCTAGAATCGCCTTTTCCCCCAGGAACGGGGGCTGTGGCCTGGGAATTCCAGGTATAAGGGCTGCCCGGGGCTTGGGATCTAGGGTGAGATTCTCTTATGGGTCTGGACAATTGAAAACAAATTGCAGGCAATGGCGGGGAGAGAGCCTCTCAGCCGACAAGCCTCAACTCTCATGACAGAGGTTTCCACCCAGCTCTGCCTCCCGCCTTTCTCAGCTTCTAGGGAAGGGACTGCAGCCATAAATCTCCCCTCTCTGATAGAGCTGCTCAGTGGGGCCAGTGGGCCTGTGGGTGCTGTTGGCATCCTGCCCTGGGCGGTCGCCCATGTGTGGCAAGATGTTTTGAACCCCTGGCCCCACAGATCCCTAAATGTCTTGGGCAGGGGGGAGGCTTTGGTGCCCCCTTACCCCTTTGAGGACCACCGAAGAGAACTGCTCCCTCTAGAAACCTTCTACCCGGGACACAGAGTTTCTCCCTGCTGAATTTGGATTAATGAGCAAACAACCTGAGGACGGAGGGAGATGGGGTCCGCTCGCAGGTGCCCTGGGCCCCCAGGTGAACGCCTGAGTTCTCCTGCTCTCCTTCCCTTCCCCTCAGTGAGATCCTCTCTGAGCAGGAGAGTCTTGTGTGGGATGCAGATAGAAGGGAAGGCCGGGGACCTGGGCACCAAGGCACTTTAGAGGAGCCCCGCAGGGTGAGTGGGAGCTTTGGTTGAGTACACAGGGCTCTTGGCAGACAGGAAGTGGAAAGCGTGGCCAGACCTCTTTGTGATTCGGCCTAGGCTGCTGCTGGCCCTGCCCTTTCCCTAGAGCTCCAGATGGCTCTCAGGACAGTTGGTAGCAGCTCCCTACTGGCTGCACCAGGAGACCAGAGAGCAGAGCTGGCTATGAGTTGGCCTCCTGGGCCAGCAGCGAGATGGGGATTCTTAAGCCAGCCTGGTCCACCCAGCAGCAGGCTGGGTGTGTGGCTGCCTGGGAGCAGTGGACACTGGGTTCCAAACACACCCCACTCGGGTCTTCAGATGACCTCTGTCTCTGTGTATCGGGTGACTTAAGAATCTAGGAAGAGCCCTGTTGATGGACAAGAGCATGCTCAGGTGGCGCATGCATAGCAGAGTTACTAAAGCCACTTTTGATTCTGCTAGCAGTGACTTTAGAAAACTCCAGAAGTGGAGGTGTAGAAAAGGTTGGAAGAGCCATTTCCACAGTGGGCGGCTGTGCAGTTGAGACCCTTGATCCCAGCTCACCAACCACTGAGGAGTGTGGGGAGCCTCCTGGGGGCAGCAGGCGAGGAACTTGATTCCTCCTGCTGTGCGTCCGGCTCTACAGCTGTTGCAGCCCCGAGCTAAGAATAGTAGGGACCCCTTTAAAGGGAAAGTTAAGCTGGGCTTGCCTGTGAAAGCAGAACAGCTTTTACAGAGCACTGAACTTTCCATTCCTTCTGCTTTTCTCTAAAGATCTTAGTGTTCCTTCATTTACTTCCTTTTATAAATTAATGGCCCTGGAGCAACCTGGACGGTGTTCCCTTGAGCTGGTGTGACATGCCCTCGTTTATTCTGGGCCGTCTGAGTGCTGTTGTCAGTACTCAGTTTATTCTGAGACCGGGCAGTGGTCAGTTCAGCCCTCATTTATTCTGAGACTGGGCAGTTGTCAGCCCTACTCAGTTGTCAGCCCGTGTTTATTCTGAGACTGGTAGTCTCAGTACTGTTGCCCTAACCTTACACCAGACGCAGGCAGGACGTGAGCTGCTCACTCGCGAGCATCCATCGCAGCCGCCTGAGCTCCTGGAAGGTGCAGGGCCAGGTCTGCACTTTCAGTTTGCAAACGAGGTCTCCTGATTTGGGCATTTCCAAGACTGGCTGCTGTACCTTGGTAAGCTTTCCTTCTGCCTCCGTGAAACCTGGGGTCTAAAAGAGGTCAACTAAAACTTGGAGCCCTTTAACCAAGAGGATCTTTAAAAATAGCTTTTCATTCCAGTCAAGACCCAACTGGACGCGTTTTAAAGTCGGGAGTGGCGAGGAAGCCTCCCTAGCGCCGCCTGGGAAATGTAAAACCACCAAAGCGACAGGCTGGGACAGTGCGGTTAGGCCCTGGAGGGAAAGGACCAGCATCCACACAAGACATCAGATTCCTGTGGCTCCTCAGTTTCATCTCTGCTGCCTGCCATCAGTTAGACTTTAATTGGGTGAGAGAACAGGGCAGAGACTGTCCCCTCATTTTGCAGACGGGAAGTAGAGACAGAGAAAGTGACATGCCTAGGGTCACCCTGCGGTGACCAGCAGCGTGGACTCTGCATCCAGGTCTCCTGGACCTTAGCACAGTGTCTTTTGAGCCATGCCACTCTTGTCCCTTTGGTGACCCATGAATGCCAAGAGAAAATAATTCTCATATCCTGATAAGAGCACATTGCAATTATATTATTTTAATGTGTCCACAGCAAAGGACAGTTTACAAAGGTATGAATCAGAATGACATTTAGGAACGTTTGTTATAAATGATAACAAAGTTCCACTTTGAAATGATTCTGGTTTTGCAGGAATCTTTCCAAGAAAGTTGGTTAAAGTGGTGTCCATGCCTGTGAGGCCAGTTCTATAGAAAACAAACATGCCCCAAGGTCTTTATTGATGGCTTCAGTGGAGGCAGAGCAGTATGTTTGAAAGAAGAGGGAGACCCTGAGATCGCAGGAATGGAAACAGAACAGAGTTCTAGCTGGGGGCGGCCTGTCCACTGCCTGCCCCTTCCCGGAGATGCACTCCTTTCTGGCCTTCCGGGGAGGGAGCAGCTGATGGGACCTGATCAACACCCAGGAAGACTGTGTGTAGAGGGCCGTTGGTCTCCAGCCTGCGGGCTCCGTGAGCACAGTCTTCATGGTGATGGTGGGCAGGCGCCTGCCTGCTGTATACTACATTTGATGCAAAACATCAAGTAAAGGGTGGAGCATAATACAGTGAATGTGCCTCCCAGAACCATCATGATCTGCCTATTTTTCGTTTTTGTTTTTTGAGACGGAGTTTCGCTCTTGTTGCCCAGAATGGAGTGCAGTGGCGCGATCTCGGCTCACCTCAACTTCCGCCTCCCAGGTTCAAGTGATTCTCCTGCCTCAGCCTCCCAAGTAGCTGGGATCACAGGCGTGCACCATCATGCCTAGCTAATTTTGTGTTTTTACTAGAGACAGAGTTTCTCCATGTTGGTCAGGCTGGTCTCGAACTCCTGACCTCAGGTAATCTGCCCGCCTCAGCCTCCCAAAGTACAGGTGTGAGCCACTGTGCCGGCCATGATCTGCCTATTTCAACAGGGCTCTTTTTCTTTAGAAAAGTCTCCTTCTCCATAGAAACCAGGGACAATTTTGAATGAGAGCCAACCACAGGATGTGCTGGGAACCTTATGAGGAGACCTCACATGTGGCCAGGTGCCACCTCTGGGAGGAAGGCAGCTGTGATGTGACTTAGCACAGGCACTCGAAAGAGGGAGCCAGGGCCGGGCATGGTGGCTCACACTTGTAATCCCAGCACTTTGGGAGGTCGAGGCAGGCGGATCATGAGGTCAGGAGTTCGAGACCAGCCTGGCCAACATGGTGAAACCTCGTCTCTACTAAAAAAAATTTCAAAAATTAGCTGGGGGCGGTAGTGAGTGCCTATAATCCCAGCTACTCAGGAGGCTGAGGCAGGAGAATCACTTGAACCTGGGAGGCAGAGGTTGCACTGAGCTGAGATCGTGCCACTGCACTCCAGCCTGGGCAACAGAGCTAGACTCCACCTCAGGAAAAAAAAAAAAAGGGCGGGGAGCCAGCCGCTGGTCTTTGCTGATATCCAGAAGTGGATTGTTTGTTCCATTCAGCTTTCTAGAAGTTAAATTATTTTATTGCCTTGTCACTAGATTTTGAAGCACTTGCAAACTAGAGGCTTGCAGGATCAATGTCCATATATATTTTTAAATGATGTGCATGGCTTAAAAGGACCCTAATTTCTGAGTACATGGCGTCCCCAAAGAAATAGTATGTATTTTGGAGATGGTGGGGGTTTTGGCATGGAGAGGGATTCCTATCTAGTCTAGAAATATGTGCTACTAAGATGTCTCTTCCATGCAACTGTCTCAAGAATATGGGTTTTCTAGTTTGCCTTTAAACACTACTCAGGCAGGAAGGTGGCTTTGGTAAGAATTTTGAGATGGACGAAATGTTCTAGTGAACTTAGGACTGGGTGCGTGTGTGTGTGTGTGTGTGTGTGTGTGTGTGTATGTGAACAGCAAAAGGTGAGGTGGGAGAAACAAGAAGGAAGAGTTTTTATTAAAAGTATGTATACCTAAAAGGAGATTTTATTTTACTGTTTCTGGTGGTGATGTTCTGCTCTGGAATCCATTTACCAGAAGAGTTTGTGGGTCTTCTGTTGAAAGTGGAATGGTACAGTGCCGTACTCTCTGCAGAGCCTTGCGGCAAAGTGGTCTCCGAAGCCCCAGAGACCCTCCAGGGCACCTGGCGGGAGCTGACAAAGTATGGCAGAGTCCCAAGTGGTGTGTGTTTTGGCGAGTGATGGGCAGGACTGATGATTCACAGCTGTGGGGCTGTGTTATTGTTTTACCGTGTCGTGCTGCTTTTCATAGAAAGTCCCGACTTGACATCAGCTGTGAGAGCAGCATCTTCTGATGTGACAGGAAAGAAGACATTCCTTGCATCAAATGTAAGAGTTTAGCATAAGAGTGAAGTAGATAAGTGAACTCTCCCAAGAGTATGGTTTTTTGTTTCCCTTTTTAAATGCTTTTTTGGTACATAAATAATATACTTTTTTTAAAAAAAAGAAATTCCAGATGAGTGCGAAAAATCACCTGTTACTGCACCATCTGATTATAACCACTGTTAACATTTCTGTTTTTATCTTTTCACACTTTTTTTCTATGCATCTGTATGTGTTTTATTACTTGTTCATGTAATATAATCATACATCCTGTTTTATAACTTTTATCCCTTTTAATGCTATATTGTGAATAGATTTCTATATCAGTAAACATGTAATGACATTATTTTTAACCTCTATGTAGGTTGTACCTTGAATTCTTAGGTCGTTTCCAATTTTTTACTGTTGTAGTCAAGGACATAGCAAAGTTCCTTTAACATCTTTGTGAACTTTGCAGAATATTGACTTAGGATAATTTTCTGGAGTTATTACTGGCTCAAAAGTACGCACCTCTCTCAGCGACTCCTTTCCTTCTGGGGCATACAGGACTTCACCTTCCAGACCGCTTGTACTCATTCAGGGTCCTGTGGCTAATTCTGGCCAATGAAATGTGAGCAGAGGTGACATATGAAGCTCCAGGCAGAGACTGAAATGCCCATGGGCAGTTCCGCAGTGTCTGTCTTCCCTTGCCCCAGCAAATGCTGATGTCCCAGGGACAGAGCCTCTGTCAAGCCTGGATCCCTGAGTGACTACATGGAGCAGTGCCCTTTTCCCTTCATGTCACCCTCACCTGCCACCCTGCATGGACATTAGCGTGAATAAAAACTAAACCTTAGGTGTTAGCCACTGGGATTTCAGGGTTAGTTGGTTAACTGCAGCATAACATATCCTAACGATAAAAAAAGTATGCACATTTTTAGGACTTTTAATATGTGTTGCCTCAAATTGCCTTCCAGAAAGACTGTCCCAAATTATACTCCCACCCACAGTGCGTGAGTGTGTACTGCTTCCTCTTCAACACTGGAGTTACCCTGGGGTCAGAGAGCTAAAAATAATAATTTTGTGGTTAAAATGTGACCCTCTTAAGGTGTTCAGTAGTGTCACTGATTTCTAAGAGGCTTATTTCATAAACATTGTAAAATGAAATTTTAAGTTGCATGTATGGCTTTTTAATAATGTTTAGACATTTTAAAAACCTCTTAGTCAAGTTTGTTACCTTTTTTTTTAATAATGGTTGCTACTTAAGCTGTCATGCTTATGAAGGCCTTTTCTAATTCTTTTGAGACGGGTCTACTCTGTCCCCCAGGCTGGAGTGCAGTGGCATGATCTCGGCTCACTGCAACCTGAGCCTCCCAGATTCAAGTGATTCTCATGTCTCAACCCCCCGAGTAGCTGGGACTACAAATGTGTGCCACCACGCCTGGCTAATTTTTTGTATTTTTTGTAGAGATGGGTTTCGCCATGTTGCCCAGGCTCATCTCAAACTCCTAGGCTCAGGCAATCCGCACACCTTGGCCTCCCAAAGTGCTGGGATTACAGGCTAAGCCACCATGCCCGGCGAGGTCTTTCCAATTCTGAATGCAAGACTGTATAAATATTCACTGTCTTATTTTTGCACTTTTATTCTTTCTTTCTAAACAGTTAAATCTCTGATCTGGCTGGGCGTGGTGGCTCATACCTGTAATCCCAACACTTTGGGTGGCCAGGGTGGGAGGATCACTTGAGTCCAGGCGTTTGAGGTTACAGTGAGCTTTGATTGTGCTGTTGCACCCCAGCCTGGGGAACAGAGCAAGACCCTGTCTCTAAAACATAAACCCTCTAATCTATGTGGAATATATTTTCTAAATTACCCATCACTGTTTATTGGGGAGTCTGTCCTTTCTGTACCGTACGCCCAGCCCTTCTGTTGGTGCCAGGATAAGCACCCTGGCCGTGAGTGTGCTGTGAACTTTCTCGTGGCTCATTGTCTACCTGCACATTCTAGCACTGGTACCACATTGTTTGGATTGCCATAGCTTTGGACCAAACATCCCCATTCAACTTTTTCAAAACTTGCCTAATATATTGTGCATGCTGGGCGTGGTGGCTCATGCCTGTAATCCCAGCACTTTGGGAGGCTGAGTTGAGTGGATCACCTTAGGTCAGGAGTTCAAGACCAGTCTGACCAATATGGCGAAACCCCATCTCTACTAAAAATACCAAAAAAAAAAAAAAAAAAGGCGGGGTGGGGCGGGGGGTGCCTGTAAACCCAACTACTTGGGAGGCTGAGGCAGTGAACCCAGGAGGCAGAGGTTACAGTGAGCCAAGATCATGGCACTGTGCTCCAGCCTGGACAACAAAGCGAGACTGTCTCAAAAAAAAAAAAAAAAAAAACTTCCAAAAGAAATTTGAGATAATTTTGTGATGTTTAGAAGAATCAGAAATCGGATTGAGTAAAATTTACATGTTTTACACAAGAGGACTAACATCTTTATAATATTTAACCTTTCATTTCAGTAAATTTATAATGTTTTATGTCTCTCAGCCGAACTTTTCTAGTATAGGTGATCTTTGTACTGTGATTACTATTGTAAATGAGATTTACAATCCCACTACTTTTAAAAATGAAAATTAAATCTATCACTTTTATGACTTAACAACATTAAATAAAATGTATGTAAACGTAAACATTATTAAAAAACATAATGTGGAAAATTAAAGTCCCCCATAATTGAAATCCCTTTTCCCAAGATAAACAGTCAACAGTTGATGCATATTCATCAGTTTTTTCCAAGTATGTCTTAGCACTTTGACCATATGAGACAACACTTCTGCTATTAGCATTTTTCTCTTTGCAACAGATCTTCCTATGTCAGTACACATCAATCTACCTCATTCTTACCTCTGCATAAGAGAGTAGTGTGTGGTTGTACTTGGTGATTGGTTATTTTGTAACTAGCCAATTACTGAATTATTCTGAAGGTTTTGCTGTTGTTGATTTTTTTTGCCTTTTTCAGTTGGGTAATAGTTCTGGGTACGATGATAATTTTATTCCCATATTTTAAATCTTACTTCACTTTCTCAACTCATCACATTGACCAGTACTTTTAGAACAATGTTAATTAACACTTAGATAATTGTGCTGATATTGTCCATTCTTTTATATAGATATATATTTTACTTAGTGAGAAGAGTGTTTCTCCAAAACTATAAATTTAACTCTTAGTGTAAGATAATCTTAATATTTGAGTTATACATTAAGGTTATGCCCTCTATTTCTAGTTTGATGAAAATATTAGTAATGGATGTTGGGGTTTTATTAAATGGCTTTTTTCCCACATCTGTCAAGATGATCAAATGGTTTTTCTCTATTATGACTTAAGATGAATCGTTTTAATAGATTTGCTAATGTTAAGACATCTCTGCATTTCTACAAAAACCTGATATAGTCATAGTATATTATTCTCTTAATATACATCTCCTTTCAGTGTTAACAGTGGTTATTTATGATTGGTTGCTTCATAGTAGATTTTTGTGTTTCTTATCTGTACTTTCTGATTTTTCTACAAAGATCATGTATTACTTGTATATAAAAATAAGAGCTTTAAAATGCAAAATTCTTCTGGATTTGGTTTGCTCATTTTGTTATGAAATTTTTCATACCTAAATAAGATGTATAGTTGTATAATTTTTTTCCTGCTGTCTTCATCAGTTATTGGTGTTTGTTAACTTCTTTAAAAATTAAAAAGAACTTGGGAAGCGCTCTTTTTCTATGCCCTGGAAACGTTTAAATATTTAGAATATTTTGCTCTTTGAAGTTTTTATAACATGTAAAACTGTCCCTAGTGCCTTTTTAGGAATTTTTTTCCAGCTTTTTTCATGCTCATTGATTTCTTTAAACTTCCGATTTTTTGGCAATTTAAATTCTCCGGGCTGAGCGTGGTGGCTCATGCCTGTAATCCCAGCACTTCAGAGGCTGAGGCAGGAGGATCACCTGAGCCCAGGAGTTCACAATCAGCCTGGGCAACATAGTGAGACCCTGTCTTTACTGAAAACTAGCTAGGCATGGTGGTATGTGCCTGTAGTCCCAGCTACTCAGGAGGCTGAAGCAGGAGGATCACTTGAGCCCAGGAGGCGGAGGCTGCAATGAGCCATGAGCATGCCTGGGACACAGAGCAAGACCCTTTCTCAAAAAAAAGTTTTTAATTAAGTAAATTTTCCTAAATAGTTACTGTCATGATTTTCAGATTTGTCGGCCTGGAGCTCTGTTATTCTTCTTCCTCATTCCCATGTTGTATGTGCTTTCCCTTTTTGTTCTCATTAGTTTTTCCAGAGCTAGTCTGTTTCATGGTCTTTTCAAATAACCATTTCTGAGATTTATATCTTAATTTACTGTTTTACTATTTCATGATTATTTTTGTTTTGTTCTTAATAATTTTTCTTTTATTATTTTCCCAGCTTCTCAAGTTGAATGCCATTTTAACTTCCTTAATAAAAGTCACAGTTACTAACATTGTAAGGTATGACTTTTCCTCTGAATATATCTTTATCCATCCCCCTTAAATTTATATTTGGTGTTCTAAGTTATAAATAATTTATAATTTCAGATTTGACCTTATTTTTTATTGGAGTCCTCTGAAGTTATTTTAAATCTCCAGGTAGTTTATTTTGTTGTTGTTTTTAGCTTTTCTTACAGACTTCTGGTTTTACTGCCTTGTTGTCAAAGAGGGTATGGCTTGTACAGTTTGCGCATTTTGGAGATCATGGTATGGTGGGTGTTTTCTTGAGACCTAATAAATTTTTTGTTTTAATATATATCCCAAGGAAACTGAAGAAGAAAATATGTTCTCTGAAGGGAACAAAATTCAATTAGATACATTCATTTGACCTTATAAAGTATATTATGGACCTTTAATTTTAATTTACGTGATTTATTAAGACCAAGAAAGATGTTAGTCTCCTATTATTGTATTTCTGTCTATTTCTTGTGTTTCTAACAGTTTTTGGTTTATGTTTGATGTTATTTGGCAAATGAACTTTTTATATTTAAGGGAAAAATATTTTCCTTTAAAGACTTGTATACCTTTGTGAATTTTACCTGATTTTGTTGTAACAGTTGTTTCTGTAGAAATACATAGTTCAGTAAAATATTTGTGTCTGTCTTTAAGTCAACAGAAATCTTTCAGGAGTCCTCGGTATCTTAACAAGACACTTCGGAAGTTCTTGACCTCCCTAAGTAGGCTGATGTCCTCATGGCCTACTCCTGAGCCAAAGCAAGAGTGGCAGTGTGGACTGAGGCCACTACCAGGGAGGGGGACTTGTGCCTCTTCCATCACCTTTTTCATACTTACAGCTCTTATTCATTCATTCATGTTTTCATTTAGCAAATATTTATTGTGATCTGTATGCCCAAGCCCTGGGAACACCATAGTGAAAAGACTTACTTTCCCCAGATCTGCTCTGTTCCAGTGGAGGGGTGAGCTGCTCCATTGCACGCATTCATGGAACTCAGCTGATTGGAGATTTGTAAGGCTCCCCTCAAGACAGAGCTCTCACAGGCAGCAGAGGACAGGGGCCAGCACTCACCTTGCTTCTCCAGACCTAGGATAACCCGAGCTATTCGGAAGACCTCATGAACACCAGGCTTCAGGATTGGTGACCCCAGGCGGATCCCACGATGGCTCTGAATGTGCCTACTTTGCTGCATCACCAGCCCACTCAGGTCCTCTGACTTTTGTAGTAGCATTTTTCTAAGGAAAATCTGCAGACTAGCTGCTTCAGAGCTATTTGTGTTGCTGGCCCATCCCAGGAAGACTTCCTAGATGAGGACCCTTGCATTGTGGACCTGGAAATCTTCATTCTAGAAAGCTCCTTATACTAGACAGAATGGCCCCAAAGATATGCACATCCTAATCCCTAGAACCTGTGACTATGTTAACCATACTTGGCAAAAGGGCCCTTCAGACAGGGAGATTATCCTGGATCATCTGGGTGGGCCCAGTCTAATCACACAAGTTCTCAGCAGCAGAGAACCTTTTCTTGGGTTAGAAAGAGCTGTGATGATGGAAGAAGGGTCAGAGAGATACGATGTTGCTGGCACTGAAGGTGGAGGAGGGGGCCACAAGCCAAGGAACAGGGGCAACCTCTAGAAACCAGAAAGGGCAAGGAAACTGCTGCTCCCCAGAGCCTTTAGACGAGAACACAGCCCTGTCAACACCTTGATTTTAGCCCAGTGAGATCAAACTGTAAGTCAAGAAATTTGTGTTTTAAGCAGCGACTTTTGTGATTTGTATGGCAGCAGTAGAAAACCAGTGCACTCTCACGTGCTTTTATATACCCTATGGTCTGAGAGCCTCTGCCCCATAAATCCATTCAACTATGTGGGTTTCACATACCATGTGGCCTTTAACCAATGACCTCTTCATTCTGGCTGCTACTACCACCAGCTTGATTCCCTAGTTCAAATTCTGAAGAGGGAAGGGACGAACAGATGAATACGCAAGTATGATTCATCCAGCTCATTTCTTTTCACTCCAGGACAATCCTTAGGATTGGCTGTGCTAGGAGCAGATGCCAGTCCTCCTTTGGCCAGAAGGCCAGACTCCAAGACAAGGTACATGGCTTTATAGGAGAGAGAGGTTGGAGAAGACCTGGGGGAAAAAGCTGTGGGGGAGACCTAAAGATGGGCATGGGTTTGCCAGGACATGGAGGATAGAGGGAGAATTCCAGGCACTTAGGCTTAAGAGGACAGGCCCTTTGTGGGCGGGCAGGGAGGCAGGAAGCAGCATGGTGTTGCTGGACTAAAACCTGTGGTAGCGGCAGGGGCTGCCCAGGGAAAGTGGCCAGGTCTGACGGTTTTATCTGCCAGGCTGAGGGGCTGCCCTTCCCATGTGGGCTGGAAAGCCAGGGAGAGGTGAAGATTGGCAGTGCTTCGGGGGCCAGATTGGAGAGCTCCGAAGCTGGGCAGTCCTCACTTTCTTGGCTCTAAATTCCCTGAAACCAGAGTCTGGATTTACTTAAGGCTTGGCTGGAAGAAGTAGGGAAAGGGAGAAAGGAGAGGGGGGTTCCAGAGGAGGAAGAGAAGTGTTGATGTACAGAAGACATAATTAGGCCAGGAACTTTTACTGTGAGAATGTTCTTTTTAAAAGAATCCTTTTTTTCAAAGGCCCCTTGTCTTTGCCAGCCGTTAGAAACCAAATTGAGTATTATTCCAGCCTGATTAAGCTTGCTGGTATCTCAAAATACTGAAATTATAAATATGTAATTACAAACAATACCAAACTACAAAATAGGCAAAAGAAAATTCCCACAAAGTTCTGATTTTGCCACTTTTTCAATTCCAAATTCTTTCCCTAGGAAGAGTCTGATGCTGAGCCTGGCCTGTCTGTGGTGGGGAAGGAAGCCTGGGACACAGCCACTGCACCTGCCTCTGGGATCTGGACCTGATGCCCAGCGAGTAACCAGCAGGTTGCGGCCCCCACTGGAATACCCCTGGGAACCACATGGGAGCGACAGGTACAGGGGCCAGTATAGGGTTAGGGCTTGGCCCATAAGGCCCAGGCCAGCACAGTGAGGCACATTTATTTGTAGACAGGAGTTGGATTTGCATTCTGAAAAGGTAGCACACATGACAGACCTGTGGGCAACCTGGCAGTGGCCATGCCCTGAAGGCAGGCCCAGGTGCAGTTGCTGAAAGGAACCCATGCCCCTCCCAGCTGTACCAGCTGAGGCCCCTCAGGCTGCTTCATGAGTCAAAACACTGAAGGCCGGGCACAGTGGCCCACGCCTGTAATCCTAGCACTTTGGGAAGCTAAGGCGGGCAGATCACGAGGTCAAGAGATTGAGATCATCCTGGCCAACATGGTGAAACCTCGTCTCCACCAAAAATACAAAAATTAGTTGGGCTTGGTGGCGCACGCCTGTAGTCCCAGCTACTCGGGAGGTTGAGGCAGGAGAATCGCTTGAACCCAGGAGGCGGAGGTTGCAGTGAGCCGAGATGGCACCACTGCACTCCAGCGAGACTCCGTCTCAAAAAAAA
>NW_016107610.1:1999590-2017033 GCF_001604975.1 Cebus imitator
AAAAAAAAAAAAAAAAAAAAAAAAACTGGAAGTACCAAGATTTCTGTTCTATAGCAAGACTTTCTTTGGAAATGAGGTGAATTCCTTTTGTTCTGTGGAAACCAGGGATTAACATCACAAGAGTAAAGGTGACAAGGTTAGTGGGGATGCTTGCACAGTCTGAGAGATGGATAGCTTTGCATTGGTCCCTTCCCCTTTTCAGATTTTAAAAATTTGAGAAAACATATTGGCATGAAAACATATTCCTCTACCCTTAGTATTCATTTAAACAAGTGTTTAGTTGAAACCTTATTAAAAACTTTAAGCCCACCCAGGTACAGAAGGCTTTGCTTGTACAGCAGCTAAAGTATGTTTTCATTTCACCATGAGTGATGCTAATACATTGTAAATAGTTCTTTATTATGAGTTTATGTAGTACTTGGTACATAATTTCATTTAAATATTTGAAATAACTCTTGAATATTTTTCTGATTATTGCTAAAATAACATGTACATTCATACCTATAAATCTGAGGAATCACTATTACATATACACAGGAGGCCACGGTCAGTAGTCTAATAGTGCTGTTTACCAGAGTAGTGTAAACTGCTTTCAGAATCAGGGAACGACTCTGATTCCCTTCATCACTAATGAAGGTAAGAAATAAGTGCTCTTCTTAGGCCAGCGACACTTCTGACAGGTCTTGACATCCCACATATGGACTGGTGGGTGAAAATCTCAAGTCTACTTCCCTCCCCAGTTTTTTTGGTGTTTTTTTTTTGAGACACCAGGGTAGAGTACAGTGGCACGATCTCGGCTCCCTGCAACCTCTGCCTCCCGAGTAGGTGGGACTACAGGTGTGCGCCACCACACCCAGCTAATTTTTTTTATTTTTAGTAGAGACAGGGTTTCACTGTGTTGGCCAGAATGGTCTCAATCTCTTGACCTTGTGATCCGGCCGCCTCACCCTCCCAAAGTGCTGGGATTACACGCGTGAGTCACTGGCGCCGGCCCCTCCCCAGTTTTAAGAGTCACCATGGCCGGGCGCGGTGGCTCAAGCCTGTAATCCCAGCACTTTGGGAGGCCGAGGCGGGTGGATCACGAGGTCAAGAGATCGAGACCATCCTGGTCAACATGGTGAAACCCCGTCTCTACTAAAAATACAAAAAATTAGCTGGGCATGGTGGCACGTGCCTGTAATCCCAGCTACTCGGGAGGCTGAGGCAGGAGAATTGCCTGAACCCAGGAGACGGAGGTTGCGGTGAGCCGAGATCACGCCATTGCACTCCAGCCTGGGTAACAAGAGCGGAAACTCCGTCTCCAAAAAAAAAAAAAAAAAAAAAGAGTCACCGTGTCACATAAAAGCCACAGGGTCCCACACAATGCCCTGCTGATCGTCGGAGGTGTCATGTGGCCCATCTACCAGCACCCTGTTCGCATGCTTTTCAACAGGCCTTATTAGCCCCACCCACTTTTTGTCAAAGTTGGCTTAATGGTCCCACTGGCCGGGGTCCTGCTCATCACTGTCTTCCTCTGAGTCAGCAGACACCCTCTTGATTCTCTGGAGGGCAGCCTTGATGCTCCTCTCAAGGTCACTGGTGTGTCTGCTGCTGGTTGGTTTGCTGCTGGGGTTTGGGCCGAGGTCCGGGTGAACTTTCTTCAGTTTGACCCCTTGCCTTATGGCAGCCAGAATGTGCTCATTGACTGAGGCGTGGGGAGGGCACACTGCCGGCACTTCGACCTTCCGGAGAGGGGCTCTGCCATGCCTTAAGGAGGCCAACACTTCATCCATAGATCCTGAAATTGGGTAAGCAGAGCAATTACCATCAAAAAAACATGCTCCCTCCCCAGAACATTATTGCTATAACATTGTTAAATCCCACATCAGTTAACAGCATGATTTAAACAAATAATCATTTCATTAAGCAAATGCCTTCATTACCTGCTAGACACATCAATGATAAGCTCCCTGGTTGAATCCAGGATAGCTGAATAGCTCATGTTTTAGCTTAACCACTTCCTTTCTGCTAACTTCTTCAAATCCATAGCAACTGAGAAGCATAGCCATGTATACCTTTTGTTAGAACGACTGTTTTTTAAGACAAATGTGATCTGTCCCTCCCATCCTGAAGACAGTTATGGATGCCTGGGGTGGAATAGTCTTACCCAGTGTGCATGACCTGGATACCTCTGAAGCTGTATCTCCTTCATTATCCTGTCCAACTAAAATCTTTAAAAAAAAATTTATCCTGCTCAGTGTAACTTCAGTCTTGGATATTAGTCAGTGATGACTCATTCTATGACAATGAAGTGAGTAGGTTTCTACACATGAAAAGGCTTAAAATAAAACTTTAACCGGCAACTCAATGAACCGGGAGGGGTAGCGCTGGCACATTTTTCCGTATATAATGTGTTTAATTCCACCTACATTACCCTGAGGTGTCTTAGATACTTTTATTTTGAGGATGTGAAATGCTATCAAAACACAAATTAGATCAGAGCTTCAAGGCATTGGTGAGGAGAAGCTATTTTTCACTCTGGCACTTGGAGACCCCCGAGAAGGTAAAATCTTTTATCGCCTGCTGGAGACAGGCCTGATTGTGGCCACTAATTTAGAGATCTTCCAGGTAAAGCTTCAGGATCAATAATCATTTCTAGTTCAGGACTGAAAGGCCAGGCTAACAAAAGGCTATTCTGCTTTGGTTTTAAAGCTGTAACTTCGCATTACAATTCTCTTCTGGGAGTAATGAGGCAGGTTTCAAAATCAAGGGCATTCTGTGTTGCAAATTCACACTTTCTTATTGTTTCCTGTGAATTAGCAGTGTTTGTGAGTTGAACAGGTCTTCCCAAAACCATGTGCATTAAACCTGGGCTGGGAATGTGGCACCCCCACAAAGATCTGCCCACTTCCAAAGTCTGATCTAGACACAGGCATGTCAACTCTTACTTTTCATACACAGGACAGTTGTTGCAAACCCCATGGAAACAGGCCATTGGGTCTCCACCTAATATTTGGACATTTTCATTTGTACCTGGTTCTAGGCACAGTGAAGCTCTGAACTTAGAATAGTCAAACTGATTAACCAGAATCACAATTTGGAACTGTTATTCATATCAACTATTTCAGTAACCTTGCACAGTATAGGTGAAGGTGCTCAAGCATACTTTTAAAAACAAATTAACAAATTTTGCTAGCATTTATCTAAAACACACACCCACACACACACACACACACACCCCCCCCCCACACCCACACACCCACACACCCACACCCACAAAGCAGTAGGCTCCAAGTCTCGTCAGATTTAGGCCATTCTCCTCAATACTCGATGTCTAAAGCCATAATTCAAATTCTGTGTGAGAACTATAGCCATATTAAAGAAACAGTCAAGAGTATTCAGTGTACTGCACTTGCCAAGACAAGTGGCCCACTTTTTCTTTCTGATCGATTACACTTTAGAAAGATTTCCAACAGTAAGGGTCCTCAGTCTGCTTGTCAGTCTGCAAGAACAGCCTTCTACATCTGGCTAATACGCCTCTACAGTAATTTCCAACCAGTATTCTGCTTAAAATACAACTGGATTCTGTAAAGGACTCAGATGCAACAGTAAGCATAATTTAAAACAGTATTGAAAAGTATTCCAATGGCAGACGTCAAATACACACTTAAGTTTTAAAAAACTTCAAATAGGTTGATACTTTAACAACCTCAGAAATCCCAAGCCATGCGATCATTAAAGGTACAGAAATGGTTTCTTCAAACTGAATTAACATTTATGAAACGAGATTTAGGCCATACTATTACTAACTTTGCAATGAAAGAATAATGATACTCAAGGCAGCAAATACTGGAACATTTTAAGGCTAGAGAGAATTCTAAAAATGATTTCCATTTGAAGATGATGGCTTCTGAAGCTAGAATGCTTCAACAGCTTAACAACCCATGGGAGCAGGGACAGAATTCCAGTGGATTACCTGGACAAGGGAAATGTCCCAAGGAGTCACTCAGCAGTGGTCTCTCAGCAGGTGATTCACACACTAGAGGAAGTGGCTGGTCATCTTTCACTGGAGCCCTGAAGCCTAAGTTCTGATGAGTTGCCGCTTCAGAGGATGAGGACAGAGCAGGCAGAGGGGGTGGTGGTGGTGGAGGTGGAGGTGGAGGTGGAGGTGGAGGAGGTGGCAGTGACAATTCCTCACTGGATTTGGAATGTGTTTGATCACCAACTGGAACAAAAACCTGGACAGAGGTATTTCCATGACAGTCTTGACACTTGGGGGTTTTCACGTTACTAGCTTCCAATAGGGGAACACCTCTAGTTTTCCTAGAGGATGGATGAATTACTGACACCACCTGGGAAGCTGGCAAGCACGTCTGCTGGGAAACGCCACCTGGCAGGTTTGGAGCCACAGGTTCTGAACCAGAGGTGTTTCGGACAGATTGACCTAGGTGCTTCTGAAAATGAAAAACCACGGTGAGGAATCTGCCACAAATGCAAACCATCAAAATGCTGAAACTATCTAGAAATAAATTTATAAACAAACATGCGTTTCTATGCATGGATGGTCTAATTCACAAAGTAGCTCTGTCTTATTTGTACAGCCATCCTTGCTACTGAAGCCATTTTTCTTGGATTAAAGGATAAGCATTTATATCCTTTGATCAGGTATTACCTTCTCTATAGTAAAATGAAGATACAAAAGCATACATATAGAGGAAAACAGTCATCAATTTTTAGTATAGAAAATTAGAAATACTAAAATTCGAATAGGATGTTAGTTTAAAAAATCGTGACAAATCTATCCAAAATGTTAAGTACATAAAAAGTCATAAATAGTACAAAACCTGAAACATCTGAAAAAATCAGATAGTGTTCACTGAAAACCAGATATAAAATATATGTATTATGATCATAAATGAGAAAAGCTCTATGAAAAATGCCAGCAGAGTGGACATCCAAGTGGCAGCTATAACAGAGCCTGTGGATATTTCTTTTCTCTTTTAGGCTTAAATTTCATAATTTAAAAAATATAAATTTAAAAAGTTCTGGTCTTTCAGGTATTCATTTGACAAAGAAAAACCTAGCCCTACAAAGAGCTAATCTTGAGAGGAGGTCCCTAAAGAAGGCACTGATTAGCCAACGAAAATGTAATAGTGTGAACTCATTAAAATGAACTAGGCCTATACATATTAACATGAATATATCTCAAAAACCTAAATTAAAGAAACTGGCAAAGGATGCATTCAATATGATCCTATTAATGCAAATTCCAGCTGTCATCCAACTGATCAGGTCATACCTGATACTGGGGTTTGCTGAAACACCCAAGGATCCCCTCTGTGGCATCCTGGCTGCAGCATGCATGCCACTGTGACTCTAGACTATTAAGTTCTGCCTTTTTTTTTTTTTTTTTTTTTCCAGAGATGGGGTCTTGCTTTGTTGCCCAGGCTGGTCTCAAACTCCTGGGTTCCAGCAGTCTGCCTGCCTCAGCTTCCCAAACTGCTGGGATTACAGGCATGAGCCACGGCACCTGACCAGATTCTCCTTATATTGCACAGGCAGTCTGTCCACCCACAATAAATTAAATCCTTTACCTCATGCAGCCCTTCAGATAGTCAAAAAAACAACTTCCTTGATCTCACCACATATCATATATCACGATTTTGTTTCTAGTTTTCTCCCTCTCCTACTTCTTCCCTTCCAAATGTGCTCAAATTGTCTCTGTCCCCTTCCTTCAAGGGTGGCACTTCCTTATAAACAGAGAACTCCCTTATTCTACACAGGATGCTGCTGTCCATACATCCCAAAAGCCTGTGAGCTTTTGTCACACAGGTGGCTCATTAAGCTGAAAGAAACAATTAATTCTCAAATTCTTCTCCCAAAAATTTAAGCAACTCAGACACTTTCCTATCACCCCATGCAACTACATACTGCATATGGGCTTTTTTGGCCTAGAAAACCAGTAATATATCCCAACTTTAGGTGAACTTCTTAGTGTGCAACTAATTGTTCCAGTTTCATTGGGAGCTTGGGAGGCCTGATTCTGTCACTTAAATCTGGCTGCCCATCCCATTTTCATATCACCCACACATGAAAAAGTAATCTTCTGTATTGCCAAACAACTCCTTGATCTGAATGAGGGCTGAGGAGGACAGGCTGGCCACCCTTGGATCCCTTCCTCCACACTGACTTTTCTGTTCATCAAAACTCTCTTGGTGGCGGTAACCAGCCAGTTCGTCTCTACCTCACTGGCTCTACATTCATCTGGCATTCATGCAGTTCCTATCAATTCAGTCTTCCTGCTGCAGTTCACAACCCAGGCCTCTATCCAGGGCAGTCATATCAGAATTTCTGTGGATGGGCCTGGGCCTTAGAAGAAGCTCCCCAAGGGGATTCGGATATGTTGCCCAGGCTGAGAAGCCCTGTAGTGACTCTGGAGTAAGAAAGACCTGGCTTCAATCCCTGCTGTTTAACCTTGAACTAAGTTGTGTAATCAACCATTCTGAACCTTGGTTACTCATTTGTAATATGGTGATGAAAATATGTCACAAGGCTGTTTAAAGAACTAAGTGAGAGTGAATGTGAAGCGCCTAGCATGGTGCCTGGTACACAGAAGGCATCTGATACCTATTCCAGAATCTTTTCTGGGATAAAGTGGGTTATTTCCCTTTTGGGAGCTACAATAAACTTGGGTCTTTGTGAAAGGGCTGGGGAATAAGACCAGGTCTATGTATATAGTCAATACAATGATATTCTTTTTGAGACAGAGTCTCACTCTACCACCCAGGCTGGAGTGCAGTGGTGTGATCTCAGCTCACTGCAACCTCCACCTCCCGGGTTCAAGTGATTCTTCTGCCTCAGCCTCCCGAGTAGCTGGGATTATAGGTGCGTGCTACTGTGCCCAGCTAATTTTTGTATTTTTAGTTAAGATGGGGTTCTTCATGTTGGCCAGGCTGGTCTGGAACTCCTGACCTCAGGAGACCCGCCCACCTCAGCCTCCAAAAGTGCTGGGATTACAAGTGTGAGCCACTGCACCCGGCTAATGATATTCTTAAATAAGCCCCTATTTATGTTATTTATTTTTTGGGACAGTGGAGTCTTGCTCTGTTGCCCAGACTGGAGTGCAGTGGCGCGATTTTGGCTCTCAGTGCAACTTCCTCCTCCCAGGCTCAAGTGATACTTGTGCCTTAGCCTCCCAAGTGGCTGGGACTAAAGGCATGAGCCACCATGCCTGGCTAATTTTTGTATTTTTAATAGACGGGTGACTGTGTTGCCCATGCTGGTCTCAAACTCATGGATAGCTTCAAGCAATCCACCTGCCTCAGCCTCCCAAAGTACTGGGATTACAGGCATGAGCCATTGAGCCTGACTCCCTATTAACATTGTTTTAAAAACCCTATTTACCTTTAGATAAATGTTTTGAGGTGATGGATATGCTAATTACTCTGATTTAATCATCACATGTATATCTGCATCAAAATATCATACTATACCTCATAAATATGTACAATTACGTGTCAAAGGAAAAATTTTTTTGAATGTTCATAGCAGCTTTTAAAGGAATTTATTTCTAATAATAAACTCAAGAATTAGAAAAATAATTACAGATTCAGGATCATTTTGTGGAGGAAATGCATATGTAAGCCTGGAACAGAGGGCATAAAAAATAACATTACCCTCATAAGTATATACTTAAAAAAATTTTTTTTAAAGATGCAGATAGAAAAAAAATTAAAAACACATTTTACTTTTAACAGGGCACTTTCAACTACACTTCTTGTATCACAATGCTGCCTGGATAACTTTTTAAAGAATTATTACAAATGACAGGAAAAGCCAGTTAAAGTCAAGGGAGGTGAAGAGTTTTCAGTTTTCCCTGCCAATCTAAACCACCAGTCCAGCTAGGACTCAGTGAGGAGTGCGGGGCAGGAACCCAAGAGTGTTGCAATGTCAAAAACAGCAGTTATTTTATATCATGGGTTTTGAATCACTGATATTCTGTTGTTTTTTATTGCTATACCAGAAATAATGGTATTTTTGAAACATTTCACGTTCTGAATGACCTGTTCTTAATATTTTACACTTTCCTCTTAGGATGGGTGGTCTTCATTTATTTCCCCAGAAATGTAGGTGAGGTGATTGTTTATAGAACTTACATCTTTAAATGCTCTCAATCGTTGGAGTGTTTTTTGGCGTTCTTGGTTGATCCATTCTTTGTTCTTTTGTTCCTCCTCTTTTAGCTTGTCTCTTTTCTGTATTTAAACAAATGTGTATTTGTAAGTTGCTCAACATTATAAAAAAATGTCTTGACAAAAAAGAGACTGTGCCCCAACATTACCAGCCCCCCAAGGCTGCGCCCAGGCTGCAGGCCTGGAGGTGAATGGCTGACAGCTGCAGGTCCAGGGCAGCGCAACTCCAGTTTCCACAAGTCTAGGCCTGCATATCACACTACACAAACACAGAATGTTTTCTTTCAGAGACTCACCATCTGAATACTATGATGCTGACGAGAGTATCTTCTGCTTTCTTCAGCCTGTTGCAATCTGAGCTGATGATTTTCTTTGCACTGATCCTGGTGGAATAATACAAATCACCTACGTGGTTTTTAATATTACCCATGTATAGCATAAAAGGTTGAAAGAAAAAAAGCACTGCATTTGGGCTGTAGTGTAAGGCATTCATTAATATTAGTTCTGGCGCAGCCCAATGGTACTGTCTCCTCCACCATCTACGATGAGAGTTGCTTGGCTGCTTATGGAAAGAATTTGTTCCCAGCAGAGTGCTTTGAGAGATGAAAAACAATCCGCCAAACGTGAAAGGACATATAGGCAGCCCTCATTCTTAAATGAGATGTGTCCCAACAATCTGTTTTAATGTGATTGTTTTAAACATATTTCCTCATATTATAAATACTAATTACATTTCCAAGCATACTTACAAAAGCAGAGCAACCTACAAATATCTGAAAAATTATGTTAATAACTGTTTCACCTGTGTTTAACCACTCATTATACCAATATATCCTTTATGTACATAAAATTTTTTTTTTTTTTTTTTTTTTTTTGAGATGGAGTCTTGCTCTGTTGCCCAGGCTGGAGTGCAGTGGCATGATCTCGGCTCACCACAACCTCTGCCTCCCAAGTAGCTGGGATTAGAGGTGCACACCACCACATCCAGCTAATTTTTGTATTTTTAGTAGAGACAGGGTTTCACTGTGTTTGTCAGGCTGGTCTCGAACTCCTGACCTTGTTATCCACCCGCCTCGGCCTCCCAAAGTGCTGGGATTACTGGCCTGAGTCACTGCACCCAGCTGCAAAATTCTTCATCTATGTAAAAAAAAATATAGTAATACTCACAGATAATATTAACATTTATTGAGGTTTTAGATGCTGGCCTCAATGCCAACTACTTTTCATGGCTTATGCTACTTTATCCTCACATGAATCATGAGATTTGTATTACCACTATCATCCTCTATTTAACAGATGAGAAAACTGAGCTCCAAAGAGATTTAAATAATTTACCTAAGGTCACATGGCTATCTAAGTGGACAAGCTATGATTTGAACCCAAGTTGAGAGCTCACCTCAACTGCCATTCTATTAACCGAGTGCCTTCCAAATTCCAACATTTCCAGAATCAGTGCATGAGCTCCCCTAAATGAGGTAGGGGGAGTGATTATATCTTGAGAGTGAAAGGTAATGCTCCAAGTCTGGATAGAGAAGGCACAGGAGCATTTTATGTACACACACACACACACACACACACACACACACACACACTGCCAAGGAGGGAGAGGCATCTCATCCACAGTGCCATGGGAGTGCCAAAGGAGACTTCTCTCAGTGCTCATGGTTTTTCTGAAATGTGGAGCAAAGGGCAAATGCCTGTATATCTTTAAATCCTCTGAAGAACAGTTCCTAAATCCAGAAGTACAATTCTTAAACACAAACATTCAAATAATATACTCTTCTAACAAAGTTTTTTAGTTTTATTCATTATTAGAGACAGGGTCTCGTTCTGTCAACCCAGGCTGAAGTGTAGTGGTGCAATCATAGTTCACTGAAGGCTCAACCTCCTGGCCTCAAGCGATCCTCCTGCCTCAGCTTCTTCAGTAGCTGGCTCTATAGGTGCACACCATAGAGATGAAGTCTCACTGTGTTGTCTGGTCTCAAACTTCTGGCCTTAAGTGATTCTCTCACCTCAGCCTCCCAAAGTACTGGGATTACAGGCATGAGCCACCACACCTAGTCAAGCTTTTTTTTAGGTATTTGTATTTACATGGAAGAGTAACATTTTTGTAAGCTACAAAAGTCACAATTTTTGTGTTTTCCTAATTCTAATAAGAAAAGTATAGTAGGCTGGGTGTGGTGCCTATAATCCCAGCACTTTGGGAGGCCGAGGCAGGTAGACTGTTTGAGGTCAGGAGTTCAAGACCAGCCTGACCAACATAGTGAAACCCTGTCTCTACTAAAAATACAAAAACTAACCGGATGTGGTGGCAAGCACCTGTAATCCCAGCTATGTGGGAGGCTGAGTCAGGAGACTTGCTTGAACCTGGTAGGCAGAGGTTGCAGTGAGCCAAGATCATGCCAACACACTCCAGCCTGGGAGACAAAGCAAGACTCCATCTCAAAACAAAAAAAAGTATAGTAAATGTGACTAAATACATATAAAAGTCTAGATAAAAATGATATATGGAAGCTTCCTTTTCTGTTGGAAAAAATTAAATTTCTTCGTGTGTTTTTTTTTATGTATTCATGGATTTTTAAAAATTAAGAAAATCGTCAGGCGTGAGGCTCACGCCTGTAATTCCAGCACTGAGGCAGAGGCCAAGGCAGGCAGATCACTTGAGGTAAGAAGTTCGAAACCATCCTGGCCAACATGGTGAAACCCCCGTCTCTACCAAAAATCAAAACAATTAGCCAGGCAGGTTCTCCTGCCTTAGCCTCCCAAATAGCTGGGATAAAACTGCTTGAACCTGGGAGGTAGAGGTTTCAGTGAGCCCAGATTGCACCACTGCATTCCAGCCTGGGCGACAGAGCAAGACTCCGTCTCAAAAAAACAAATTAGAAAATCACCAAATATAAGCTCTGAAATGAGCTGAATATTATATCCGTAATTGATTTTTGTTCTCAATAATTTACCAAAAAAATATTTAGAATTGTTACAGTTGGTTATTAGAATTTTTAAAGTACCTGTGGTCCAGGGGCAGTGGCTCACACCTGTAATCCCAGTACTTTGGGAGGCCAAGGTGGATGGATCACTTGTGGTCAGAGTTCAAGACAAGCCTAGCCAACATGGCAAAACCCCGTCTCTACAAAATACACAAAAATTAGCTGGGCATGGTGGTACGTGCCTGTAATCCCAGCTACTTGGGAGTCTGAGGCACAAGAATCCCTTCCTTGAACCTGGGAGGTGGATGTTGCAGTGAGCCTAGATCATGCCTCAGTACCCCAGTCTGAGTGACAAAGCAAGACTCTGTCTCAAAAATAAAAATAAAGTGCCTGTGTATGCAATGGGCATTCAGCCAATAGTTATTGAATGAATAAATTAAAACCTTGAGATTTGCTAAATGCTTAAAAATATTCTTTTTTTCTTTTGGGATTTAAGAAAAATATTAAAAGCATTTTAACTATAGCCATGGATAAGTACATAAGCACATAAAAAATTAATGACTGTGTTGGTAAAAACCTTATTTCAATACCTCTTTATCCTTCATAAAAGAATATCTGGAAGAGAAAAGAAAGCTGCTCTGGGCATACCTACCTTTTTGCTCCGGAGAGAGGCTCTTTTGGCACAGATCCTGCCCCTTTTAGACTCCAGCTGCTGGCACTGCCTTCTGAGTTCTTTCACTTCCAAATTCTTACTGTCCTGCAGCCCCACCACACAGTCAATGACTTTAAGTTCCTCTGGACTTTCACACGGATCGTAATAGACAACTTCATCCTGTTTTTCTAAAAATGTATTAACAATTGTTTAAAACATTTTATTATTTTAGAAAATGCACTAAATTTGTTTAAATGTAAGGAAAATAAAGATCACTTGTAATCCAACCACTGAGGGAGAAGCACTATTTACATATATATAAAACTTATGTGTGTATATATAGGTAATATACACATACACGTGTATATATACATGAATGTATACGTGTATGTGCATATACACATACACTACTTACATAGCTACACATATCAACAGAATTCTAAGACATCATTTTTCATGGAATGGAAATAAAAATTTTTAGGCCAGGCACAGTGGCTCACACCTGTAATCCCAGCACTTTGGGAGGATAAGGCAGGCAGAACACGCGAGGTCAAGACCAGCCTGGCCAACATGGCCATCCCTACTACTAAATATACAAAGATTAGCTGGGTATAGTAGCACATGCCCGTAATCCCAGCTACTCAAGAGGCTGAGGCAGGAGAACCGCATGAACCTCGGAGGCAGAGGTTGCAGTGAGCCGAGATCACACCACTGCACTCCAGCCTGAGCAACAGAGCGAGACTCCATCTCCAAAAATTAAAAAAAAATTTTAAGGTAAATTTTAATGGCAGCATAGTATTCTCTAAGCAATCCATGTTGTTAGGCTATTCCAATGTTCCATTATTATTCATTTCACTGTGATGAAATCTCTGTATAAATCTTTCTGTACACTTATTATTTCCTTAACAGATAAATATTTAAGAATCTTGATACTCATTGCCAAATTGCCCTCCAGAAAGGCAACTCACATTCTACCAGCAATATATTAAGATGCCTTAATGATATTTAATCTTGATTACCTATTGACTTTTTAAAAGTCATGCTTAATGTAACAAATTCAGACCCTCCAGAAGTACATAAAATGAACAGTGAAATTTTCTTGCTCCTTCCCTAAACTTTCTGAGTCATTCTCAGAGGAAAAACATTATGAACAATTTGGCATGCATCCTTCCAGATTAACTTTTTTTAATGTAATTTTTCCCTAAATATGTAAAATGCTTATAATCTGAAACTACTACAAAAAATTCTGAATACTCAGGATTAAACTAAAAGCTCAGGATCTATGTGAAGAAATTTATTAAACTTGGAGACACTTTAAGAAAAAAGATTTAAATAAATGGAGAAACATACCATGTTCTTGGGTGGGAAGATTCAAATTGCAAAGACCACTATTCTCCCCAAAGTAATTCCTAATTTTAAGCAAAATCACAATCAAAATTCCAACGAGTTTTTGTTTTGAACTTGATTCTAAATTTCATCTGGAAGAATAAAGGAGTTAAAATAGTCAGAAAACATCTGAAGAAGTAATGGGGCGGTGGGCACTTGCCTTACTAGACCCTAAAAATGTGCTTCCAAGGAACAGTCATTAGAACAGTGTGGAGCCAGCAGCAGCAGCCGCTCACAAACCAATGGAGAATAACTCAGAAATAGACCAAAGTTAATCTAATGTTTAACTTGAGAAATGTTAAATATTTAGGGGAAAATGGTTTTAAAATCAGTGATTGGGACTGCTTAACAATTTGAGGGAAAGGTTCAATTCCTACTACAATCAAAATAAATTCCACCTGGACAAAAGAATTACATGTTTTAAAAGCAACCTCATAAACATACTAAAAGAAAACATAAATGTATACTGACATAATTTTGGGATAGGAAGACTTTGCCAGACAACACTAAAAGCAGAAGCCATCGGGGTAAAAATAAAACACGAGTTCATAAAAATTATTTCTGAAAGGCAAGAAAACACAGATGACAGGAAGAGATTATTTGCAACATATGACAGACAATAGAGGATATTATTCTTAGGGTGGAAAGAAAACATTTCAAGGAAAAATGGACAAAGACCATGAATAGTCATTTCATAAGTACAAATGGCTCGTAAACATACAAAATTGTAGTCAATATTCACTCATAATTAAATGAAAATTAGAGACTGCCATTTTCTCTGTTAAGTAAAAAAAAAATGCAGAAGAATGGCATGAGTCTGGGAAACATACACACTCATATTCTGCTGATGGGAGCATCTTTTTTTTTTTTTTTTAGGCAGAGTCTTGCTCTGTCACCCAGGCTAGAGTGCAGTGGTGCCATCTCAGCTCACTGCAACCTCTGCCTTCTGGGTTCAACCAATTCTGCCTCAGCCTCCCAGGTAGCTGGAATTATAGGCACCTGCCACCATGCCCCACTAATTTTTGTATTTTTAGTAGAGACAGTCTTGAACTTCTGACCTCAAGTGATCCTCCCAAAGTGTTAAGATTACAGGCATGAGCCACCACACCCAGCTTGGAGGGTCATTTTAAATATACAGCCTATCTAGAGGGCCATTATGTAGTATGAAATTTAGAAATCAAAATACAGAGGTGAGGAAAAATGTATCTCGGATGATTGTTCTGTTGTTTGAACAGATATATATCAAAATGTAAAATATACATTGCCCTTGACCCAATAATTCCATCCTTAGAAATTTATTCGAAGGAAATAATCTGTCCTATACTCAAAGACATGTGTAAAGGAAAGTAACCTCACTACTGTTGAAAACAGCAGATTGGAAATCATGATATATCCATATAATAGAATACTATGCAGCCATTAAAATTTTGATACTTCTATTATTTACTGAAATGGAAAGACAGTTATTATGTATTAAATGAAAAAGAGACTATTATGCATTATATGCCTCTGTCAAAATATCTCATGTAACCCATAAGTATACGTACTGACTCTGTATCCACAAAAATTAATTTTAAAAAAGAGGTTACTAAACTGGTTATGTAGTTTTGGTTAAAAGTTTATATTTTTATGTATCAGCATATTTAAAAATCTACAAAGTTATACAGCAAATTGTTACCAGTAAGAATCTCTTTTCTTTTTTGAGATGGTCTCGCTCTGTTGCCAAGGCCAGAGTGCAGTGGCACGATCTTGGCACACTGCAACCTCCGCCTCTCAGGTTGAAGCTATTCTCCTGCCTCAGCCTCCTGAGTAGCTGGAATTACAAGCATGCACCACCACGTTCAGCTAATTTTGTATTTTTAGTAGAGACGGGATTTCTCCATGTTGGTCAAGCCAGTCTTGAACTCCCGACCTCAGGTGATCTGCTCGCCTCAGTCTCCCAAAGTGCTGGGATTACAGGTGTGAGCCACTACGCCCAGCCTCAGACTTTGTATTTTTAGTAGAGACAGGGTTTAGTATTTTTGTATTTTTAGTAGAGATGAGGTTTCACCATGTTGGTCAGGCCGGTCTGGAACTCCTGACCTCAAGTGATCCGCCCTCCTCAGCCTCCCAAAGTGCTGGGATTACAGGCGTGGGCCACCACAGCCAGCCAACCACTAAGTATCTGTAGATGATGGGCTTGGGATAATAATCATTTTTGTTTGTTTTGCTATGTGTTAATGAATATTATTTGAGTAATAAACCACTGAAGGAAAACGTTAGGAAATTTTCAGATGTTATAATTTACAAAATGTAATTAATATGGTCTGTATTTCCTTGAATTTGTAATTTAAACATTGTAATCTATATACTTAAATATAAATTTTACCTTTTATAAGTCTTTTAAGAGAGTCCAACTGTGTAGTGAGCAGTATTTCTTCATTTTTTAATATCTCAAATTTAACATCATATAGTTCTAACTGAATTTCATAAAATTGTATTTCTAATTCATCTACAACATTGATATTTTTTTCTTGTTCTGGAAGATCTTCCATCTTGTTTTCATAGAAAAAAGGAAAATACATTAAAATAAATTAGCATATTAAAAACAAACTTTAGAAGCATTCTGGCTATTTTCTATTCCTTGTTCAGTACTAAATATAAAAAGGCAAATAGGAAAGAAACACTTTTTCATTTCATCTAGTGATGCAAATACTTTATCTCATCCTTGAAACAGAGGAAAACATAGGTTTGAGGTATTATTATGAACTGAATATTGGTGTCCCTTCAAAATTCATATGTTGACACTCTTAACTCCCAATGTGACCTTATTTGGAGGTGAGTCCTTTGGAAGTAATTAGGTTCATATTATGTCAAAAGGGTGGTGCCCCCATCATGGGATTAGTGCCCTCCTAAGAAGAGAAAGAGGGATCACTTTCTTTCTCTCTAAGCGTACACACAGACGAAAGGCTATACGAGCACTCTGTAAGAAGGCAACTGTCTACCAGCCAGAAAGGGGACCCTACAATTAATCTGTAGGCACCTTGATCTTGGACTTCCCATCCTCCAGAACTATGAGAAATACACGTCTGTTGTTTAAGCCACCTATTTGTGATATTTAACCTTGTTACAGCAGCCTGGGCCAACTAAGACAGGAGTTTACAGTGTTTTCTGTTTTAAAGTCATAAGATTATAGGAAAAAAATTAAGTGACTCTGATCCTTCAGTGAAATATGTCTTTGATTATTTTAAAGTTGTACTGAAAACACTGCTTGATTGATTTTCAAGTGCAGTACCCACTTCAATACTCAGCTCAGTGTTACCATAAAGTGGATCCTACAATATGGTATTTCAAAACATCTTAACCAAAGAAAAACTTTATGTCTAACCTTCCGTAGAAGATGGTGTTGGAATAAGTGAATTAAAGAAGTTCTTTAATGATGCCTGGAAAGAAAAGTGCTATCTAAAAATAAAAATGTATTTTTACCACATGTTCTCACTTCTAAGTGGGAGCTAAGTAATGTGTATACATAGAGAGTGGAATAATAGACACTGGAGACTCAGAAGAGCAAGAGGGTGGGAGGGGAGACGAGAAATATTTAATGGGTACAATTACATTATACAGCTGATGATTACACTAAAAGCCCAGACTTCACCACTATACAATATATCCATGGAACAAAACTGCATTTGCATCCTTTATAAAAATTTTTAAAAAACAAAAGAGTATTTTTTTTTTAAAGGCTGGTCATGCGAAGCAGTGGGAGTGGAGAAGGAACAAAATCTGTAACTAGTTGTCATTGATTAGTTGTAAATACCACTGCACTGGAACCAGCCAAAAGTGTATTTTTAAAACAAAGTTATGTTTATCTTTGTCTTACCTTTGCCTGAATTTCAGCTCTTTTGTGATTTAAACACAGCTCTTTCGCTCTCATGAGTTGCAAAATCTCTCGAGCTAGCATTAGCTTAAGTTTTTCCAACCTGGGAGTTGCTGTGGCCCAGGCAGCCTGGCCAAATCTCTTCCCATCCTGTTCCATTTGTTTCTGCATTGCTGTTGGATTTTTAAAATAAAATACAATTACACCTCATTAAAATGGGAAACATTTATCATGAACTAATGCTTTTTTATTGCCTCCATACCACCTGCAGAACATCCTTTTTAAAAGAAATTTTTTTAAGTAACTTTTTTATTATAAAAATAATACATGGTCATTGATATAAACTTTTAGGTATTCCATTTTTTTTTTTTTTTGAGACGGAGTTTCACTCATGTTACTCAGGCTGGAGTGCAATGGCGCGATCTCGGCTCACCGCAACCTCCGCCTCCTGGGT
>NW_016107610.1:2017858-2022106 GCF_001604975.1 Cebus imitator
AAAAAAAAAAAAAAAAAAAAAAAGACTAAAAGTCCTTCACCCAGCCCACAAACCCCTGCATGGTCTGACCCCTGCCTGTCTTACCAGCGTTTTCCATCATACCATATTATTTTGCACTCTCTGTGATCCAGCCCTGCAGGTTATCTTTAAGCACCTATTTGCCAACTTCCCTCAAGCCAGGGGACCTTTGCCAGTGCTATCCCCTTGTGCCTGGAACACTCCTCACTTTTTCTGTCATTTCAACTTCTATTTACTCTTCAGATATTGGGGCAAGTGCCACTTCTAAGAGGCCTTCAGTGACCACCCTGATCAAGCCCAGTTTCTCTCACAAACTCTCCGAACCCCATCTCTCTCTTGTGATATTTATTGTCACTGCCATTTTCCATGTGCTTCAATGAATAATTATGATTTCCCTCCCTTCGCCAGACTGTACAATGTCTCTTAATGCTTGACACCGAGTTCTTAGCACCTAGAAAACGGTGCCTGGTGCTTAAGTGGCACTCAAATGGTATCTGAATAAAATGACAATTACGTGTATCTTCGTAAAGCGTTTTTTAAATTATCACCTGCTAATGCTTTTACTGTCTCCTTAAAATAATTCACTGTGATATCTTGAATAGAGATGACAGCTTCTTCAGCCCGTCTGGTCCATTCTTCGGCTTCTTTCTCCAGGGCTGCTACCCTTCTAGGACCTAGGTCATCCTCATCCAAGGACTTCTACAGACAGAAGGGAAATTTGTCTTAGTAAGAGCTAATAGTTATGTGACCCATTAGGAAACTGAAAGGAAATTGGTCACATGGATTAATTTAACCACACTACTACTTAGTCAAATTTTCATTCATTCATCAGTCCCTTACTGAGTATGAATAAGGCTCTAAGCTGAGGACCACCTGGAAGACAAAAAAGGACACTCTGGAGTATAAAGGAAAAAAACTTACTTTCACTTTGCATGCCTAGAATAACTTTTTCTGGAGAAGAACGTTGTAAAATTACGTTTCTCTCTATTATTAATAATACACAATTGTTCAAATGAGTGATCTGTGTTGTCAAGACTCAGCATAGGGACTGAAACAGCACTTAAGTGTTAGCTGTTATGGTTTCTTTTAAGGATATGTAATATAATCACCTAAAAGATAGTAGTTTCTGTATATTCATGCTATAACATGTACTGACATTGAACTGAATGTTTGGGTCCCCCCAAAATGCCTATGAAGCCTTAGTCCCCGGTGTGATGGTATTTGAAGATGGGACCTTCGGAAGGTAACTGTCATGAGGGTAGAGCCCTCAAGAATGGGATTAATGCCCTTATAAGAAGGAGACAAAGGATCTCTCTCTCTCTCTGCTCTTCACCGTGTGAAGACACAGCAAGACTGTCATCTACAAATTAAGAAACTAGCCCTCACCAAGAAGCTGGATCTGCCAGCACTTGATCTTAGACTTCCCAGCCTCCAGAACTGTGAGAGAGTTTTGTTGTTTATAAGCCACCCTATCTCTGGTACTTCGTTATAGCAGCCTGAACTAAGACATGTACTGCTATGTCATCCAATATGCAATTTTTCTTCTACAAAGCATAAGAAATAAGTGTAAGTTAGCCGACAAGGAATTACAAATCAAAACTATAACAAGATACCCACTAGGATGGCTGTAACCAAAACAGACAGACAATAACAAGTGTTGGTGATAATGTGGACAAATTGGAACCCTCATTTACTGCTTTTGGAATTATAAAATGATGCACCCGCTTTGAAAAACCATCTGGCAGTCATTCAAAATGTTAAACATTGAGTAATCATATGACCCAGCAATCCTACTCCTCAGTACCTTCACAATAGCATTTAAAACATCGTCTACACAGAAACTTACACACAAACATTCTTAGCAGCATTATTCATAATAGCCAAAAAGTGGAAACAACCCAAATGCCCATCAACTGATGAATAAAATGTCATATAGCTAGCCGGGCGTGGTGGTGCACGCCTCTAGTCCCAGGTACTTGGGAGGCTGAGGCAGAAGAATCATTTGAACCTGGGAGGCAGAGGTTGCAGTGAGGCGAGATCGCGCCACTGCACTCCAGCCTGGGCAAGAAAGACTCCATCTCAAAACACATGCGCGCGTGTGCGCGCGCACACACACACACACAAAAATAAAATGTGATATATCCATACAATGAATATTATTGCGCAATAAAGGGGAATGAAATCCTGATATTTGGTACAACATGGATTAACTATGTTTTCAAGACATGCTGTTGTTATGTCCAGAGCAGGGAAATCCTCAGAGACAGAAAGCAGACTGGTGGGTTCCCAGAGCTGGGAGTGACTAATGGGTACAGGGTTTCTTTTGGGGTTGAAAATGTTCCGATATTACATAATGATCATTGCACAACTTTGAATATACTAAAAATCACTGAATCATACACTTTATATGTATATATATGTGTGTGTGTGTATACAGATGGTCTGTGAATGCTATCTTAAAACAGCTGTTACTTAAAGGTAAAATATATGCAAGAAGTAGACTCTCCAAATAATAGACTTTCAAAATAATGAACAGAACAACTTTATCCACAGGTTAGAATGGCATAAGTTTCATCTCAAATGTGATACCATTTTTATAGTACAATCATCTGGCAGGGGTCATGAGATTATACGTGGAAAGATGGCCCAGTGCAGGAGACAGAGATCAAGAGACCTCTTAGGTGTCTTCCGATTCCAGCTGTTGAGACCCAAGGTGCGCTATTTAACTCCTCTGGACTCTAGATTCACGGTAACACTGGAATAAGAATGCCTTTTCTGAATGGTGTGACAAGGTTGTCTCATGGCTCAATGAAGCAAGAACAATAACAGCATTTACTAAAATTTAAGTTACTGAATTACAATCTAGGGTCCTGCTATTTAAATTTTCATCCTATTTTAAGAAATCTGCCGGGCGCGGTGGCTCACGCCTGTAATCCCAGCACTTTGGGAGGCCGAGGTGGGTGGATCACGAGGTCAAGAGATCAAGACCATCCTGGTCAACATGGTGAAACCCCGTCTCTACTAAAAATACAAAAAATCAGCTGGGTATGGTGGCTCGTGCCTGTAATCCCAGCTACTCAGGAGGCTGAGGCAGGAGAATTGCCTGAACCCAGGAGGCAGAGGTTGCGGTGAGCCGAGATCACGCCATTGCAAAAAAACAAGAGAAAAAAAAGTGAAACTCCATCTCAAAAAAAAAAAAAAAAAGAAATCTGTATGAGCCCTTAGAGGAAAACAAGCCGAAGCAAGTAAACATCACATCAAAAACAATTCATCATGTCAGGCACAGTTCCAGCACTTTGGGAGGCTTGAGGGGGCAGGTGGATCATTTGAGGTCTATGGGTCAAGATGGCCAGGGGGAGACCTATATTAATTCTAGCCAAATAATTATAAGCTTGTTTGGCTCAGAGTACACTGAAGTTTATACACAGAACTATATTATTGGTGTAGTTAATTAGAAATCCAGCGGCAAGAGGAGTCCTAAGGTAAAGACCATCTGAGAGCACAGTAACACTGGGGAACACCTCAGGGTGGTTGCAGAGCAGGGAATGCTGCTCTGGTCCCACAAATGCCTTCTCAACATGGAGACTGTATAAGGGCCTCGTAAAGAGGGCTTATGCAAAGATCTCTGAGAAGGAAGGCGACCTCTCCCACAAGATCTGGGAGGGTCTTTGCAGATGGGAGCTGGCAAAGAGGAGAAAGCCTTTCAGGGCAGAGATCAAGGAACACCTCAGGATCTGCCTAGGTTCTCAGAATATGGAGTGACTTTAATTGCTCTATGTCCTCAATGCTCGGGAGATTAAAAACCCCCTTGATGCACTGGGAGTAGTCAGACAGGGTGGCTATGTTTCTGAGGCAGCCACACCCTGGTAACAATCGGTGATAAACTCAAGAGTACTAGTTTAGCATGTCTTAGAAGGATCTCAAGTGCTCTCCACCCAGCTATCTTACTTACTTCTTTACCCTCCCTTTTCAATGAGATTATATACATAATAAGTGTTTGGAGCCCAGAGCTCCGGGGCCATTGGTCCCCTGGACCCATGCTGTAAATTCTTCTCTTGTGTCTCTGTCTTTATTTCCTTTTCTCAATCCCTTGTCAGTGCTGGGACTAAGGACACCCACATACAGGGTTGGGCTGGTTCCCAACAAGGTCAGGAGTTCAAAACCGGCCTGGCCAACATGGTGAAACCCTATCATTACTAAAAATACAAAAAAAAAAAAAATTAGCTGGTT
>NW_016107610.1:2022156-2023492 GCF_001604975.1 Cebus imitator
AAAAAAAAAAAAAAATTCATTGGCAGAAAAAACATTTAACTCTTTCAAATCCGTAGGAATCTTGAGAAGATGACCAACATAAATGTCTTCATTTTCTATCAGTTTAAAATATAAATTCAATATTTAAACATAAGGGTGAACTGAGCATAATGGCCCACGCCTGTAATTCTAGCACTTTGGGAGGCTAAAGTAAACCAACTGCTTGAGCTCTGGAGTTCGAGACCAGCCTGAGCAAAATGGCAAAACCTCATCTCTATCAATAAATAAGTAAATAAACATAAGAGTGAACCCAACAAAGTACAGAGATTGAACGTTAAGTGTAACTAAGGACATATGACAAATGGTAAATCTGATTAAAAAAAAAAAAAAAACATACCAAAATATCAAGCTTACATAAAGTTGCAACTTCTCGCATAGCCCTCAGTGGCTGCAATAAATATTGGAAGAACGTTGTTGCCACAGTAACTAATTCCTGGTACGCTTCATCTTCCTCTTGGTAAACTTTCATTAATGCTACCATGGTATTGGCTTTTGTGTGTCCTTGAAGAACCTAGAAAGCAAATGTGAATAAAGCTCATACATTTAAGATCATACATACCCAACAAATAAAAGAAACCTTCATGTTCTTAACTTTTAATACATTACTTTGAAATATGAAATATTAAAATGTTATCCTCCATCAAATATGCCCAATAAAACAAGAATGGTTAAGTAAATTATGATATATCCATGGCAGATTATTATTACTGTAGTCATTCAGCACTGTGCTTTTGAAGATTGTTCAATAATATGGAGACTTTTGGCTGGGTGCGGTGGCTCACGCCTGTAATCCCAGCACTTTGGGAGACCGAGGCAGGCAGATCACCTGAGGTCGGGAGTTCGAGACCAGCATGACCAACATGCAGAAACCCCATCTCTACTAAAAATACAAAATTAGCTGGGTGTGGTGGCACATGCCTGTAATCCCAGCTACTTGAGAGGCTGAGGCAGGAGAATTGCTTGAACCCAGGAAGCAGAGGTTACTATGAGCAGAGATAGTGCCATTGCACTCTAGCCTGGGCAACAAGAGCGGAACTCCATCTCAAAAAAAAAAAAAAAAAAAGGAGACTTTTATAATACTAAATGGGAGAGGCAGAGTGCAAAATTTAATCTCAACTATGCACTAAGTATGCAGAGAAAAGGACCCAATAGCCGGGCGCGGTGGCTCACGCCTGTAATCCCAGCAATTTGGGAGGCCCAGGCGGGTGGATCACGAGGTCAAGAGATCGAGACCATCCTGGTCAACATGGTGAAACCCCGTCTCTACTAAAAATACAAAAAATTAGCTGGGCATGGT
>NW_016107610.1:2028967-2030558 GCF_001604975.1 Cebus imitator
AAAAGGACCCAATAGAAGGTTTGGGGTTGTGGATATTTTTTCATTTGACTTTTCTTACTGTAAAGGTTTTGCAAGGCTGTATCCTTTTTTAAAAGCCCATAAAACATTCCAGAGCTGTCTCCAAGCACTTCAGCGTGTTGGTTCTCTTAATGCCCCAGGTTAATATTCCCACAAAGCCCTTAGCAGTCAACTCATTTACAGAGCCTCAACTGTGGTTCCAGTCTCTGCTGGCTACTGCTTCTGCAGCAAGGTGGAAATAAACTGAACAGTGTATAAGCTAGGTGGACTCATTTGGTAGGAAATTATCTTACTCCCCTAAAAGGAGAAATCAATTTTTTTTTTCAACCAATACATTCTTAAATTCTATTTCCATCCTTCCGATTAAGGATAAAGTGATCTACTTTCAGCTGTAGGTTTTTTATTCAGGTAATATTATTATTATTATTATTTTAAGTGCCAGCCTCACTGAACAAAATTAAAACACACATGCAAAAGTAAACTTAAGGCAAGTGATACATATCAGCCTTATGTCTTAGACTATCCAGAAAAATTCCAGAGTTAAAACATTCAGCTTCATTTTATATATCCTAGTGACACTAGCAATTGGTCTAATTCTAGAATCAATTGCTTTTCTATTCTAAATATAAAGTAAATGTTAAAATTACTTGGACATGATTTGAATTTAAGCTTCTTCTCCCAAACCCCCATTTTTAAGTTCCAGGTAAATAAGTGAACTACTCTAATGTAAACAGCTATCTCAACAGTATGAGCTACATTCGTGCTACAGTACCCCAGAGTGAACTTAAATTTCAGGAAACTATAACTTTTCTGATATTAACTACAGTATATATATCATATAAATGTTCGATTTTAAGGAGAAACCACCTATTTCTGTTAGAAACCAAGTGTGTAAAAAACAAGTTTGATACAAAATATTATCATTTTTGAAACCCCCTGTGGTTTCCTGTATCTTAAGGTGAAAATGATAAAGTTGAAGATCAAAAGCTGACTGGCCTGGAACTCCCCTGCAGTTTCCTCATATTCTAAAGTGAAGTCAACACGAGAAGTGGGTTGTAGATATTTACACATAAAACCCACAGTTTAAAAAAACCCACAGTACAAAAAGGACCCCATCAACGAGCTCCTTTTATAAAACCATTTTAATTTAGAAAGCTTATTCTATATTTAGTCAGGAGGACATAATTAAGATTTTGAAATGTAGCCGAACTCTTCACCTCCCCTTCCTTAAAATAATGCACAGAAGAAAAATCATTCAGGTTAATAACAGCAATAAGCCAAGATCGTGCCACTGCATAGCAGCCTGGCTCTCCTTAGTAAACGGTGGGTGCAGATTTAGAAGGCATATTTTCTTCTAAACCCTTCTATGAACTTGTACTTCCTCCTCCCCTTAGATTCAGTAGGTGTTCAATAACTCCTTCTCAAACTACCTCTTTCAAGCTTAAAAGAGCACTCCTAGCCGGGTGCGGTGGCTCACGCCTGTAATCCCAGCACTTTGGGAGGCCAAGGCGGGTGGATCACGAGGTCAAGAGATCGAGACCATCCTGGTCAACATGGTGAAACCCCTTCTCTA
>NW_016107610.1:2030784-2045418 GCF_001604975.1 Cebus imitator
CACTCCTGCGGTTATTCCAAACTGATGACTAAAGTTCACTTTCTGCCGGCTTTCCATTTGACCAAGTCTTTATTACTTAAAACACTCTATCTCCTAAAAGCCCTTTCTTCCGTTAAAGCATTTTATCCCGTTTGTGACTTTCCCTCATACACAGACTTGGAATTGCTTACATTTAGTCCGTGTTACTCTTTCCTACGTGGATGGATTGTTTAGTTTTGCTTGCAATATTTCTGGCATTTCCCGTTACAACACCCTGCTCTGCCAGCATCTCCAGGGCAAAGGTTGGGAGCCCAGCCCAGCTCCCAGCTGCAAGTACACTAGGCTCTAACTTCGCTCGCCCTCTCTGCAGGCCCTCCCGGGGCTCCCGCCTGCTTCGCACAGCGGTCCCGCGAAGGCGAAAGCACCGCGGAGTCCGCGGCCTTCTCCGCCCGCCAGCTCCCCCTCGTCAGCTGTCAGCCCGGGCTCTCGGCGCCCGGGGAGCCTCCTACAGGGTCCCAAGCCTAGGAAGCGCGGACTAGGCCCGGCCTCGCTTACCTGGCGCAGCCGCGCGTCCGCCTCGGCCCACCGCCCGCGCAGGGCCCGCTCCCGGAACTCGCGCAGGCTCTCGCAGTCTGCCGCGCCGCCCTCAGCCGGGAAGAGCGCGTCGCGCACGGTGGCGCCACCGCAGCCGTCTGCCGCCGCGCCCAGGTAGCGCTCCAACTGTCCGCACAACTCCCGCAGCGCCGCCTCTTCGGGGCCCGCGCGCGCCGGCCACAGCAGCGCCCACAGCCCGAGCCCCAGGCCCCAAGCCCCGCCGCCGCCGCCACCTACGTCCAGCTCCGGTGGCAGCCGCGGGAAGCAGCGCTCTAGAGGCGGCCATAGCGCCGCCAGCTGCCGGTGCGCGCCGCGGAACGCCGCGGCCGAGAGCAGGCCGGCCCAGCTTGGGGGGGACACGGCGGCCTCGGGCTCGGGCTGGGCCCCCTCGCGCCGCCACCGCCGCTGCGCGGTGCGGTCGTGACAAGTCACAGCGAACTTGCCCTCCGTGCCGTTCCAGGCCACCAGGAAGCGCAGCCGGTGCCGCTCGGGCTCGGCGAAGAGGCCCTCCCGGACCGGCACCCAGCCCTCCAGGCTGTCAGGCTGCTCGTCCTCCATGACAGTCGGCGGCAGTTGGCGGCAGCGGCTCTAGGGCTCGGCGGGCGCGGGGCTGTCCTCCTCACACCTCCTGTCACGAGACAGTCCGAGCTGAGGCATTTTTCGCTGGAATCGAAACCGCGTCAGTGTCCCAGCGGCGCCCCGGCCCCCGGCACTTCTGATTGGCTGGCTGCGGGAGGCGGGGCTTAAGCGAAGTGTCCGTCCGTGATTGGTTGGGTGATAGAAGGGAGGGTCAGCGACAACTAATGAAAAGGTGAGAAGGTCTCCCTCGGATGTCAATCATCTCGCAACCTGGTCCGGAGTCTGGGAAATACAACTCTTGCCTCACCTTTTCCACCCAATACATGCGAACGTTGGAAAAATATCTTTAAATGGGCGAGTTATTATCTTAGTCTCCCACACTAAACTATGAACTTCTATGAACAGGGACCAAGCTGATTTCCTCTTCTGTCATCACGGCCCTATTGAGTACATGGTTCCCGCCCTCAAGAATGTCACAAATGTGCTGGGGAGATGAAACAAACTTGATAGTCATTTATTGAGGGCTTCTAAGTGCCAAGTACTGGACAGAAGCCACAAATTTACTTTTGTCAACTCAGCAAACTTTTACTGAGTGTTGGCTGTATGCCAGTATTGAGAGGATGGAGTAAGAGGGAGAATTCAGGGCACCACAGCTCCCAGCCAGGGTGTTTAAATACAATCTGCATTCCAACTCTTCACTTTATACCAAGTACCAGCTCGGCCATAGAGACGCCCCAGCCAGGCGGCCTTCAAGAACTGAGCGGCAGACACCCACATAAAACAGCAAAGTGGGCCAAAGCGGGGGGAGGGAGCGGTGGCCAACAGCCTCCTGAGCTGAGAGCCCCTGACAGCATTCCAAACTGAAGGCCCCGAGTAGACGCTGACCCATGCATTTATTCTCCCTGAACAGGATCGCTATTAACAAACAGGTGTTCTGTGTTTTCTCATAACACAAAAAACGCCAAGTAGGCAGCTGGTGCCCACTTACAACTGATCACAAACAACCTAAAAAGTATTCTCCACGAGGGAGCCACGGGGGCAGGGTCAGCTATCTTAAAGAATTGTTTTAACCGGTGTGTGATATTTATACATTGTCCCGCCACTTTGGAATGCCCCAAGTAGTTTTCTACTTGGGTGGGGAGGGGGGCGCTGGTTTTCCTTGCCATCGTTCTTCCTAGCAAACAATATATTCTGTCATACACTCAGCATTCATCAATATTCATAAACTTAACATTTCTCAGCAACTTTAGAGTTAAGGAAACAAAGGCCCAGACAAACTTAAGATACACCAAAACTCAGGCTCAACATGTCCACCTGACTACTGAAGGCCTGTTTAAGGAGGTATCAGGAAATCCAGTTTCCATGTCAGGGTGGAGCTGGATCTGTTCATGCAATAAGGACGAAGACGGCCTATTTGTTTTTCGAGAGGAAACTGTCAATCTTTCTAATTATGAAAGTGTAGTGGGTGGCCGGGTGCAGTGGCTCACACCTGTAATCCCAGCACTGTTGGAAGCTGAGGTGGGAAGATCACTTGAGGTCAGGAGTTCTAGACCAGCCTGGCCAACATGCCCAAACCCTCTCTCTACTAAAAATACACACACACACACACAAAAATTATCCAGGCATACTGCATGCCCTATACTTCCAACTACTAAGGAGGTTGAGGCAGAAGAATTGTTGAACCCAGGAGGCAGAGGTTACAGTGAGCTGAAATTGTACCATAGCTCTCCAGCCTGAGTGAAACAGTGAGACTCTGTCTCAAAAAAAAAAAGAAAAAAGTCTCCTCTACATATATTAATATATGTCTTAGTCCATTCAGGCTGCTAGGACAGAATATCATAGACTGGGTGGCTTATGAACAACAAACATTTATTTCTCATAGTTCTGGAGGCTGGAAAATCCAAGATTAAAGCACCGGCAGATTCAGTGTCTGGAAAGGAAGGGCCTGCTTCTTGGTTCACAGATACTTGTATTCTTTTTTTTTTTGAGTTGGAGTTTCATTCTTGTTGCCCAGGCTGGAGGCGATCTCAGCTCACCTCCGCCTCCCGGAAGCAATTCGCCTGCCTCAGCCTTCCGAGTAGCTGGATTACAGGCGTGCACCACCATGCCCAGCTAATTTTGTATTTTTAGTAAAGATGGGGTTTCTCCATGTTGGTCGGGCTGGTCTCGAACTCCCAACCTCAGGTGATCCACCCACTTTGGCCTCCCAAAGTGCTGGGATTACAGGCATGAGCCACTGCACCCGGCCGATGCCTGTATCCTTACTGCATCTTCACATGGCACAGCTCTCAGGGACCGCCAGTGTAATGGCACTAATTTTATTCACGAGGGCTTGCCTTCATGACCAAGTCACCTCCCAAAGGCCACATTTCCAAATACCATCATGTTGGGGATTTGGTTTCAACATGGGAATTTTGGGGGAATATAAACTGTCTATAGTATATGAATGTATATGTATGATGGTTAATTTTATGTGTCAACTTGATTGGGCCACCAGAATGCCCAAGTATTTGGTCAAACATTATTCTGGGTGTGTGTGTGGATGAGGTTAACCTTTGAGTCAGTAGACTGAGTAACGCTGGTTGCCCTCCCGAATGTGAGTGGACCTCATCCAATCAATTGAGGGTCTGAATAGAAAAAAAAGCTTGAATAACAGGGAATTCTTCCTGCCTAACTGCCTTCAAGTGGGGATATGGGTTTTTCCCTGCCTTCCAACTCAGACGGAGACATTAGCTCTCCAGGGTATTGAGCCTACTGGCCTTTGGACTAGAACCACATCAGTGGCTCTCTTGGATCTTCCGCTTGCTAACTGCAGATCTTGGGACTTTTTGGTCTTCATAATTACATGAGTCAATTCCTTACGATAAATCTGCTTTCATATATGTATACATTCTATTGGTTCTGTTTCTCTGAACTCTATTACTGTGTGTGTGTGTGTGTGTGTGTGTGTGAGAGAGAGAGAGAGAGAGAGATTATGCTGTTAATATGTTAATATACTGGTCTGTGGGCTCAGCATTAAAGTAGGAATTTGCAACACACTCCACAGTTAACACTCACTTTTTTCCTCAACACCTAGACGTTTTCCATTTCTTAACAGAATCAGAATTTGGGGAGAAAGGAACATTGATAATAAATTGTCATTTTACAAATGATGAAACTAAAGCTTAGAGGAATAATCGATCACAGTCCATAATGAATGTATTGGCCGGACAGTCCCATCTCTATGTCATACTGTGGCAATGTTTTAAAAAAATGTTTGCTTAAGGCTTATATGGAAAGTATGTCCTGTGCTTTAATTGGAAGAGTCCCCCGACATGTTTTTCAACCTTTTATGGTTCATGAGCACCTCTGAGAATCTACTGAAACCTGTGAGTTCTCATCCCAGAAGTGATTCCGTAAAAACACAAACATAATTTTGCATATAATTTTAGAAACTCATTCATGTAGCCCCTGGCAATTCCTGAGCCATGGCTAAAGAAAACTTGCTTTAAGGCATTAGCTATGCAGTAATATGAAGGAGTTCAAATCAGCTTTACAGGCACAGCCCACTTAAAAATATCTCATGGCATTTTCTACACTTACAAAACAGGCATCCACATTATCATTAGTATTATTGTTTTTTAAGAGGCAGGGTCTCTGTCACCAGACTGGAGTGACAGTGACACAATCACAGCTCACTGCAGCCTCAAACTACTAGGCTCAAGTGGTCCTTCTCCCTTAGCCTCTCAAGCAGCTGGGACTATAGTTATGAACCGCCGTAGCTAGCTCCACATGATTATTTTTAATTTTTGAGACAGGGTCTTGCTCTGTCACCAGGCTGAATTGCAGTGACCTCATCAGAGCTCACTGCAGCCTCGACCTCTCAGGCTCAAGCAATCCTCCCTCCTCAGCCTCCCAAGCAGCTGGGACTACAGTCATGCACCAATACGTCTGGCTAATTTTTTATTTGTGGCTATGGGGGTTTCACCACGTTGCCAAGGCTGGTCTCAAACTCCCATGCTCCAGTGATGGGAATAGCTTCAATCAAGCAGGGAGAATCAAATGATGGGAATCCTGGTCCCATAATGGGAATCTCCAGAGATTCCCCATGAAAGAGAGTCAGAGCTAAGCATACTCCAGGCCCAGAGAGCCTGAGGTCAGTAGCCACCGTGATGTCTACTCAAATAGGAGACATCTTATGGCTTCAGCCCTCCCGCCCTGGCTTCTAAACCAGCAGTTCCAGGAGGACAGTAAGGAGGAGAGGCCAACCCCATGCTTCTTTTCCCAGTGCAGGCTTCTTGCTAAAGAGGCCCACTCTGGGAAGGGAGAAGATTTGACTCTGGCTAAACCACATTTGGCTTGTTGATTAATGTGTTGAACGGGACATTCAATTCCTGAATTTGAGATGCTGACTTCAAGTGATTTTAAAACTGTGTGTCACCTAAGAGGAAGAAGAAAGTCATTGAGTCTGCTGGATTTTCATCCAAAGAAGGGAATAATTCCCACCTGGAGTACACTAAAGGAAAGTTGGGAGGGAAAGGTAAAGTTGCATTCGATTGCCTTCACAGTGGGGCTTACCCAGAACACTTTGGAAGAAGACCCCTGGAAAGCCCTGGTGGAAGGCATGCAGCCCAAGGGCTCTCAAGAATCTCCTTCCTGGCCTTGCTGTGACAGTCCCCACCCGTCACCACATGACCAGCCACCTGAGACCCATAGTACAGCCACGAGTCTCAAACCCCCCACAGCTAAGGAAGTAACTCAGAGCACAGTATGTGACCTCTCCTGGTGACACTTGAGTAATAAGAAGTGGCAGCTCAGCCACAGCAGGTCTATATTTGGACCTTCACTCATGGCAGGCCTGTTGCTATTTGCGGCTGGAGCCAGCTTATGTTACCATCCAGCCTCGGTGCCCCACTTGTGGAACTCTGGTGTATAATAGGCAGGGATACCCTGTGGGGCATGCAGAGGTCACCAGGAAGGAAAGCCTGCTGAACACGGATTCAATTTTCTAGCAGAACTCCAGGTCCTCTGAGTTAAAAGAAGCATTTATGGATGCTTAGCAGGCAAGTTCTGGGGTAGTCATATTCTTCTAATGCAAATTATATTATTAGAAACTCCAGTGCAAATTATATTATTAGAAACTCAGGCTTACTGCTGTAATATTAATGTAATATCTTTCCTTTAGGTGGGAAAAGATATCATGGTAAATTGCAGATGTTTAAATTACAATAAACAGTGCAAATGTTTTCTGTGCCTTCTTCAAGTAAGAAGAAGGCACAGAACTGAACTGTTCGCATTAACTGAACATGATGTTGGGACAGGATGGGAGTGGCTCTGATGAACGTAGAGAGGGGCTGGTGATTCTTGCAATGTATCTTTAGGATATCTGTAATGCAGGGGCCCATTTGTTAGACCCATTTGCTAGAACAGTTTGGAAATCTAGGTGTTGAATATCATCTGGCTATAGTATTATGTTGTAAATATATTTTATTTAATCTGCATGTACATGCTGACAAATAATTACTTCATGCTTTGATTCAAATACTGAAAAACAGCCTTGTAATTGTTTTTCACTTGTTATGCATACAGCCTCCTCCTGTAGAAAGTTTTTAGGTTTGGGCAGTGTCTATAAAGCTGATTTGAATCATTTCATATCACTGTTAACACTTTAAGGCAAGTTTTCTTTTCTTTTCTTTTTTTTTTGAGACGGAGTTTCGCTCTTGTTACCCAGGTTGGAGTGCAATGGCGCGATCTCGGCTCACCGCAACCTCTGCCTCCTGGGTTCAGGCAATTCTCCTACCTCAACCTCCTGAGTAGCTGGGATTACAGGCACGCGCCACCATGCCCAGCTAATTTTTTGTAGTTTTAGTAGAGATGCGGTTTCACCATGTTGACCAGGATGGTCTCGATCTCTTTGACCTCGTGATCCACCCGCCTGGGCCTCCCAAAGTGCTGGGATTACAGGCGTGAGCCACCGCGCCCGGCCTAAGGCAAGTTTTCTTTCACTGTAGCTCAGGAATTGCCAAGGGCTGCATGGATGAGCTAAAAATTATATGCAAAATTATGTTCCTGCCCTTATGGGATCACTTCTGGCAAGAGAATTCACAGGGTTCAGTAGATTCAGTAGATGTGCTCATGACCAATAAACGGTTAATAAACAAACCAAGTGAGGTGGTAGATTGCTTGAGCCCAGGAGTTCAAGATTAGTCTGGGTGACATAGCTAGACCCTGTCTCTAAAAAAGAAAGAAAAAAAACATTCTGGGGAGACTTTTCTAAGTAACGCGCAGGGACACATCTCCCATATAAGCCTTTGGCAAACATCTTTTTTTTTAAGTGCTGCCCTATGGCACAGAGGCAAGGCTATCCAGCCAAAACATTCATAATGGACTGTGACTTATCACTTTACTTCTCTAAGCTTTAGTTTCACCATTTATAAAATGATCATTTATTGTCAATGTTCCTTTCTCCCCAAATTCTGATTCTGCTAAGAAGGAGTCCAAGTGTTGAGGAAAAAAGTGAGTGTTAACCATAGCATATGTAGCAAAATTCCTACTTTGACACTGAGCCAGTTTGTATTGAGACCCGTTTGTGTGTATGTTCAAAGGGCAAGTGCCGCCTTGAAAGCATGCGTTCTTATCTGTATTTGCACTAAGTGTTTTCCACTCTTCTTGTGTTTTTCTGACAGTTCAACTTGTGCTTCACATTCTAGCTTCTAGTTAAAAGAATTTCTCATGATTTATTGGTCATACAGAATCCTGGCTATCTCCCTTTGGGCAGCACATGGGAATGTAAGCATTATTTTTAGTGGGCTGCTCCTCTGTCTGTAGATAGTGTGATTTAGTGGAAACCTGGGTTTGAATCCAAGCTCTTCACCTGACTGGTTGTGTGTCAGGTGAAGAGCTTGGATTCAAGCACAGGGCTAAATACAGAGTAGCCCAGATAAATTTTTGTAAAAGAAAATTGGCTATAAGCAAGGGCCTTATCCTCACAGGAACTCCTTTTGCCATCCTGAAATCAGGAATTTTTTTTAAACATCCATGACCTCCTGAATAAAATCAGGAAATTGAATTAGATGCTCTCCAAGGGACCTCCATGCCTAGAATACAACGTCTCTGCCTGGGCCCCTTGAAAACTTGCTATAGGGAGAGGAATGATCTCATAGCTGGTGTCTGTGTCATTGTGAGGCTGTTCTGCTTTAGTGCCTTCTTTCGTCATCGGCTGTTTTCAAGGGACAAATATTCCCACAGTGGCCATGGTTGATTCCACATGCTGTGGCCACTGTAAGCCTTCATTTTCCATCCCTTGTCCTCACTCTCCATGAGTGACCAGGTAGAAGCCTTCTGGCCCAGGTGGGAGATGCTAAGGTCAAATAATGATAATGATAATAAGAACAAAACAATCAGAGCAGCAAACACTTATTGAGGACTTACTTTAAGCCACATACTATGTATAAAGTACGTTATGTTATTTCATCTAAATGCCAACCTTATGAGGTAGACACTGTTAACAGAGCTGTTTGATGGTCCATGAAAGTGAGGCCTAAAGAGATGATTTTCCTGAAGCCATACTTCTAGGATGTGGCAGAAACAGCGTGCAAACATAGGACTGTCTGAACCCAGAGGGCAGTGTTCTTGGGGAGGAAGGATGGGGGACAGGAAAAGAGATATTACCTAGAGATTCAAGAGGTAGAGTCAGAATCAGGATTAACTGGTTAATAATTAGATTGGGGATGTTGAGGATGAGCATCTGGTCTCTGGTTTGGTGCTGGAGGGGGTGGATGTCATGCTATCATTCATGGATAGTAGCAATGCAGTGGCCTTCATAGAGGGCCGTGTTGGGTGAGCAAGGTTTAAGAAGCAGTGGTGAGATGAGGAAGAACGAGGAGGTCTCAGCAGGCAGGACAGCCTGAGCCAGGGCCTAGGGTGGGTCTCACATGGAAGACCCTGAGAGTGGCCAGAAGGAACGGAGGGTGACTGCTAGGGAAGGTGGGGCTGCTTGGGGAGTATAGAGCTATGGCATGGGAATGGGGGGGGGTCCCTGGTGCCCAGAGGAATTGGGACTTGCCAGTAATGGAGCCCTCAAGACATGCAGACCTACCACTTCTGCCTGAGCAAGGCAATGTATGCTGTATAAGCTATGCTGCTGTCCTGGGCAGAGACACCCATGAGGAAGAACCATGGCGTGCACAGTCAGCAGACTGCAGAGTCAGGAGGGTTTCAAGCAAGATTTTGAGCCACTGAGGGAAACAGTAGGATTCTGGATCTCCTAAAGCACAGAGTCTGTGCTTTAGGAGGGAGTACTCTGGGGACCCAGGAAAGAGGGAAAGTGGCATCTCTGAGAAGTTGTGCATAGCCCCAGATGGGGTAATAATCACTTACTCACTTGTCTGGAGCCTCCTTGAGACTGGTAACTGTGTCTCATCGATCGTACCCCCAGTGCCTAGCTCAGTCCTGTTCTCTTGAATTGACACCTCACCAGCCCCATGAACAGTGAGAGCTAGGGCAATGAATGATGACCATATCACAGACCATGAATGTGGTAAGGTTAGCCAGGGTCCCGAATGGACCTAGAGCTTCCCCAGATGACCTCTGCAAGGGTGCAGACTTTGCAGGTCATTCCATATTGCCCCATAATACACTGGCTCCAGGACTTCTAACTCTGGCATGACCAGGTAGAATCTATAATGCCCCAGGAGCAGAAGCAGCAACCAGGATCCCCGGTGGAGTGTAGATGAGCAACTGCTTCTAAGCTCAGGAGACCTGCTGCTGCGGTTCCTGGCTGAAAAGAGGCCCCTGTGCCTGATACCCAGGAGGAGCTAGCAATCCCTTGGGTCTGGTATGTATGGAGGGGGCCACTTGCTGGTCCAGCTCAGCACTAGTTTTGCCGGGATGCAGATTCAGTGTGAGAAGTTGTGCCCTAGTTAACTTGAAGCCACGCTTCTCTAGTCCTGTGTACAGGCTGCGTTAGTGAGGAGCCAGGACTGCCCCAGCCAGGGTCTGATGATGGACAGGTTTCTTTTTTTTTTCTTTCTTTTTTTGAGACAGAGTTTTGCTCTTGTCACCCAGGCTGGAGTGCAGTGGCATGATCTTGGCTCACCACAACCTCCACCTCCCAGGTTCAAGCAATTCTCCTGCCTCAGCCTCCCGAGTAGCTGGGATTACAGGTGTGTGCCACCACATCTAGCTAATTTTGTATTTTCAGTAGACACGGGGTTTCCCCATGTTGAACAGGCTGGTCTTGAACTCCCGACCTCAGGTGATCCGCCTGCCTCGGTCTTCCAAAGTGCTGGGATTACAGGCGTGAGACACCATGCCCCGCCTGTGGACAGGTTTCTTAGTAGTAACCTCCCCACAAAGAAAATTCTGGAGTCTTCATAAGTCATCGATGCCGTGGAGACAAAACCCTGGTATCTGGAAACCACTGGCTTTGCGATGCTGCCTCTGGAAGCCTGCCTCCACTCATCCTTCTCTCCATCTAGGAGGTGGACCTGATCCTATCTGTGGCCCCGATCCTATCTGTGGCCCCAAGTGGCGTGAATCAAGACATGGTGGAGCTAGTGTCTTGTGTGCCTTAATCCTGCGTGGTCATGGTATCTCAGCCTCAGCAGGTGTTACCGAAGTGATTATTTACCATTATGTTCCATGTGAAGAGTTTTGGAGCATTAGAGAATGGGAGAATCCCAAGAGTGATGTTCCCAAGTCTTGGAGTCTCAGGAGTAAGGTTTCCTTACAGGGACGCAGATCTCTGAAACCAGTAACATACATGGCATTGGGTTAGGATAGCAGCATCTTTGTCACTAATGACTGCTGGAGGTCGACCTCTCTGTGGGGTGCTGATGGAGTACCTAGAAAACAGCATCCCATGGGCTCTTCAGAGTGAAGAGGAGAAGAGAGAAGGTCCCCAGGGGCTCACCAGTGCTGAGTCTATGTAGTCATACTCCCAGCTCTCACCTCCCCAACCCCTCCATCATCAGGGAAGGCTGTTTGGTTCTTGTGTTTTTGTCTTGCTGTCAGAAAGAGCCAGGGTAAGCCCATGGAGGGAAATGTGAGGGACTTCCAGGGCAAGGTGTGGCCATGATTAATTCGGGGAGTGATATTTGGTACAAAGCCCCAGATGAAGTGGCTAAAGGCCCCTCTGGCTTAAGAGCAAGACAGGGTTCCATCAATGGCATCAGAACCTCCTGTTTTTGGATCAAAATGTTACCAGCATCCTGCGTTCTTGTAATTTCCCAGGATAGAAATCAAGAGAGATCACCAGATACAGCAGCAAAGAGAAAGTTTATTTTGGCTTGTGCACAAGGAAGCCAACACTGAAGAAGCAAAGAATGGGCTGCTCCTTGAGGGCAGCAGTGTGTGGGTTAGTTTTATAAAGTCTTTCTATGAGGAAAGTTTACATTAAGGCATGTTAGGAGGGTTTTTCTAGTGCTTGCACAGTGGCTTAACAAGCTTCTTCAAACGTTGTATGTAGCAACAGCATTTTAAATCTCCATCCCAGTGTGATTTTTAGTATTAACGTGAAGAAGAGGTAACTCTAGGTTGGAGTTTAAATCTAAGTGCACATTTGGGGCTCCAGGGAAGTCCCTAGCCCCCTGAGATAGGAGCTTATAGTTATAGTGGTTATAGTTTCTTGGGTCTTTTGTTACTGATTGGCTGGGAGTTAGATAAGCAAAAGCTTGACTGAGGAGCTTTTTGTTTGTTTAAGACAGAATCTCGCTCTATCCCCAGACTGGAGTGCAGTGGCATGATCTTGGCTCACTGACCTTCGCCTCCCAGGTTCAAGTGATTCTCATGCCTCAGTCTCCTGAGTAGCTAGGATTACAGTCACCTATCACCATGCCTGGTGTGGTGGTGCATGCCTGTGATCTCAGCTACTCGGCAGGCTGAGGTGGGAGGACTGCTTGAGCCCAGGAGGTCAAGCCTGCAGTGAGCTATCACACTACTGCACTTCAATGTGGGCAACAGAGCAAGACCCTGTCAAAAACAAAACAAACAAAAAACAGTGGAGGTAGTGGAAAGAAAAATGAATGGCTTTTTAAAAATACAGGTTGAGGGCCAGGCATGATGTCTCATGCCTGTAATCCCAGCACTTTGGGAGGCTATGGCAGGTGGATCACCTGAGGTCATGAGTTCAAGACTAGCCTGACCAACATGGAGAAACCCCCATCTCTACTAAAAATACAAAATTAATCAGGCATGGTGGTGCATGCCTATAATCCTAGCTACTTGGGAGGCTGAAGCAGGAGTACCACTTGGACCCAGGAGGCAGAGGTTGCAGTGAGCCAAGATCACACCACTGCACTCCAGCCTAGGCAACAAGAATGAAACTCCATCTCAAAAAAAATAATAATAACATACATATGTATAGTTTGGGAAGTGGCTATTAAAAGGATAGTCTGTTAGCAGAAGTGACAGTTCGTCACTGCAGAAAGATAAACAGAGTCGATAGGAAGCTGTCGAACTTGTTGACTTCTGTTTTCTGTGTACAACTGTGGAACAAATGGGGAAGACAAACAGCTGGCTGCTAACTTTGATCACATAAATGGAAGTTAAGGAAAGCTGGATCATAAAAGTGATGGATAAGGGGAAAAAAGTGCTAAACCATATCTTTAAATATTTTGCTTATCTTATTTTTCTCAAAATATTGTATATATGTCATGTTGAAATAGTTTAATAATATTGGTTTTTTTTAAAGGCATTAGGTCTACCACAATTTTAAAATGGAGATGGCTGCACAATTTGGGGAATTTACTAAAAATCGTCGAATTGTGCACTTGAAACATGAATTTTGTGGTATGTCAATTATATTTCAATAAGCTTCTTTTTAAAAAAGATACTATGGAATCAGATAAGCAGTTCACGTAATTCCTGGTTTTATGTAGAAACTGGTTGTTGATAGTACCTGTGCAGATGAATTACCACAGTACAACAATTATGGTGGTTGGGAATTTAGGTCAGTATTTGAATATCTATTGTACCTATTTGCAACTTGTGCAGATAAATTTAAAAACAGCTGCTTTTCTAACAAAATGAGCAAGAACAGTTTTAGTGGTGTGTCGGGATTAGAATCCAGACTGCAGTATGTGGACCTTTTACTTAAGAACCCCCTTAGAACATTATGTTATCCAACAATTGTTATTAAAAGTCAAATTACCTCGGATTAGGCAGCGATTTCTCAGATATGGAACCAGAAAGACAAGCTAAAAAGAAAAACATAGGTTAGACTTCATCAAAATTAAAAACTTTTGTGCCATCAAGAATGTAAAAAGACGACTCAGAGAATGAAAGAGAAAATATTTGTAAATCTTATTTTTAAGAAGAGAATTGTATCAGAATACACTGGGAGACCGAGGATGGAGGATTACTTAAGTCCAGGAGTTTGAGACCAGCCTGGGCAACATGGCGAAACCATGTCTCTACTAAAAATAATTTAAAAATTAGCAGAGCACGGTGGTGCACACCTGTAGTCCCAGCTTCTTGGGATGCTAGTCAGAGGGATCACTTGAGCTTTAGATGCTGAGGCTGCAGTGATCCATGATCCCACCCCTGCACTCCAGCTTGGGCGACAGTGTGAGACCCTGTGTCAATAAATAAATGAATGAATAAATAAAATTTTTAAATGCAAGAACAAACTCTTCTGTAACATTAGAAATTTTACATTTTTTTCTCCTTGAATTTGTATTTCCATTTTACATCTCATCAGCACTTCATCCTAATGTAATATTTTTATTTTTCTTTTGTTTTCTTTTCTTTCTCCTTCCTTCCTTTCTTCCTTCCTTTTTTCCCTCTTTCTCTTTCTCTCTCTCCCTTTCTCTCTTTCTTTCCTTCTTTTTTTTAAATTTTTATTTATTTATTTTTATTATACTTTAAGTTCTGGGGTACATATGCAGAACGTGCATGTTTGTTACACAGGTATACACCTGCCATAGTGGTTTGCTGCATCCATGACCCTGTTATCTACATTAGGTATTTCTCCTAATGCTATCCCTCCCCTAGCCCCCTGCATCCCCCGACAGGACCCTGACCCTTCTTTCTTTCGACAGGATCTCTTGTTCAGTCACCCAGGCTGGAGTGCAGTGACAAGATAATAGCTCACTGCAGCCCCAATCTTCCAAGCTACAGTGATCCTCCCACGCCTTAGTGTCCCAAGTAGCTGGGACTACAGGCACACACCACCACGCTGGGCTAGTTTTTTTTGTTTGGTTGGTTTTGGTTTTTTGTTTTGTTTTGTTGTGTTTGTTTTTTGAGAGGCAGTTTCACTCTTTTTGCCCACACTGGAGTGCAATGACACCATCTCGGCTCACGGCAACCTCCACCTCCCGGATTCAAGTGATTCTCCTGCCTCAGCCTCCCAGGCAGCCCGGATTACAGGCATGTGCCGCCATGCCTGGCTAATTTTGTATTTTTAGTAGAAATGCAGTTTCTCTATGTTGGTCAGGCTGGTCTCGAACTCCCCACCTCAGGTGATCTACCCCCCTTGGCCTCCCAAAGTGCTGGGATTATAGG
>NW_016107610.1:2046273-2047436 GCF_001604975.1 Cebus imitator
CCCAGGAGGCGGAGGTTGCGGTGAGCCAAGATCGCGCCATTGCACTCCAGCCTGGGTAACAAGAGCGAAACTCCGTCTCAAAAAAAAAAAAAAAAAGTACATGCTGATCTATCATGAAAAATTATTTTTAATCATATATTAGCTGACAATTTGATTAGCTCCTCCTTCAATTTTATTGAAAGCAAAGAACTAGAAACCACTCAGCTAGAAAAAAATTTTTTTCTTATGCATTCATTAATGTCACTCACGCTCTACCATTGATACCAATACTTCAAATTATCCTCCCATTTAGTCCCCTGGAGGTTTTTGTTTTTTAATTCTCAATCAATGAAATCTTACAGTGCAATGAAATATTCAGGATGAGTTAGAGGCATAGTTTTACTTTTGTAATAAAGAAGGGCTATTGCGAAAAAATAATCTGCATGAAGCTTCAAATGCTGGCTACTTCCCAGGCAGAGCAGCTCTGGGAAAGATTAAATATGCAGTTGAACATCTGGAAGCTGATGCTCCTGAAGCTATCTATGCCCTTGTACCCCTTGGAAAGTCTTCACATACAGATGCCATAGCCTGAAGCGTGGTGGTGGAAATGCCACCCTTTGACAGAGTCTGGATATGAAAAGAGGAGAAAGAGAGAATAGCAGCTGGGGTGAAAGCTAGGTGGAAACTTTGTTTTTAGTCTGGGACAATGAATTTGTCATCTATTGTGACATAACAAATTATTTCAAAACTTGGCAGCATAAAACAACAAATATTTATTCTCTTGAATGGTTTCTGAGCGTCAAGCAGCTGAGAACAGCTCATCTGGGTGACTGTGGCTCAGGGTCTCTCATGAGGCCTGGTGACCACTTTCCCTTGGTCCTCCTAATATGCCTTATACCCACAGCAATGCTGCCAACTTTCTCAGCTCACCTGCCAGCCAGCCTTGGTTCACCTGTGTTTCCATATGTTTTTCTTCCTTGTAAAGCTACTGGGGACCAGCTCTGGCCAGGACATTTCTGTTTGCCATGATGTGGGTTGCAGTCACAACTTCTATGACATTTGAACTCCCTGTCAAGTTTATCCTGTGTTAGAGTCTTTCAGTCTTACAGTATCCTTTAGTGCTCTCTTTATAATTACTCTCCTATCATAATTCTCCTATCATCTAATCTTTTTTTTTTTTTTTT
>NW_016107610.1:2047517-2087598 GCF_001604975.1 Cebus imitator
TTTTGAGATGGAGTCTTGCTCCATCACCCAGGCTGAAGTACAGGGGTGCAATCTGAGCTCATTGCAACCTCCATCGTCTGGGCTCAAGAGACTTTCCTGCCTCAGCCTCTCAAGTAGCTGGGATTACAGGCGTGTTACCACCACACCTAGCTAATTTTTTTTTGTATTTTTTGTAAAGATGGGATTTTACCATATTGCCCAGGCTGGTCTCAAACTCCTGAGCTCAAGCAATCTGCCCACCTCAGCCTCTCAAAGTGCTGGGATTACAGGTGTGAGCCACTGCACCCAGCCTAATACTCCTTTATAGTGAACTGTCTTCCTCTGATATAGCTATAAATGCCTATATTTAATTCTCATAGACTTGTAGATGCTAATCTTCTTCTAACCTCTGGTTTATTATCCTACTATAAAGTTGAGAATTGGAATGTTTATTATCAGGTTCTGGGGAGGATTTTCTTTGGGGGTGTGTTATATTTCATAGGAAATGCCATTTTGTTATATGGAAAAAAGACATCATAGCTTGAGCTCCTCCAACAAAGTGTTGTAATTTAGAAATTCTTAGGAAGCTTGTCATAACAAATCAATTAAAAAATTAACAACAATATAGCCAACTCTATGTTGTCTATAAGATACACACTTTAGATTAAAAAATACAAATAGGGTGAAACTAAACGGATAGAAGAAGATAAATCATGTAAAAAGCAACCACAAGAAGGCTAGAGGGGCTGTACTGACACCAGAAAAAAAATATGGATTTAAAACAAAAAAGTGTTACTAGAGATAAAGAGGGATATGCTATCATTAGAAAAGAGCCAACCCATCAGGAAGACATGACAATTACATATGCATATGCATCTAACTACAGAACACCAAAACATGCCAAACAAAAACTGACACAAACGAAGGTAGAAATGGAAACTCTAATAATAAAGGTTGAAGACTTCAACACTCTGCTTTAAATAATGGATAGAACAGTGAAGCAGAAGATCAACAAGGAAACAGAAGACCTAAATAATACTGTAAACCTACTGGACCGAACAGACAACTATATAACACTCTACCCAACAATAGCAGAAGCAGAATATACACGTTCTTCCGAAATGCCTATGGAACATTTTCTAAGATAGACTATATGCTAGCCCGTAAAACAAACCTCAATAAATTTAAAAGGATAGAAATAATACAAAATGTTTTCTGGTTGCAGTGGAATGCAAATAGAAATTAATAAAAGAAAACTCACAAATATATGAAAATTAAACAACACACTCCTCAATAACCAATGGGTCAAAGAAAAAATCAAAATGGAAATTTAAAAATACTTTGAGATGAATAGATATGAAGACAAAACATATGAAAACTTGTGGGATGCAGCGAAAGCGGTGATTAGTGGAAAATTTATAGCCATAAATGTCTATATTTAACAGGAAGAAAGATGTCAAATCAATACATTAAGAAACTGAAAAAAGAAGAACAAACTAAACAAAACAAGCAGAGGAAGGACATAATAAATATTAGAGTGGAAATTAATGAAATAGAGAATAGAAAAACGATAAAGAAAATTAAAGAAACCAAAAACAGATTATTTGAAGTAATCAACAAAATTGACAAACCTCTAGTTAGAGGTTTAACCAAGAAAAAAATGAGAGAAGAATCAAATTACTAGAATCAGAAATGAAAAGGGGGCATTACCACCAAGCATACAGAAATAAAAAAGATTAAAAAGAAATACCATGAACAATCGTATTTGAATAAATTAGATAATTTAAATAAAATAGACATCTCATAGCAAGTCACAAAGTACCAAAACAGACCCAAGAAGAAATAGGCAATCTAAATAGGCTTAAGTAAAGAGATTAATAATTTAAAAACCAGCTCTTGCCGGGCGCGATGGCTCACGCCTGTAATCCCAGCACTTTGGGAGGCCAAGGTGGGCAGACTGCCTGAAATCGGCAGTTTGAGACCAGCCTGACCAACATGGAGAAACCCCATCTCTACTAAAAATACAAAATGAGCTGGGCGTGGTGGCACATGCCTGTAATCCCAGCTACTCAGGAGGCTGATGCAAGAGAATCACTTAAACCCAGGAGGCAGAGATTGTGGTGAGCCGAGATTGTGCCACTGTACTCCAGCCTGGGCAACAAGAGCAAAACTCCATCTCAAAAAACAAAAAACAAAAAAACAAAAAACCAGCTCTTTCCAAAGTGAATTCAGGGCCCCATTGCTACTTATGCTATATTTCAACATACCTTTCCTTTCTTATTTTGAAAACTTCCTGGAAAGTCATCTTCACTAAGTCTCTCCTAGTCTCTATATGTGTGGTTGGTAGTCGTGGAAGTGACACGTGAATTAAGCCAGAAGTTTGGTGGAACGTGTAAGAAACTGTTTTGTGCTTTTATGGATGTCATACTTGACAATACATGTATAAGTTACTAATATATGAATTGATGCTAAATATATCTTCCATTTGCATTCCTTTTGCATAAAATTATTTCTTGATGTGAAAAACAAAAAACAAAAAACACCAGCCTGGCCAACACGGTGAATTCCCATCTTTACTAAAAATACAAAAATTAGCCAAGTGTGGTGGCAGGTGCCTGTAATCCCAGCTACTAAGGAGGCTGAGGCAGGAAAATCACTTAAATCTGGGAGGTGGAGGTTGCGGTGAGCCAAGATTGCACCACGGCACTCTAGCCTGGGTGACAGAGTGAGAACCTGTCTCAAAAAGAATTAGTAATAATAATAATAATAATAAACCACCCACAGAGAAAAGTCTAGGACCAGGTGGCTTCACTGGTAAATTCTACCAAACATTGAAAGAAGCAATAATATCAATTCTTTACATACTCTTCCAAAAAAACAGAAGAACAGGAATACTTCCCAACTCATTCTATGAGACATATTACCCTGATACCAAAACCAAAGAAAGATACCACAAGAAAAAAAACCCAAAGCTGCAGGCCAGTATCTGTTAGGAATATGAATTCAAAATTCCTCAGCAAAATGCTAGCAAACTGAATCTAGTTGCATATAACAAAAAATTAGGCCAGACATGGTGGCTCATGCCTGTAATCCCTCTTAAAAAACAACAACAGGCCCGGTGCGGTGGCTCAAGCCTGTAATCCCAGCACTTTAGGAGGCCGAGGAGGGCGGATCACCAGGTCAAGAGATCAAGACCATCCTGGCCAACATGGTGAAACCCCCTGTCTACTAAAAATACAAAAATTAGCTGGGTGTGGTGGCATGCACCTGTAGTCCCAGCTACTCAGGGGGCTGAGGCAGGAGAATTGCTTGAACCGGGAGGTGGAGGTTGCAGTGAGCCGAGATTGTGCCACTGCACTCCAGCCTGGCGCCTGGCAACAGAGTGAGACTCTGTCTCAAAAAAAAAAAAAAGTATTAACTATTATGATCAAGTGGGATTTATCTTAAATTTGGCAATGGATTATTAGACATGGCACCAAAAGTACAAGGAGCAGCAACAACAGAAAAATAGATAAACTAGACTTCATCAAAATTAAAACCTTTTGTGCTTCAAGGGACATCATCAAGAAAATAAAAGGACACTTCACAGAATAGAAGAAAACTATTTGTAATTTACATGTCTGATAGTGGCTAGAATCCAGAATACATAAAGAACTCTTAGAGCTCAACAATAAAAAGGCAAATAACCCAATTTAAAAATGGGCAAAAGATCTGAAGAGGCATTTCTCCAAAGCAGATATACAAATGGCCGGTAACTACATGAAAAATACCTGACATCATTATTCATCAGGGGCATGCAAATCAAAATCACAGTGAGATACAATTTCATATCCACCAGGATGACTGAATGAAACAGTCAGATAATAACAAGTGTGACAAGAATGTGGAGAAATCCGAGCTTTCCTACACTGCTGGTAGGAATGCAAAATAGTGCAGACAATCTGGAAAATAGTTTGGCGGTTTCTCAGAAAGTTAAACATAAGTTACCATTTGACCCAGTGATCCCACTCCGAGGTGTTTACTCACTCCTAGGTATACATCTAAAAGAGAAGAAAACATATTCACACCAGAATTTGTACACAAATGTTTTTAGCAGTATTATTTAAAATAGCCAAAAGGTAGAAACAATCCAAACAAGATGGCAAACCACCTGAATCAACTAATGCGTGAACAAACAAAGTATGGTATATCCATACAACAGAATATTTTTCTGGTCCTAAAAAAGAAATGAAATACTGATACATGCTACGACCTGGATGAACCTTGAAAACATTACAGTCAGTGAAAGAAGCCAGTTGCAAAAGATTATATACTATATGATTCCGTTTATAGGAAATGTCCAAATAGGAAAATCAATAGAGACAGAAAGTAGCTTAGTTGTCGCTTAGGGCTAGGGAAGATGGGGAAATGCTGGTGGTGACAGCTAAAGGGTACAGTGTTTCTTTTTGAGGTGATAAAAATGCTCTAAAATTATGACTGGGCACAGTGGCTCACGCCTGTAATCCCACCACTTTGGGAGGCTGAGGCAGGAGGATCCCTTGAACTCAGGAGTTCAAGATCAGCCTGGGCAACATGGCATGACCTCGTCTCGACAAAAAAAAAATTTAAAAATTAGCCAGTCATGGTGGCACATGCCTGTAGTCCCAGATACTTGGGAGGCTGAGGTATGAGGATCACCTGAGCCCCGGAGGCAGAGGTTGCAGTGAGCCAAAATGGTGCCACTGCACTCCAGCTTGGGTGACAGAAGGAGACCATGTCTCAAAAAAATAGTCTTTAAAAATTAAAAATACTTTGGGAGGCCGAAGCGGGTGGATCACGAGGTCAAGAGATCGAGACCATCCTGGTCAACATGGTGAAACCCCGTCTCTACTAAAACTACAAAAAATTAGCTGGGCATGGTNGGTGGCTCAGGCCTGTAATCCCAGCACTTTGGGAGGCCGAGGCGGGTGGATCATGAGGTCAAGAGATCGAGACCATCCTGGTCAACATGGTGAAATCCAGTCTCTACTAAAACTACAAAAAATTAGCTGGGCATGGTGGCGCGTGCCTGTAGTCCCAGCTACTCAGGAGGCTGAGGCAGGAGAATTGCCTGAACCCAGGAGGCGGAGGTTGCGTTGAGCCGAGATCGCGCCATTGCACTCCAGCCTGGGTAACAAGAGTGAAACTCCGTCTAAAAAAAAAAAAAATTAAAAATACATGCTCTAGGCCAGATGAGGTGGGTCACGCCTGTAATCCCAGCACTTTGAGAGGCCAAGGCCAGCAGATCATAGTAGAAACCCTGTCTCTACTAAAGCCCTGTCTCTACTAAAAAAAAAACCCTGTCTCTACTAAAACTGGGCATAGTGGCACATTCCTGTAATCCTAGCTACTCGGGAGGTTGAGAGAGGATAATCACTTGATCTCAGGAGGCGGAGGTTGTAGTGAGCCGAGATCATGCCATTGCACTCCAGCCTGGGCAACAAGAGTGAAACTCCTTCTCAAAAAAAATAATAATAATAATAATAATAATAAAATAAAATACATGCTCTAAAACTGACTATGGTGATCACCACACATATGTGTGAGTATACTAAAAACCACTGATGTATACACTTTTAACAAGTGACTTGTATGGTATATAAATTATACCTTAATAAAACTGTTACAAAAAAGAATAAATAAAACACAGTGGCAGCTCTATGCCAGGAAGAAAGCAAGGACTTCAAAGTCCAACAGACTGTGTTAATCTAGTTCTCCAAGAAGCAGGCACAAGATGGAAAAGAGTTTATTAGAGGAAACACCTGTGTGAGAGATAAAATGGGGAGGAAGGTAGGAAAGGCTGGGAGAACTGTCAGACCATGATGCAAGTCTGACCCTGGTTGAAGGAGAGCAAGAGGGAAGGTTCAGGTAAGTATCCTGGACTACCACGCAGCTAAGAAAGCACTGGCAAGGCTGTCAGGGAATCCTCCAGCCAACTCTGCTGGCCATCAGAGAAGTTTTTCTGTTTGTTTTTTAAGAGACAGGGTCTTGCTATATTGTCTAGGCTGGTCTTGAACTCCTGGGTTCAAATGATCCTCCCACTTCAGCCTCCTGAGTGGCTGGAATCCCCCTAGAGGAGGGCTCAAAGGAGTTGAGCCAGATGTATCAACCAGTAATGGAATCCTTGGCTGTGCTTGTCACTGGATGGCAGATGTTTGTGGCAAGCAAGTCTTCTATGCTATGCAGCAATGAACTTCAGAGGGCAACTGAAACCTCCAGTCAATTACACTCCCTGTGGTTGGTTATCTCTGAAGCACAGTCTCATAGCTGCCACACCAATTAAGGCTCAAATCCCAGTTCAACAATACACCAACTGTGCGGCCTTACGCTGGACACCCTCCCTGAGACACAGTTGTCTCGTCTACAAAATGGGGATAATAGCAGGGCCTGCCACATAGGGTCGATGTTAGGATGATGTATATACAAACTGCCTAACACAGAAAAGGCATATGATAAGTGTTCAAGAAGTAATATTAATATTGTATTTACTATTACTATTGTTATTATTATATCCTTTTAGATTTTATGTACTTCATTAAAATAGTGGACATCATATTCTACATACAATGGGCAATCTGTTCATTTTGCTTAAATGTCATATTGTAAGTCTTTTTCCAAGTTATCACGAACATGTTAAAGCTGCTTTGTATTCTATGTAGTGTACATACCCCAACTTACTTAGCCCTTCTCCTAATCATCAGACCTTTAAAAAAAAAGCTCTTGCTACTTCAAACAACTATGTGGTGGACATTTTTACATAAAATAATTGTTTTCCTTGTATTTGGGATTTTTCCTCAAGGTTCCAGAAAAGGATTGCTAGGTTAGAGAGTGTGGATAGGCTAGAGAGTACGAACAATTTTTTATTTTTTTGAGACAGGGTCTTGCTCTGTGGCCCAGGCTGGAGTACAGTGGTGCAATCATGGCTCACTGCCTCAGCCTCCCAAGTAGCTGGGACTATAGGCATGCACCACTACACCTGGCAAACTTTTAAATTTTTTGCAGACATGGGTTTCACAATGTTGCTAGGCAACACAGTGGTCTGGAACTCCTAGCCTCGGGCAATCCTCCTGCCTTGCCCTCCCAAAGTGCTGGGATTACAGGCATGAGTCATCACACCCAACTGAGAGTATGAACATTTTTAAGGTTCCTGACCCAGGTTACCAAGCTTGCTCTTCAGAAAAATGGGGCCAGTTTATATTCCAGCCAGCAGCATATGAGAGCGCTCACTTCACTGTCCCCTTATCCAGCCAGGGGTATCATTTTTGATATTTTTAAATATTTGCTAACCAAAAAGGCAAAACAGCATCTACTTATTTGTTCTGGTTCTTTTTTTTTTTTTTGAGACAGTGTCTTGCTGTCACCTAGGCTGGAAGGCTGGAGTGCAGTGGTGTGATTCAGGCTCATTGCAATCTCCACCCCCCAGGCTCAAGCGATCCTCCCACCTCAGCCTCCCAAGTAGCGGGGACCACAGGCACACACCACTATGTGTGGCTTTATTTATTTATTTTGTATTTTTGATAGAGATAGGGTCTTGCCATGTTGCACAGGATGATCTTGAATTCTTGAACTCAATCAATCCATTGGCCTCAGCCTCCCAAAGTACTGGGATTACAGGCATGAGCCACCACACCAGGCCTATTCTCACTTTGAAGTACAGTTTTTTTCAAATGTTTGTGTGCAGTTACTATGATATACAAAATCAATTGTTTTCTGAATTGTCTGTGCACATTCATCTATTAAGATATCACTTTTTCAATTAATTTATATAATTTAAAAATAATAGACCAGGCACGGTGGCTCATGCCTGTAATCCCAGTACTTTGGGAGGCTGAGGTGGTTGGATCAACTGAGGTTGGGAGTTTGACACCAGCCTGGCCAACATGGTGAAACCCCATCTCTACCAAAAATACAAAAATTAGCTGGGTGTGGTGGCACATACCTGTAATCCCAGCTACTTAGGAGGCTGAGGCACAGGAATTGCTTGCACCCTGGAGGCACAGAGGCTGCAGTGAGCACTCCAGCCTGGGCGACAGAGTGAGACTCCATCTCAAAAATAAATTAATAATAATAACAAAAATTTCCTGAGATGCTTCTCATTATTTTGCCTTTTAAGGTTTTTTATTTTTTAGTGTATAAGAAGGGAAGCATTTTGTTGGTCATATCTATTAGACATTTCTTTTGTAATTTCTTTTGTCTCTTTTAACCTTAGAAAGCCCATCCCTCCATAGAAAACAAACATTTTTTAACAGATGATTCAAAGTGAAAACACAACTGAGCTACACGGATAATTTTTAAAAATTTTCTGAGTAGAGCCCAATCTAATGATCATCTACAGCAATGCCCTTCTCCAGAACTGATTTTCCTCCTCTTTTTTGTGTTCCAGGGCCCAGATATTCACTATTAAGTGTCCAGGAAGGATCTTTCTTGTATAAAGGTGCTTCTAAGGACTTCCAGAGTTACAATGGAGGAGGAATCAGGGGAGGAACTGGGGTCAGACAGGTCTTCTCCCAAGGATTTCCACTTTTACCACATGGACCTGTATGACTCTGAAGACAGACTGCAGCTCTTTCCAGAAGAGAGCACTAGGATGAGGAAAGAAGAAGTCGAAGCTGAAATGGCCAGGCAGTCAACAGGAACAGGGGATGGTAAGCCTCAAAGACACCTTAGAGAGGAAGTGGAGGAACTTGTCCACTTATACGGACTTGAAGATGATCACGAATTAGGGGATGAGTTTGTTGATGAAAACATGCCCATAATGGGAGTTTCAGAATATCCTATTTATGGGATGAAGAGGAGGGACCCAGCCAGGGAGCAGAGAGACTGGAGACTTCGTGGAGAGGCAGCGGAGGCTGAGGACCTGGGCTTCGGAGGGTGGGGCTCGGCAGGCCAGTGCCAGGACTTGCGGGAAGTCTACAGGTACACACACGGCCGTGCTAGCGAGGAGTATGAATGCTATGTCATCCCTGAGGAAGAAGATGAAGAAGAAGCTGCTGATGTCTTCTGTGTTACTTGTAAAACTCCAATAAGAGCTTTTCAGAAGGTTTTTGATGAACATAAGGAGCATGAAGTGATCCCACTCAATGAAGCACTGGAAAGTGCCAAGGTAAATAGGTCTCCTTGGTTCTTCTCTGTCTTGATATTGCATTTGTATCTCAAGTACATTTGCAAGGAATACATCTAAGATGCCTTCTACAAGAGCGAGACAAGACGTAACATTAATATCTTCTTTGTGATCCTCTGTTGAATAGGATGAAATTCACAAAAACATGTACAAATTGGAAAAACAGATAATTGATATGGAAAACTTTGCAAATCACTTGGAGGAGGTTTTCATCACTGTGGAGGTAAGAGCATACTTGAAGACATCATCAGACTCACATTGCTTCTATCAGTGGCTAGGTCAAGAATCTGTTTCCTTAGAATGTGAGGAGTCACCACTGCCCCTCTCCCCTCCCTGTTTTTGTCGACCTCCCATAGCACCTGGGTGTGGATGTCATGGAACCGATTACCTGTCAGCATTCCCTACTGAACTATAAGCTCTTGGTGTGGAGGCTGGGTTTTCTCTCGAAATATCCCTAGTCCTACTACATAGTATGTTTCAGAGCAGGCATTTTATACATGTTTGTTGCATGAGTAAATAAGGCAGAAATTTCCCAATCACAATCCCTCTCCTTCACTGGCTTCATTTTCTCCTACTCCCCCTTTACCCAAATCACTAATTGTATGTGGTTTAGACCCTTATCCTAATTCTTTTTTTAATGTATATTGTTTTCATCATTCAACTTGATAGATCCTTATTCTAACAAAGATGACTTCATGGTGGCATCTTCAGCGAAGTCCCTCATTTGAGCCCAGGTGGTGAAGAGGGGATATCTTTTCTTTTGCCCTTGTCTTTTTTGGTTTGTTTATTTGTTCCAGATTTCTTTTTGGGGTAGAAGGTCTTGCTGAGAATCCCTGGGGTGCTCCCTGGTGCATTGACTGAGAAACCAGAAACAGTGGGGTTCCATGTTATTTCCTTGGTTTTGGGAGTTGTTAATTCTAGGCTTTTGGAGGTACCTGCAATGTTGACTACATAAAGTCAGGTGTAGACTGTCAAACACTTTTTTGTTGTTTTAAGAGGCAAAATACTTACTTCTACCAATGATTGCTACCCTAACAAAGGAATACTTTTAGCTCTGCATGCATTTAAAAAATAAATTTATGGCCAGGCACAGTGGCTCATGCCTGTAATCCCAACACTTTGAGAGGCCAATGCGGGCAGATCACCTGAGGTCAGGAGTTCGAGACCAGCCTGGCCAACATGGTAAAACCCCGTCTCTAGGAATAATAAAAAAAAAATAGCTGGGCATGATGGCACATGCCTGTAGTCCCAGTTACTTAGGAGGCTGAGGCAGGAGAATCACTGAAAACTGGGAGGTGGAAGTTGCAGTGAGCTGAGACCACGCCACTGCACTCCAGCCTGGGTGACAGAGAGAGACTCCATCTCAAATAAATAAATAAATAAATAAATGTGTTGCCTTTGTCTAGTTAGCAATTTCCAGACTTTCCTGAGAGATCAGTAAAAGCTTAGAATTCTAGGACTGAAAAGGAGTTTTTATCCTTTGACGGCCCCTCTCCCTCCCAATCTTGACATGAGGAAGAATGTGAGCCTTGATCCAGATGCCAACATGACTGAGATAGAAGGTGTGGCTCTGTAACTTTCGCCCACTAGTCATATTGGCCCCTAGAGCTTCACAGAATAAGACTAGTCCCTCTTTCATGGGTCAGCCTTGACAAGGCATTGCAAGATACCCATCCTGTTTTTGATAAGTGTTCTTTTCCTCAGCTGTTACCTATGTAAGATTAATAAGTTTCCATGTCTGTCATCAAACATGCCACAGTCCCCTGTTGTGCCCTAGTAGATACATGGTACACCACTATTATCATGCCAGAGCTCAACCCAACCTCCCAAGTGAGGTCAACCAGGCCTGAGGAGCTCAGGACTTGCCCTCTCTCTTCTTTTCATGCAATGCTCTACTTCTATTAATGTAGCCTCGGATGGTACCAACAGGAGCATTTCATGTGAATCAACTAAGCCCCAGGAACATTTCCCATGAAGCTAGACCGTTTTCACCCCCAGTATTACAAAGGAGGAGAGCTATTACACTAATCCCCCAAGGAAGACACAGGGAAGGGGGCAAACCCTTCCACTGCCAAGTACAGGGTGGTGGTAGAAGGGGATAAGTGTACAACATCTAAGACAAAACTTCTTACATTGGCCAGCACGGTGTCTCACATCTATAATTTCAGCACTTTGGGAGGCCAAAGTGGGTGGATCACTTGAGGTCAAGAGTTCAAGACCAGCCTGGCTGACATGGTAAAACCCTGTCTCTACTAAAAATACAAAAAAATTAGCTGAGCATGATGGTGGGCGCCTGGAATCCCAGGTTCTTGGGAGGCTGAGGCAGGAGAATCGCTTGAACCCAAGACGCAGAGGTTACAGTGAGCTGAGGTCGCTCCACTTCACTCTAGCCTGAGTGACAAAATGAGGCTCCATCAAAAACAAACAAACAATAACAACAACAAAAAACCTCTCACACTCTGCTCTGCCAGCTTACTCTCAGATCAAAGTCCCTTCATCCTCAGTGAGGACCCTGTGGCCATCCTTTCATACTCAACACTGAGAAGTGCATCTGTTGCCTTTCTTTCTCTTCCACCATTCTGAGCAAGTCCTATGCACATAGCAGGTGTTCAGTAATTACTCTCTGAATGAATGATAAGATCCTCTTCCTTGGAAATGTCCCCATCATCTGATGAGGATGACATCCATCAGAACTTGCAGAGCTCTGGGGACAATATAAGTAATATATACTCTATTAATATTTCTCATCTACTGTGTTCCTGGATTAATATTGTAAGAACCCTCCCTCTGCTCTCCTGCATCTTCTCATTTATAAGGCAGTGCCGCCTGGCTGCAACCCTTGTTCCGCCTTTGCCTTTGTCTCTCCCCTAGTTGATATGATCCTAGTGATTTAATCTTGGTGTTTGTATGATCCAAGCACCAAGGAGTGAGGAGAAGTCTCATGAGATGTTAAGAGCTCAGGAGGGAATGGTAGATGGGAATCTCTCAGGGAAAATATTTCCACATTAAGGTCCAATATTGGGCAGAATCATCACTGATAATCTCCCTGATCAGTTATCGTGGTGATAGAAGGTAAATGAACTGGAGGTGGATTGCAAAATGCTGCCAGGAGAGAAAGCAGTGCTTTTGTTTAGATTATTCCTGGGGATCTAGGCTGGAGACGCCTGTGTTCTAGCACCTCCAGCTTTCATTCCAACATCCTGACAAGAGATGAGAGGACAAAGTAGAGGGACTAAAATAATTCTGGTAGGTACACATTTTCATTTATCTAATGACTCTAATCAGGCTGGGCATGATGGCTCACGCCTGTAATCTCAACACTTTGGGAGGCTGAGGTGGGTGGATCACTTGAGGTCAGGAGTTCAAGACCAGTCTAGCCAATATGGTGAAACCCCGTTTCTACTAAAAATACAAAAATTAGCCAGGTGTGGTGATGCGCACCTGTAATCCCAGCTACTCAGGAGCCTGAGGCAAGAGAATCATTTTAACTTGGAACACAGAGGTTGCAGTGAGCTGAGATTACACCACTGCACTCCAGCCTGGGTGACACAGTGAAACTCTGTCTCAAAAAAAAAAAAAAAAGAAAAAAGACTAATCAATGCACCACATGTACTGAAATGATGACTCAGTTCAACTGTCTTGCAGGAGAATTTTGGAAAACAAGAACAAAACTTTGAGTCACATTACAACGAGATCTTGGAAACACTTGCTCAAAAATATGAAGAAAAAATACAAGCTCTAGGGGAGAAAAAGAAAGAGAAGCTGGAAGCCTTATATGGACAACTGGTCAGCTGTGGAGAAAACCTAGATACCTGCAAAGAACTGATGGAAACAATAGAAGAGATGTGTCACGAGGAGAAGGTGGATTTCATAAAGGTCAGTCATGAAATGAACATAAGAGATGGAATCACAAACAAACAACAGTTTCAGTTACCTAAGTTATGGCTGAGGTAAGCTGGGTTGTCCTCACTCCTCCTGGAGGCACTGGAATCGACTTTTATGGCCAGCATCCATTTGATTCCACTGGGTGATCATGATAGGGAGGCTGTGGCTGCATCTCTCTGCATGGCCACACGAGTAGCCAGGGAGACTCACAGCAGCAGACTCTCTCCCTCCCCTAGCACAGAAGGAGCACCAGTCTTTGTTCCTCTGTTCTGGTCACCTGGATACCTGTCCCCTCATCCTGGAGCTGAGCTGAGCAAAAGCTGTGCTCTGAGAGTTTTCCGGCCCCCTCTTGGAGATGGCCTCTTGGAGCTCTGGGGAGAAAGTCGTCAAGGCTGAAAAGGCACCTTAAATTTCCCAGTTACAAGTGTAGCAATAAAAAAAAAAAAAAGGGCCGGGCGCGGTGGCTCAAGCCTGTAATCCCAGCACTTTGGGAGGCCAAGGCGGGTGGATCACGAGGTCAAGAGATCGAGACCATCCTGGTCAACATGGTGAAACCCCGTCTCTACTAAAAATACAAAAAATTAGCTGGGCATGGTGATGCGTGCCTGTAATCCCAGCTACTCAGGAGGCTGAGGCAGGAGAATTGCCTGAACCCAGGAGGCGGAGGTTGCGGTGAGCCGAGATCGCGCCATTGCACTCCAGCCTGCGTAACATGAGTGAAACTCCGTCTCAAAAAAAAAAAAAAAAGGCTTACTTCACAAACTCGGATATGCAAAAAAAAAAAAAATCCATTTCCTAATTTTCTTGAAATCAAATTAAATCTGACCCAACCCCCTACGAGGCTGGGCTGTGGGAAATTCAATCTCAGTCAGAGCCGGGGTCCCCTTTCTTCACAAGGTCCCACAGGAGTACCGGGAAGATGTGGTGTCCAGGGCATGGGGAGGGGCCTTTAGCCTCCAGAGCTTCCTGGTTGCCAAGTATGGCCCCCACATTTTCCAAGCACACAGTCACCCCTCAAAGCCCAACTGTGCCTCCTTCCTGCTATGTTTAGGGTGAGAGACCCGTAAATGAAGCTGGAGAGCAATGTGGCAGGCACTCCAAGAACCATCAATAGTCATACCTTTTGAACTAGTGGGCCCACCATATGCAAAACGTGGAGAAAGTGATTAAACATGAAGGTGGGCCTCTCACTGTTATGTATGATGGTGAAAAACTGGAAACAACAAAACGTCCAACAATAGAGGAATCGTTAAGTAAATGATGGAGTTTCCATTCATTAACTGTTCATAGTCAACTGTTATACAAGTGTTCAAGCTGATAGCCCAAAAGACCATTCATAACAGGGAAAATGCTTACATAGTGTGGATTTTTTGTTGTGTTCCCTTTGAGACAGGGTCTCACTCTGTTGCTTTGGCTGGTGGATGGTGGTGTGATCATAGCTTACTGAAGCCTCCTGGGCTCAGATGATCCTCCTGCCTCAGCCCCCCAAGGAGCTGGGACCACAGGTGCATGCCAAAGTTAATGGGGAAAAGCAGTACTGTGATATGGAAGAAAATGCACAGACATACGGGTGGTTTTATTAGGGTATGGAATACAGCTGGGCTTTTTTACTTTTTCCTAATTTTTAAGTTTTCTTCTATGTTTATGTTATATATATTGTATATGTTATATATAGTTATATCAATTGTTATATATATCCATCTTATATATGTAGGATGTAACAATATATATTATTTTATATATATAGTTATAGCTATCTATATGTTTATTACAATATGTTGGTAAAAAAAATTTATTTCCAAAATCAACTTAATATTTTCTCCTTTTCCTTTTTAGGATGCAGTGGCTATGGCCGACAGGTAATACATTTGTTCTAATATGTATTTCCTTTCTCTATTTTTTTCAACTTTATATATCCAAATAGACTCCGTTCCATTTGGTTATATGCTTCCAGTTTCAGCCTTTGTGTCAATCCTGAGTAAACTAGCACTGGCTTTGGAATGATGGCGTGCGGTCACTAGGAGCATCTAGTACTGAATTTCAGGTTCTCAGGCCTAGCAGGGAGCCTGTATGGTGAGGCTCAGCAAGCCTGTGAGCAGCTCTCCTCCACAAGCCCCTCATTTCACCAGGAAGAACTGAGATCTGCAGAGTATCCCCAACAGCCCCAGCTATGTCTGGCTGGACCCAGACTGCAGTTGCAGAGAGCATGCACATTTTAGAGTCAGACAGACAGGAGTTCACATCCTGCTACACTCATGACCTTGGCAAATCTGATCAGTCCAGGACTCACATTATCTACAAATGAGGATAGTTTTGAGAATCAAATAAGATAATGTCCATAAAGCAACACGAACATGTAAGTTTAATAACGTAAGGGTTAAGTGCAGGGATTTTGGCAAAGATGGACCTGGTTTCAATTTTTTTTTTTTTTTTTTTGAGATAGAGTTTCGTTTTTGTTGCCCAGGCTGGAGTGCAATGGTGCAGCCTCGGCTCACTGCAACCTCTGCCTTCCAGGTTCAAGCAATTCTCCTGCCTCAGTCTCTCAACAAGCTGGGATTACAGGTGCCCACCACTATGCCTGGCTAATTTTTTTGTATGTTTAGTATAGACAGGATTTCACCATGTTGGCCAGGCTGGTCTTGAACTTCTGATCTCAAGTGATCTGCCCGCCTCAGCCTCCCAAAGTGCTGGGATTACAGGTGTGAGCCAGTGCGCCCAGCTCTGGTTTCAAATTCTGCCTCTGCCATTTACAAACCTTGTGACTGCCAGGAAGCAGGTACAAGGAGACCCCGAGTCCCATGATCAGCAACTTGAGGGCATCTGACCACGTAGAAAGGAAGCCCTGGGAGTTTGCACCCTCAGTACATCTTGGGCCTGGAGTGACTTGAGAGTGGGAAATCCCAGGTTAGCACCTAAGAGATCTTCCAGAGGGTGTGGTTCTGGATCTTGTTGGTGGATCACCTCTGACATGGCCTTACCCTTCCTCCTCTCCCTAAAAGGCACAAATCAATCCCACCCATCCCCACTGATGACCCCGAGTTCAGTCTACAAAGAAGATGGTAGATGGCAGCCAGCAGCTGTAAAACGAACAAACTAAAAGTTCAGCAAAGAGGTCCTCTTCATTTATGACTAGTGACTCAGTACTATAGACACACCCTAAGGAGAATGCCCCTCCATTCTTGTCTTTTTACACCAACAGACTTGGAAAATTCCTGAAAACAAAAACAGACGTGGAAATCTCCGCACAGCCTGACTTTGAAGACCAGACCTTGGATTTCTCTGACGTGGAGCAGCTGATGGGCTCTATTAACACCATTCCAGGTGCGTGTCTCACCTATGTGTGTACTTCACGGCAGGCTCAGACTACCCAGAGCACTTTTCTTTCTTGTGATGAAAACACTTAACATGAGATCTATCCTCTTAACAAATTTTAAGGTGCAAATACAATATTGTTAAGTATAGGTACTGTGCTGTACAGCACACCTCTAGAACTTGCTCATCTTGTATAACTAATCTTTGTATCCATTGAGCAACAATTCCCCATTTCCCCCTCCCCGATGCCCCTGGCAACCACCATTCCATTCTCGGCTTCTAAGAGTTTGACTATTTTATATACCGCATGTAAGTAGAATCATGCAGTATCTGTCCCTCTGTGACTGGCTAAAATCACTTAGCATAATGTCATCAAGGTTCATCCATGTTGTCACAAATGGTAAAACTTCCTTCTTTGTTAAGGCTGAATAATATTCCATATGTATACACACAGACACACACACACATCACTTTTTAAAATCCACCATCTATTGATGGGTATTGAGGTTGTTTCCACGTCTTGGTTATTGTTATAATGCTGTAATGAACATGGGACACAGGTATATTGGAGATCTTGATAACTCATATGATAGTTGTATACAGAAGATTGAAATCATATCAAGTATCTTTTATTATCATTACTATTTTGAGATAGGGTTTTGCTCTGTTGCCCAACCTGGAGTATAGTGGTGTGATCATGGCTTACTGCAAACACCAACTCCTGGGCTCAAGCAATCCTCCCACCTCAGCCTCCCAAGTAGCTAGGACTACAGGCACATGCCACTATACCCAGCCAATTTGTTCAATTTTTTTGTAAAGATGGGGTCTCACTATGTTGCCCAGGCTGTTCTTTAACTCCTGGTGTCAAGCAATCCTCCTGCTTAAGCCTCCCAAAATGCTGGGATTGCATGCCTGAGCCACTGTGCCTGACCTCAAATATTTTTTATAACCACAATGGTATGAAACTAGAAATCAGTAACAGGAAAAAATTGGAAAATTTACAGATATGTGGAAATTACACAACACATTCCTGAGCAATCAACAGGCCAAAGAAGAAATCAAAAGGAAGGTAAAAAAACCTTGACATTAATGAAAATGAAACACAACATGCCAAAATTTATGGGATGCAGCAAGAGCAGTCCAAGGGAAATGTATAGCAATGAGCACCTACATTAAGAAAGATCTCAAATAAACAACCTAACTTTACACCTCCAGGAACTAGAAAAAGAACAAGCTAAGCCCAAATTTAGCAGAAAAAAGGAAATAATAAAGATTAGAGCAAACATTATAAGACATGTCATGTATGACATCCCACAGCTAACATCATATTCAATGGTAAAAAGTTGAAAGCTTTCCCTCTAAGATCAGGAACAAGACGAAGATGCCCACTCTCACCATTCCAGTTCAACGTAGTGCTAGAAAATCTTGCGAGAGCAATTAGGCAAGAGAAAGACAGAAAGGCATCCAACGTGAAAGGAAAAAGGGGGCCAAGCGTGGTGGCTCACACCTGTAATCTCAGCACTTCGGAAGGCTGAGGTGGGCACATCACAAGGTCAAGATTGAGACCATTCTGGCACACATGGTGAAACTCCGTCTCTACCAAAAATACAGAAATTAGCTGGGTGTGGTGGCACGCACCTGTAATCCCAGCTACTCAGGAAGCTGAGGCAGGAGAATGGCTTGAACCCAGGAGGCGGATATTGCAGTGAGCCAAGATCACGCCACTGCACTCCAGCCTGGTGACAGAGCGAGACTCTGTCTCAAAAAAAAAAAAAGATTTAGAAACAAGTTTTTTTTTCTCTCTAACTTCCTATTTTTGTCTTTATGGCTCATAAGTGAGAACAGAGGCTGACCTCTCTGAGATAAGTACCTACCCTCACTCTCCAGGTTGCCAGCATCTGACGTTAGGTCTTGAAATATTTTCTGTTTATAGCCTGTACAGCTTCCTAAACACCTACCTTCCTGTCTAATTTATACCAAGCAAGAAGCTCAAATTTTATCTCCTTAAACGTATTTATGTTCCTTGTGGGTGTCTGTTTTTAGCATAGTGGTTAAGAGATGGACTTTGGAATTCTATGAACCTAGTGAGAATCCCAACTCTACCACTTCCTAGCAGTGTGACCCTGGACAACTCACCTAGCTTCTCTGAGTCTTGGTTTCTTAATCTGTAAAAATGGACATTATAATACCTCATAGGAATATGGTGAGAATTAAGTGAGATAACTTATGTACAACATAGTACATGGTGCCAAGTAACTCTTTAAAGTGTTATTGTGGGCCAGGCATGCTGGCTCATGCCAGTAATCCCAGCACTTTGGGAGGATGAGGCGGGCAGACTGCTTGAGCCCAGGAGTTTCAGACCAGCCTATGCAACATAACAAGACCCTGTCGCCACACACACAAAAAATCTTAAATCTTAAAAATCTACAGGTGCACACTGGTGTGGCAATGTGCACCTGTAGCCCCAACTACTTGAGAGACTGAGGTGGAAGGATTACTTGATCCCAAGGGAGACTGAGGTGGGAGAATTGCTTGAGCCCAAGAGTTTGAGGCTGCAGTGAGCTATGATTACCCCACTGCACTCCAGCCTGGGTGACAGAGTGATAACCTGTCTCAAAAAAAAAGAAAAGAAAAGAAATAAGCCAGGTGCAATGGCTCACACCTGTAATCCCAGAACTTTGGGAGGCCAAGGCAGGCAGATCACAAGGTCAGGAGTTCGAGACCAGCCTGACCAACATGGTGAAACCTCATCTCTATTAAAAATACAAAAAATTAGCTGGGTGTGGTGGTGCGCGCCTGTAATCCCAGCTACTCAAGAGGCTGAGGCAGGAGAATCACTTGAACCTGGGAGGTGGAGGTTGTAGTGAGCCAAGATCATGCCACTGCACTCCAGCCTGGGTGACAGAGCAAGACTCCATTTCAAAAAAAAAAAAAAAGAAAAGAAATAAATAGGCTGCGGTGGCTCAAGCCTGTAATCCCAGCACTGTGGGAGGCCCAGGTGGGTGGATCACAAGGTCAAGAGATCGAGACCATCCTGGTCAACATGGTGAAACCCCGTCTCTACTAAAAATACAAAAATGAGCTGGGCATGGTGGTGCAAGCCTGTAATCCCAGCTACTCAGGAGGCTGAGGCAGGAGAATTGCCTGAACCCGGGAGGCGGAGGTTGCGGTGAGCCGAGATCGCGCCATTGCACTCCAGCCTGGGTAACAAGAGCGAAACTCCGTTTCAAAAATAAATAAATAAATAAATAAATAAATAAAATATTATTGTAATTAGTTATTTATAAGAATAGTCTGTAATTTCTCTTCTTCCAACTGCTTACTCTCCCTCTCTCATCAACACTGAACAACATAATTGCAAACAATGTTTTGTATAGCATTTTAGGTTGTTCCTTGCATAGTATTTTTGTTATAAAAATTGAGTCATTCTGTTTTGTAATCTGCTTTTTTTTCGCAAAACAATTTTGATAGATATTTTCTCACCCTGATAAATTCTCCTACAACATCACTTTAGTGGCTACATACCTTCATTTGTTTATTTAATCCTTAATTGTTGGATACTGGGGTGTTTCTAATTGTTTTTACTATTATAAACCATACTGTAATGCAAATCTTTTTTTTTTTTTGAAGTAAAGGTCTTTCAGTTTATTGCTTAAGAAACAACAGATTAAAGAAAACTTTTAGTTTTATTCTCTGATTTTACAGATTCAGATGATCATTCCTACAGTTTATACAAAGAATTCACTTTATAAGCACGCCAAATTTATAAAGCTAACCACAAAAGTTGCCTGTATATTTTTTCTATACCTAGTTTCTCGCAAATTCTACAACCTGACTTAAGGGATAATTAACAGGGGATACAGGGTATTACTAGACATGAAAGCAGGTCCTATCTGTAGAAAGCTGCAGGTGAATATACCAAAAGAAGTCAGTTGAAGAAATCTGTGATTCTAGTAGTAATACCATATCACTTAGGACCATCAGAAAAATATGTACCTTTCTCCAAATGACAATTGATGCCCTTCTTTATGTAAGCTTTTCACATGTTTTGGTACATATTCCACTGCATTTCAATAAATATGTTAATGTATTATCAGTAAACAGAGGAATTCTATATAAAACTATTCTCAGTTTCATAATTGCTTCCTATATATTTCCTTGGAAAATAGTGAAATTACATATGACAAGGCAACCGATCAAATTTAAAGGGATTTTGTAGATAAAATTCATTTATGGCCATTAAGTTTTGGCTGGGGCGGGAGGTCAAAACATCAAAGTCTCACTAGTGATTTTTAAAATGTACTCAATTCATTTTGAGTTACTTAAAATTAACTTCTATTTGCAAAACACTATTTCAATCACTGACTTAGATGTGACAAATTTATAATAATTTTTCAAAGTTCTTAGGGATGTTTGAGACCTGGCTTTCACAGCACAGAAAAATAATTTCTGTAGCTAGATAGTAAATTCAGTTTTTTCAGTCATTTATAGTTAACGAAAATCTGCCTTTTAAATTCTGCTTGTGAGCCATTCCAAGTATAAAAACAATCTAACAAAACAAAGTTAAGAAAGTATTGCCATAACCTTTTTCACCAAATTTAGAACAACAGAAAAATTTAATAGACTTTTTGACTCAAACATAGTGATATGTATTAAGATTTAGCTGTATTTTATATGTTTGCTATAGTTGTACAATATCTTATTTCTAAGAATTATTTTGAAATTCAGAGGGCATTGATTTCTGATACATTTTACTGGAGAATGTGGCACATTTACCACATATACAGTATAAAAACTAAACGTGTGTAACACACAGATTGTGCTCATGTCATATTTCTAAAACAAATATTTTTCCTAACTTTCAAGATTTTTTTATAAGTTTCAAAGTTTAGCTTGTTTCAAAGCAATCTCCAAATAAGTTTTTTGAAAACTGTAAATTTTAAAAGGTTTAAAATAACAGTTTTCGTATAACTTAAGGTAACAAGACCTTCTTTGACTTACAGACTAATCCTAAAATGAATGGAAGACTTAACAAAACTGCAAAATACAAGACATCTTGTATTTCTAATCTTAATGAACTCATATAAAAAACAATAATCCCATTTCCCTGATTACTACAGGATTTAAAATAAAATACCCTTAACCAATTAATTTTGGTTAGCATAGTTATCTTCTATACTGCATTTATTCTATTTTATGCATATAGTTTGGAAATGTGAACAGTAACTAACAGTTTTAATCTACAACTGTTTTGAGACTTTTGAAATCCATAAAATATCTGATGTTATGTGCTCTAAAAATCCTAATATTTAAACTCATCATAACCCTCTGCATGCCACAACGACATATACCTAAGGCCAATTTAAAAAGAGAAATAATGCACTTGTTAAACAACAGCAACAGTGTAATGATACATGAAATGGGCTATACAATGACATTTCATGAAGCAGCACCTGCTTGTCACAAGGCATCCTGAAAGAAGATTAACCTTACTTTCACATTAATTTTATCAGAAGTAAATGTGATCAGCTGCCAACATTTTGAATGGTTGGGAATCTAACTTTAGTTCAAGAGGTCACATACATTTTCAATCTGGAGGGCTAACGTGCCTTCCTTGTGCAATTGGTAGACTACACAGGCAGATGCTTAGAATGTCTACAATTATGTTGGGCTCTAATGTTACAGAATAATTGGAATTCTTCGCAAAAGGACTTGCACACTCAAGAATGAACTTTTTTTCACATGAAAAGCTTATACCAAGAACAAGACAGTGGCTCAAAAACCACTTTTCTAAATATATTTCCATACGAAATAATTTCAAGATATAATTATTAGTTTCTTGTACAGCACGCTATTTAAACAAGAATAAAATAGTAAGTTTGTGAAATCTGCAACATCACAAAAATTGAGCCATTTTACTAGTGTAATTAAACATTAGAACAATCTTGGAACAGGCAAGCAAAATATTCAGAAGGTTTAATCATGACAGCACACCTAACAGGTTTTAACCATGACTTGCACACTTTGAGACAACGCAGATACCTTACGTGGATGGTTCAGTAGCAGAATGGCACTTGGTTTGCTCTTAATAGAAACAACATGAATGCAATTGACAATTTAGAGATAGACAATGGCCTTATTTGCATGCTGAAAATCTGGTTGTGTTCTCTAGTTGACACACCATTAACTGTGCAATCTGTTGACCAGTAAACAAATAGTGCAGGATTCATCTCAGTGAGGTCTGGGCCCCTTCGTCTAACTGGAATCAATTCTTGGTCGATACTGCACTACCACAGGGTATGACTGATACAAAGGGCCCTCCTGAGAGCAGACTTGCGGAGCTGAGCAGTTCAAGCACCGAAAGTTTTCGCCTCTTAGTCACCATCTTGTCATGTAGATGAATTCCAATTATGATCCTTCCCCATAATTTCACCATTGCACAGCACAACCAACTCATAAGAACTTGGAAGTTTTAGTTTTAAACTTAGAAATTTTGTAATAGTTTCAACAGTTACACGTGTAGAACATCGAATGAATTTCTTCATTGAACCCTTTACTACACTGTCCCCCAACAGTCCATTATTTCATAAACAATCTAGACAGATAGCAATTTGTGGGTCACTTCTATGATAATCTTGATTTTCATCCCCTTCTTCATCTACTTTCGGTTTATCAACTTTTGAAGTAACATCTTGTCCATTTTCTTGAGGCTTATTTTTCTTCCAAAATTCAGATTCACACTCAAGTCCTGTTCTCGTAGTCCAGGGACGAGCTTAAACATAATTTCCTCTAATGTACTGTCCAATCTCAACATGTCTAATGGCTTTGTCTCATGAACTTGGTTGCCACACCTTGGGCAATCATTGCTATCTTCAAAGTGCTGAACAACACAAGTCTTACAGACTGTATGGAGGCATTCCGTCATTGTTGTTGGCTTGATCAGATACCCTTTACAGATATAGCAGGTAATGAAAAGATTAAAATCTTTCACCAAGTGTTTGCTTTGGGTAGCCATTCGCGGCTAGCTAGGACTGGCTTTAGTAGTTCAGGCAAAGAGAAGTCCTAAGTAGATGAAAGTCTGATCCCAGGAGCTGGCGTGGCACTCCCAGTAGGACGTCCTGAGGCATGAGAACCAGCATCCAGATTTATCATGAGATCGTTGATCAGCACTCCTTTTGGTGGTTGTGCTTTCCCACGTCCAGCAGCCGCCACCACCGCCACTCCTCACCCGCCAGCGCGCTGGCCTCAGAGTGAAGTAAAGTGAAAGAGAAACAGGACCCGCCACAGCCCGGCCGGTCCCCACCGCAAATCTTTAATCATAGATCTTGGCAAACATTCTTAAAATCACTGGGTCAAGGAGAAATCTCACTGCGCTATGAGGTCCACTGGATGGTTCTTTTCATCATCTAGGAATGGTGCTGCCCAAATGATCAGGCTTAGTCACTGGGAAGGAAAGGCACTATTGCCCAAATCTGTGCTCAAGAAGCAGTGACATTTTTCTTCACCTTCCTGTGTCCAGGTCTCACATAAACCATCACCTTCCTGCTTGCATCTAGTGCTTCCTGAGGGGTTAAAAGCTCCCAGAACCATCCAACTTCTTACACTGCATCTCCAGGTGAAGCTGTATTTGACAGTGTCTAGCAGGGCATCTGTTATGCACTCTGGACTTTGTCATTGGGAATATACGTTCTTTGTCTTCCTCCTCACCCCTGTCACGTTAGGATCTTTCAGCCCCTGACCAGAAAGCAAAGGGTAAGCCAAAGCTAAGTCAACTCCTTTAATCTCAGCTGGGCTTTTATATGGGTTGATCAATTTCAACTTTTGAAACTAAGGATATTAAAAGCCTGGGATGGAGGGAGGTGCTGCCATGGGAGAAGAATTAGGGAGGAAAGGGCCAGGCACAGTGGCTCACACCTGTAATCCCAGCACTTTGGGAGGCAGAGGCAGGCAAATCACTTGAGGTCAGGAGTTCGAGACCAGCCTGGCCAACATGGCGAAACCCTGTCTCTACTAAAAATACAAAAATTAGCTGGGTATGGTGGCATGCGACTGTAGTTCCAGCTACTTTGGAGGCTGAGATATAAGAATCGCTTGAATCCAGGATATGGAGGCTGCAGTGAGCCAAGATCATGCCACTGCACTCCAGCCTGGGAAACAGAGTGAGACTTTGTCTCAAAGAGAGAGGAAAAAGAAGAATTTTAGAGGAAAAATACCACTTGTTCTTATTCTTGGTTGTGTGTGTGAGATTGTATGGGGTTGGGAGAGACAGAAGTACTCACCTACAGAGAAGAAAAGAATTAACTTAGTAAATGAACTATAAAGAAGTTGGTTTTGAAAAGCACAACTGGGCCACCCCAATCTTCTCTCACTATAATGTGGGAGATGGTTCCTGAATGCCTCTTCTCTGCACCATTAATAAAAGCAGATCCTCCTTGTTGAAGGCTTCTTTCTCTCTGCTGAGGCAGCAGCGCTGTGATCTGGTTGTCCTGCCTCTTTAGGTGCCATGGAAGGGCCAGAGGGCCCACAACCTGGAGCAGGATTCACAATCTATTCCCCGGGCTGAATCCCCATCACCTACCCCTGCTCTCTAAGCTCATCTGCACTTGTCAAAGCAAGAATAGATATACTGGTTGTATTTTGCAGACTCATGGTTGAGAGGCTCTGTGTTCCCATCCTTGTCTACTCTGGGCTTCCTCTTTCATTCTCAAAGGGTGTGGATTCATTGGGGGGATCAATGGTCATGGGAAAGGGGCCACTGTCACCTCACACCTCTATTAGAGGCTTTTATTTTTTTCTTTTCTTTTCCTAGCTCCTTCTGCTCCAGTCATAAATCCGCAAGCCCCTAACTCAGCCACAGGTTCCTCAGTCCGAGTGTGCTGGAGCTTATACTCCGATGACACCGTGGAGAGCTATCAGCTGTCCTACCGGCCAGTGCAGGACAGCTCACCTGGGAAGGACCAAGCAGGTGAGGCTCTGCCAGGAACATGCTCATGCTCATGGGAACGGTTCAGGCCCCACAGGGGCCTGGGCCCTGTCTTCCTGGCAGTTGGGACGGTGGAGACAGGGTTGGTCTATACATGCCAAGGATGGGATGCAGGCAGGTAGGCAGGCAGGAAGGGCTAGCAAGGCATCCTGGGGCCTGACGGGAGGACAGCGAGGCCAGGCAAAGGGGGCTGGAGTGTACCTACAGCCATTGAGTCAGAGTTGTCCCTGAGACGAGTCTCTGGCTACACCGTGTGCAGGAGGGGCCAGGGACACCCCTTGTCAAGGAGGCCCCGCTGGGCTGGCTGGATTCTAACTTGTCCTGGCAGCTGAGGGTCAGGATGGCTCCTCTCACAGCAGCCTTGTGCTGCAGGAGAAACTGGAGGATTCGTCTGAAGACCTCATGATGTCACGTGGAAGGGCTGCTGCTGACCAGCTCCACATTCCCAGGTGCGATGACCAGCTCCTGGGATGGCCCCCAGCCTCCACTGTGAGCAGCTCTTGGCCAACATCCTTTTCCCTGGAAATGGGACTGGCTGGTGTGGGGTTACAGCTGGGGTAGGGCCACACCCTAATCAATAAGCTGTTCTCTTTTAAGGAGGGAGGGTCAGATAGCAGAAGAGCCCCAGCTGAGTATCTGAAGATTTCAAGGGATCAGGGCCAGCCTGACAGCACCTGTCCTGTGCATGTGGGGTCAGAATGGGATTGCTGGAAAGACACTTAGAGATCTCCATTTTATGGATGAGGAAACTGAGACTCAGAGGGAAAGTAGTCCGTGAGGACATAGTGAGTTACGGCAGAATGAGCGTGTGAATCAGGTGTGTAGGCATCCTGCCCCAAGTTCCACTCATTGTACCCGACCATGCAGGTGGAGGGCTGAGTTCCAGAAGCTAAGGATGGTGTTTCTGCCCAGGAAAGAAGGGGAATTCTTGGGAAAAGTAAGAGTAAATTTAAGCGATGATGAGGGAGGGTGAGGGTGGTCAGCATAAGGACTAAAGAGGACATGGAGTGAGGTGAGGCGCTTTGAAAAGGGAGGTTGGGGACTAGCAAGTCAGACTTCATTAATCCCAGCTTTTGCCACAAATCAACCCTGCCAGCATCCCCTGCAGATACACAGAAGCCATTGCACTGGGGCTGTGTTATGGCAATCTATCAGATCTTTTAAACTGACCATTTTGCTATAAAGGAACTGACATCTGAAGGTAAATTAAGGAGTTATCACTGCCTTTCAAGATTCTGGGGAAGTCTGGAGTTGTGTCAGTTTTTGCTGCAAAACCAATCCTCCTCCGCACCCCCTACAACTTAGTGGCTTAAAATAACATTTATTATTTCTTATAATTCTGTGCAATGACCAAATCAATGCACAGAAATAGAAGACCACCCCTACTCAAGGTGGTTCACAACAGAACGACCCCTACCTTGGGTAGAGGTGGTTGGTCTAGGATGGCCTCATTTACTGTTGCCTCAGGTAGGATGGCCAGGACTTGGGCAGCTGGGGTGTCTCTCCCTGTGGTCTCACATCCTCCAGGAGGCTGGCTTGGCCTTGCTGACATGGTAGCGGAAGCATCCCCAGCAGCAAGAGGGCAAGCCCCTGTGCACCAGCACTTCCCATACCTTTGTTTGCATCGTTTGCCATTGGCCCATTGACCAAAGCTAGTCACATAGCTAAGCCCAGTTTCAAGGGGCAGAGAGAAGGAAGAAAGCTCTGAATGCAAGGAGCAGCCAAGTCATGCTGCAGAGGGAGTGCATACCGGGATGGGAGGAATTTACAGCTAGGTTTGTAATCTACTACAGTGCGATTCGGCATAATGAACTTGAGGCCACTTGGCCAGTTTTCAGGGTTGAATTATTATCTCTTTTGTTCCCTCAGAGTTTACAGTGACCATCAAAGAAACGTACTGCTCAGTGACAGACCTTGTGCCAAATACCCAGTATGAATTTTGGGTCACAGCTCACAACAGGGCTGGCCCAAGCCCCCCCAGCGAGCGTGCAGTGTATGTGACAGGTAATGGGCTACTCATTGCCTATAGCAGGGCTTTCATTCAAGGGGACACAGGAGTCATGGGTTTCTACACATGGCAGCCTGCTTGATTTCATTTGGAAGGGTAGGAAGAGCTGTGTATATTTTTTTCTTTTATTTAATACACCAAATCTACATGCCTAGTTTGACAGTGACATTTTCTTTTCCCTTTTTTTAGAGACGGAGTTCTACCTAGGCTGGAGTGCAGTGGTGTGATCTCAGCTCACTGCAACCTCTGCCTCCCAGGTTCAAGTGATTCTCCTGCCTCAGCCTCCCAAGTAGCTGGGATTACAGGCATCTGTCACCACACCTGGCTGATTTTTTTTCTTTTTTTTTTTTTTAAAGTAGAGACGCTGTTTCACCATGTTGGCCAGGCTAGTCTCGAATTCCTGACCTCAAGTGATCCGCCTGCCTTGGCCTACCAAAGTGCTGGGATTACAGGTGTGAGCCACCATGCCCAACCGACAGTGATCTTTTCTGATGGTTGGTCTCAAAATATAAAAAACTCCTATTCTCGGTCACACTGACATTTGAACCTTGCAACCATCTTCTACTCCAGAAACATCTGGAAGGGATTTCCTGGTTTGCTTATTGCACTTAATTTCTTTTGTGGGAGGAAGAAGGTGGCTGTGATGTTTGTCCTTGGCTCTGAACCAAATGGCTGGAAATGAACACAGCAGTGGTTCATCTCTCCCTTTCTCCCACATTTAGCGCCTTCTCCCCCCATTATAAAAACCAAAGAGATAAGGAGCTGTGAAGAGGCTGTGCTCATTTGCTGGGAGTCTGGGAACCTGAATCCTGTGGACTCATACACTGTGGAGCTGACCCAGGCTGAAAGTCCAGAAGCCTCAGGCGTAACTGAGTGAGTCATAAGGGCATTTGTGGGGCATGAGAGCCCTGACACCTGACACAGTGACGTGGCTTAGGAAGTATATGTAGTCTGGAGAGAAGGTTGTCATTTTGATACAAGGAATCTCAATTTTTGCTTGCTTAGTCTTCACGAGAAGCAGCTGGAATGCTGTTACTCCAGGTAAATGATGTATGAATAAGTTGGCTGCACCTCAGGTTTTGTTGTTTTTTAGCTCAAGCAAGGTTTCCCATTTATTCATTCAACAAGCATTGAGTGCCTGGGTGGTGCCAGGTCCTGGGCAAGGCACTGGAAACTAGATGGACAAACGTCCTGCCCTACTGGGGCTGACAGCCTGGTGGGGAAATAGACAAAAGGCAAGAAAACTAACCAATGTGTAAAATATGCAGTGCTAGGAAGGAAAAAGAAGTGTAATAAAACAGAGAATGGTGCTGGAGGTGAGGATCCGCTTTGGATAAGAACATGTTTAAACTGAGACCTGAACAGACGGGAAAGACTGAGCCCCAAAAAACAGTGAATGCAGGGGTGCTCCGGGGAGAGGGGGCTGTATGGACACAAGCCCTGGGCAGGAGTGAGCTTCATCTGCTGGAGGAACTAAAAGACCCACCTAGCTGGAATTCAGAGAGGAGAGAGTAAAAGCCATAAGGTGAAAACAAGAGACTGGAGCTCAATGTACAAAGAACATTTCATCTACCATAGAAGACTGTCTGGAAGCTCATGCTCACCCCTCATTCTCAGAGAGTTGGAGGGGTTCACAAATTGATAAGGGTTGGGCTCAGTGACCACAAGAGCTCAAAGAACCTATGAGTTCACAGCAGCCTACGATGGAGGAGGCATGGATTTACCTCTGGTTTACAGAAGTTTGTGAAAAGGGGTGAACCAGCCAGGTAGGCCAGCAGCAGCCACCAGGACCAGGGGCTCCCCTGCTATGGAGCACAGGGGTGCACTGACCTGGAGCTGGAGAAATGAACAAGGGCTGGTGTCAACTGTTAGGGAGGCAGATTCTTCTGTGCTAAATGTCAGGCTTGAAATGTGGCCATATGCCACCCATCCATCTGTTCTAGGTGGAATCTGCTTGTCCACAGCCACATGCAGGCTGATCTTGGTAATCCACTCTGGAGATACTCAGGGTGTTCAGTGGTTCTGGCCATCCTAACGGTTCAGGTTTCCTTTGCAATTGATGTTGATGCTTTAGGAGCACTTGACACCTGGGACCAACTCACAATGATGAGGTCATCAGAGGGCTGGTCAGTAACCTGAGAGGTGGTGCATATTCTTCCAATACAAATCCAATCATGGGGGCCCACTGCTGAAGAAAAGGCAAAGGTCCTTCACAGGCTCTGGCCACTTCCTGCCTCTCCAGCTCCTCCTGTACCAGCTCTCCTCCCTCTCAAGCTCCCGCCACACTGGACACGTTTCAGTTCCTCCTACTTTTTGTGTTCCTTCCTGCCACAAGTGTGGCCTTGGCACATGCTTCTCTTGTGTAGGAGACCCCTCTGTCCCTTTTTCATCTAGTTACCTCTTCAGCATTCTTCAGAGCTCAGCTCAAAAGCCATCCCTCCCCCGCCACTATACACTATAGCACACTGTCACTTTGTCATGGTTACCATCTTACATTCCTTCCAGTGATTGCCTAATACCTCTCTTCCCATCTAAACTATAAGCCCTATGAGGGCAGGAAATACGTTTGGGTTTTGCCAGGGCTACGGCATACAGTGCCTGAAATCTAAGGAGTTTAGTTAATATTTATTGATTGCATAAGTAAAAGTGCCTCTCTGGCCCAGAGCTGCAGGCTGAAGATAACCTGGACAGCCTGGCCTCATCTGGGTGAGGGTGTTGTATTGGTAAATGGGCATCATCCTAAAGATTTCTCTTGCCCACTGGACTGAAATGGGGTTGGCAACCGCAGCAATATAGACAGTGGGAATTATGGGCTTGTAGTTCTGTATAGTACAATTTAAATAAATTGGATTATTTCCAATAGGCAGCTGTTCTCAGGGGGTTAATATAGTTAACCCTTTCAGCTCTAGTCAGAATTGTTTGTTTATGAACATGAATCAAGGGCCTTTTTTTTTTTTTGAGAGAGTCTTGCTCTGTTGTCCAGGCTGGAGTGCAGCGACATGATGATCTTGGCTCACTGCAACCTCTGACTCCCAGGTTCAGGCAATTCTCCTGCCTCAGCCTCCCAAGTAGCTGGGATTACAGGCACCCACCACCATGCCTGGCTATTTTTGTATTTTTAGTAGAGACAGGGTTTTGCCATGTTGCCCAGGCTGGTCTCGAACTCCTGACCTGAGGTAATTCACTTGCCTCAGCTTCCCAAAGTACTGGAATTACAGGCATGAGCCACCATGCCCAGCATTTTTTTTTTTTTTTTTTTTTTTTTTTTTTTTTTTGAGAAGTCTGACTCTGCCACCCAGGCTGGAGTACAGTGGTATGATCTTGGCTCACTGCAACCTCCACATCCCAGGATCAAGCGATTCTCCTGCCTCAGCCTGCTGAGTAGCTGGGATTACAGGCACCTGCTACTACACTCAGCTAATTTTTGTATTTTCAGTAGAGACAGAGTTTCACCATGTAGGCTAGGCTGGTCTCAAACTCCTGACCTCAAGTGACCTCCCACCTCTGCCCCCCAAAGTGCTGGAATAACAGGTGTGAGCCACCGCATCCGGCTGAACTGAAGGCCCTGTGGGCCCAGTACTGTACTAAGAATAGTGGCACTCAGCCCTGATCTCAGAGACGTTATGACCCGAACAGACGGATGGAGACACGCTGGATTCTTCTGCATGCATGCTCCATGATGCAGTGTTAGCCATATGCGAACTGTGGTGCTGGGTGCCTGGGAAACCAGAATGAGGGGCTTGGAGGGGAGACAGCCACAACACAAGAAGTAGCAACGAAGTGAGAAAAGCAGACCAGAGTCTGTGGGAGGGAATATGGAGGGGGAGTCAACACTCCTGGCTGTGCTGCTGTTGAGTCAGAGGACAGGGGTGTAAGAGTGAGTTACACCTCCCAGCTTTGAAAGGGATGCTTGGTGCTTGGGCCCGGGTGTCCTGGCCCCATTCTGACTGCAGCTCTGCTTCCTTGTACAGGTCTGTTGTGGGCATCCCAACTTGTGAATCTCTGGTGCAGCTGCAGCCGGGACAGAGCTACATTATCTATGTGCGAGCCCTCAACATGGGGGGCCCCAGCGTGAGGAGCAAGCCCGCTACAGTCCACACCATAGGTCTGTGCCCCAGGTCACGCAGTCTCTGAGACCCAAAGTGGCCACTCTGTGGCAGACCCAGTGCTGCTGTGACTTCGCTGGGAAGCTGATGAATACGCACAGATACAGACACATGGCAAGTCAGGCCAGAAGGAGTTCAGGGATGATAACCTTGTGGTCCCATTTGACAGATGAAGAGACTGAAGGCCCAAGTCACATAGTAATTTGGTAGCTGGGCAGACATTAGAACTCAAGGCTTTTCTCAATGTCCCTCTGCTGAACCAGAGGCTGGTCACACCAGACCTGAGTAGCCCAAACATGTCATATTATATCTCACACATTATGTGTGGGATGGGGTCTTTATGAAATTCCCAGAAAACGCCATAGGTCGTGGCTCACCTTCCTGTTCCTACTGTCAACCCAAGCATCTCTCCATTCAGAGGGCAACTTAGATCTGGCTGACCAGCCTCCTCCTATCTGCCTGGCCCTAGTGGGTGCTCACATACCCTACTGCAGCTTCTTCTCCCTTCTCACCTGCCATATCACACCACGGAACCATGACATCTCATGTCCAAATCTTAAGTTAGCAGAGGCATCACCAGAAACATTCTACACATCTGTTGTCCCGGCACGGATTGATAGAGTACAGCCAATTCTTGATTACTCAGAAGTCTCTGAATTTGTTTATTCAAATAATTTTGTTCAGAGATGGAGTCTAGTTGCCTTGGCTGCAGTGCAGTAGCTATTCTGAGACACCATCATAGTGTACTGCAGCCTCAGCCTCCTGGGCTCAAGCAATCCTCCTGCCCCAGCCTCCCAAGTAGCTGGGAATACAGGTGCACCCCACCACACCCAGCTCTCAAGTAATTTTTGTTTTTTGTTTTTTCAGACAGGGCCTCACTTAGTCACCCAGGCTGAAGTACAATGGTGCAATCTCAGCTTACTGTAGCATCCACCTCTCAGGCTCAAGTGATCCTCCCACCTAAGCCTCCTTAGGCTTAGGGACTACAGGTGTTCACCACCACAACTGGCTAATTATTTTTTAAAAATTTTTATAGAGACAAGGTTTCGCCACGTTGCCAGGCTGGTCTTGAACTCCCGGATTCAAGGGATCCACCCACATCAGCCTCCCAAACTGCTGGGATTACAAGCACGAGCCACAGCACCCAGCCAAATAATTTTTTGAGAGTATTTATCAGAAATGTAAATAAATGGGAATCAGAGAAATATATATATATATATGTATGTAAGTATGTATGTATTCAAAACTGATCCTTGCTTGGGACTAGGGAGTAGGCAGTAAGTGTCATGCGTTGTGTTAGTTGCAAGGTGGGAACATGCCTCCCCTTCATATCAGCTCATATGGCAAGTGAATTTTCCAGCAGCATCACATTGTGAAAATAATTGTGAACAGCTTGATGGTGATGTTTGAACTAGGGATTGAGACAGTAAGAAGTGAGAGAATGGGAACTTAAGACCTTGACTAAGAGACAATAATGGAGAATGAGTTACTATGTTCTTAAAAACAGGTATTTTTTAACCAGATAATTATTTATCAGATCAAGGGCCACTTTTTTTTTTTTTTTTTTAAGGAACAGGCTGGCTGTATTGCCTAGGCCAGAGTGCTGTGGCTATTCACAGGCATGATCCCACTACCAATCAGCATGAGTTTTGACCTGCTTTGTTTCTAGCTAGAGCCAGTTCACCCCTGCTTAGGTAACTTAGTGGTCCCCTGCTCCCAGGAGGTGAACATATTGACAGGGAACTTAGGGCAGACACGCCGTCCACATTGCACAGTATAGCCCAGAACTCTTGGCCTCCAGCAATCCTCCTGCCTCAGCCTAGAGATCCCACCTCAGCCTCCAGTGTGGCTGAGAATACAGGCTTGCAACAGCACACACAGCTATCCTGTGCCACTTTTTGATGGTCTTTGTTTTAATCATGATTTGGGGATGACTCTAATCTACTTCCTTCTCCCCTACTGCTAACTGCAAATCAAATGAATCATTAAGAAGTCCCTCAATTCCTCTGTCCTTTGGCAAATAGGTTAGAAATTATTATCCATATACAGGCATTACAGCTAGAGGTGAAGAACACAGCCTGTGGAATCAGAAAGGCTTGGGGGTCAGTTTCAGTTCTATCATTTGCCAGCTGATTTCTTAACCACTCTGCCTCCGTTTTCTCATCTACAAAATGGAAATGGTAACACCTGTTTCTAAGGGTAGTTGTGAGGATCGAAGGAGATACCAGGCACACAAGACTCCCCAGTTGGTGTTAACTGCCATCCTTGTTAAGGGGACGGCTATTACTAGGCCAGGTCCAGGCTTAAGTGTGTCCTACAGGAAGCTAAGGTCACAACACCCCCTCCCCTCAGTGGAGAAAGCAAGGGATTAACTGCGGGTCTTCTGTGTGTTCCTCCTCCCACAGGAAGCTATTTTCGCCTAAACAAGGACACCTGCCATCCCTGGCTGACAATTTCTCAAGATGGACTTACGATCCTACGAAGTGAAAGGAGTACCCCCACCAGGGAGCCACCACCCAGCGACACCCACTTCACCAGGTACTTTGTCAACAGCTCACAAGGGCATTCTGTGAACTTCCCAAATGTGCACTGTTATTCAGGTCAAATCTGAATATGGCACGGAGGCAGCCTCAAGGGAAAAGGAATTCCAGAAATGAGTGAGGAGGGAGGAGCCTAGTGGGGAGGGGACCCAGAGGAGTGTGGGCAAAAGAGGTCAGGCAGGTGAGGGCAGAAGAGCCCTTTGGAAGGGCAAGGTCCAGGGAGAGTGCGGGCTCCTGGGAGGAATGATCCCCGGGTCCTAGGCTACCAGAGCTGCAGCAGCCAGAGGTCATGAGGGTAGGACAGGTATTACAAGCGGAGGATGTCCAGGTTCTTAGCGTTCTGAACAAAGAATTGGACAAAACACACAAACAAAGCAAGGAAAGCGGCTGGGCGCAGTGGCTCACGCCTGTAATCACAGCACTTTGGGAGGCCGAGGCAGGCAGATCACCTGAGATCAGGAGTTTGAGACCAGCCTGGCCAATGTGCTGAAACCCTGTCTCCACTAAAAATACAAAAATGAGCTTGGCATGGTGACCTGCACCTGTAATCCCAGCTACTTGGGAGGCTAAGGCAGAAGAATAGCTGGAACCCAGGAGGCAGAGATGGCACCACTGCACTCCAGCCCTGGTGACACAGTGAGACTAAAAAAAAAAAAAAAAAAAAAAAAAAAAAAAAAAAAAAAAAAAAAAAAAAAAAAAAAAAAAAAAAAAAAAAAAAAAAAAGAAATAATGAAGTAACAAGAGCAGAGATTTATTGAAAATGAAAGCACACTCCACAAGGAGGAAGCGGGCCAAGCAAGCGGCTCGATGGCCGGTTTACAGAATTTTCTGGGGTTTAAACATCCTCTAGAGGTTTCCACCAGTTACATGGTGTACACCCTATGTAGATGAAGAGGCTAAATTGAAGTTACAAAGTCATTTATTCGGTATACACTCTATGCAAATGAAGAGGATGTTTCCTGCCATAGCTGAAGTACAAAGTTATTGACTTGGACTTAGAAGGTTGGGGTTTTTCCATTTAATTTAGTTCTATAAGTCCTTAGGTTCTCTGCCCCCAGACCCTATTCTGCCTCTCAGGGGTCATGCTGTGGGGTAGTGGTAGAACAGAAACAAGGACCCAGGTCTCCCAACGATTAGCCCAGTGTTCTTTCTCCTGCACTGTGGTTCCTTACAGCAAAACTCCTGATGGAAAACTGGCCATGCAGTGAGTCTGTTCCAAAGTTAGGGGAAACCATCATTGCGCTGGTGCATGATCTGTGGGCGGGGTGGCCCACCAAAGAGGCTGGCTGGCTCTCCAGTTATTTCTAGAACTTAGTACACAACACATGTTGAAATTACTTATATATTCCTTACTTCTTTCCAAAGACTTAACAGACAAAATAAGAGCCAAATATAAAATGCTGAAATAGAAAAATCAAAGCAATGGTTAAAAAGAAAGGACACAGGTTAACTTCAAGGGCTAATTCAGTTTCTACGATTAAACGTAAATAAGGCCTCTCAGCTTCCTGGTATCCAAGGCAAATAGTTCTTGGTAGGTTGATTTTAGAGTCAAGAGGATCTTCGAAAAAAGCAAAATGGCTCTCCTATTAGGGTTGGAAGGCCCACTGAGGGAAACTATCCAGCCCCGCTACCTGGGTCCTGAATAGTCCCCTCAGCTGGCTCTTCCTCTGACCCTGGCTTCCTGCTGGCCTTTTTACTGCACATGGGTTAAGCACCTACTATATGCAAGTGTTAGTGTGAACTAGCAGGTGGAGAGGAAAATGATTTTGTTCTTTCCTCCTCTGCCTTTTCAACCCAGGTTTGTGCAGGTGTAGACATGAGTAAGAAGCAATAAAGGTTTTGCCTGACTAGCACCAAAGCAACGTTTAAAGCTACTCTCATGAGCATTGTCACAGGCCCCTCTGACAGCAGCTGTGGGCCCCAGGCAGTCCCCCTCCCTCCAGGGGTGCCTCATTACACTTCAACCTTTGCATCCAACACAACTCTAGCATCTTTCTGCTGAGGTCTCCTTGACCTTCACAGGAAGCCCTCTTGGACAGGACCACCTCAAAAACAGCACTAAGACAGCATCCCTGTGGTGGTTTCCAGTCACACCTGGTCCTGGAAAAACACACAATCTTAGATGAGGCCACCGCTACTCACTCTGTGTGTAAATAAAAAAGCTCTCAGGGCAGACAAAGCCTCCAGCATCTTCAGCTTCAGCCCTTTGGTTTTGCACTGAAAAGCTGTGAACCCAGTTTTTGGCTCTCTCCTTCTAAACTTCTGCCTAGGAGGTCTACTTCTAGCATCTCACCATGAAATACAGGAGTTCTTTACACCTGTCGTTTGGTTCTTGGCTTTTGGGGATCCAGCCAAGCTGGGTGAGAGAGTCCTATTTTAATAGCCTGTTGCCAGTATATCTGTTACCCGGTGAAACATCATGCTCTCCTCGGGGAGAAAGAGATGAAGATACAGTCCCTGCTCACCTAAGACTCAGATCCAAGTGGGGGAGACATCCGTGCAAATGGCACACATACTAAAGGTAAGGCAGATTTATGGACAAAGCATTGTAGAAGCCCCAAGGACAAAGACTTGGAAGGACAAAGACATGAAGGATAAATAGGAGTTCTCCAGGCCAAGAAGGCAGATAATTGCTTTGTACATATACATATGAAAGAGGCCAGAAAAATCATGTTTGGAGAAATATAAAGAATTTAGTATGTCTGCAGTATACGGTCCATGATGAAAAGAGGTGGAAGATGAGGCAGGAAAGTCAGAGAAGGTCCAGAACAAAAAGCAAGTTTGGATTTTACCCTCTATGTAATGAGAATTATTGGAGGATTTAAAGCAGGGGAACGAGATCAGACTTACATTTCAGAAGATTCCAGTGCATGGTAGAACGTGAGCTGGGGAGGGAGAGGGAGAGGGAGAGGGAAAGGGAAAGGGAAAGGCAGATGGGAAACAGAGACCAGAGAGGAGACTTTGGAGGAGACCTGACTACACAGTAGGGTGGGTGAGAAGAGCCAGTGGAGTCAATAGCTGTTGAGCGCATAAAACCAACGAGTCTAGGTGGTCACCTGTTTAAAAGGCAACAGAGAGGGAGATGAGACAGGGACTATCATACTGCCATATTTATAGAATGCTTACCAGGTGCTAAATGTATTTCATCTCATACAATCATCCTAACAGCCCTGTGAGGTCTGTACTATTATCAATCCCAGTTGATGGATGAGAAAACTTAAAACACAGAGAAGTAACTTGCCCAAGAGTATAATGCTATTAAGGGTTGAAGTTGGGATTAAACTAGAAGGTAAGCTTGTAGCTACTGCATTATTCCCATCTTAGTTTTCTGCCAATGGGTACTGGGCAGATAATGAGTCTTTTTTTTTTTTTTCTTAAAGATGGGGTTTCACCATGAGATAATGAGTCTATTAACCAAAATGGAGATGTGAGAAGTATGTGCCCCTCCCCACTACACCCCAAACTTTGGTAGATAAGAGGGGTGGGAATATGACTATTTGCATTTTGGGACATTCTGAATTTGAAACAACAGGTGGAAATGTGGGTCTGGAGCTTGAAGCAGAGACGGGCTCATTTTATAGATGAGGTAACTGAGTAGAAGCTGACACGCAACCTCCTTCCCAAAGCTTTGCTTGGCAGTAAGAACTTGGGGTTTGAGAGTAGAGAGATTTTAAACTGAACAAATCTTTCTAGGGATGTTGGGGGCACATACATTTTGGTTAATGTAGGAGTCTCCTGAAGAAGGCAGAACATTCACTTTGGAGATACTAATTTGATTTTTACTGAAAACCTTCCTCTGTTCATACTTTACTGGTATAGAACAAAATGTAACTCTAACCTTTGTCAGTATAATTGTTCCCAGTGCAACCTTGCAGGTAGATTTTGATGATTTATGAGGAATCTGCTATCTTGGTCTTCTTGGGCTGGCCCCTGAATTCTTGTCTTCCATCAGGAGTCATCCCTAACATGATGGCTACCTCAAAGACCTTCCATGTTCATTTTGTACCATAAGCAAGTGCTGGTGAACTTCAAGCTTATGGTTCCCTTGACCGTGCTGCGTTGTGTATTTTCAACCCTTGTCTTCATGAACGAGTGAGCCAAACCTTTTTCTATAGAAGTCCCAAACATTTTAAAGGGCAAACAAAGCTTGTTGTTGGTTTAGTGCCTCCTGCTTTTCCATTACCAAGCAGTATCATAATCTCTAATCTTCAGCATCAGCCCAATGAGCTTTGAGAGCTAAGGGTGCTTTACAAGTGTCCAGAAGCACCTACCTCCTCCACCTTCGTAGACCACTGACTGATTGATCCCAGCAGCTGGCGTCACTGACCTGCACAGCCAGGCTTGGGAACCCTAAATCACACATGCTTCTGCTTTCTAAAACCAGGTGTGTTGCTGTCATGGGAAATCTAATTCCAGTCCAAGGGCACCATTATTGGGAGGTGGAGGTGAATGAGCATTTGGACTACACAGTTGGTGTGGCCTTTGAAGATGTCCCTAAACAGGAGGATCTGGGAGCAAACTGCCTCTCCTGGTGCATGAGGCACACATTTACATCATCAAGGTAAAGTAAAATCTGGATACTCATGATTAAAATTTGCTTTTGAAAGATTACAGCAAGATCTTTTCACTAGCAATAATTAAGACTCACATTTGTTTTACAAATATTCTAAGATATTTCAAAAGTTGCTGCCAGCCACTTTCCCTAAAGCCCAAGTAAAAGGAGAAAGAGCAGCTTTTCTCTAAATTAAAAATAGCTAATATTTATGGAGAATTATGTGCCAAGTGTTCTTACATGCATTATCTCATTTACTTCTCATGAGTGTATTATCTCATTTTTTTTTGTTTGTTTGTTTGTTTTTTTCTTTGGGACAGAGTTTCGCTCTTGTTACCCAGGCTGGAGTGCAATGGCACGATCTCGGCTCACTGCAACCTCCGCCTCCTGGGTTCAGGCAATTCTCCTGCCTCAGCCTCCTGAGTAGCTGGGATTACAGGCATGTGCCACCATGCCCAGCTAATTTTTTGTAGTTTTNCCAGGATGGTCTTGATCTCTTGACCTCGTGATCCACCCGCCTCGGCCTCCCAAAGTGCTGGGATTACAGGCTTGAGCCACCACGCCCGGCCTATTATCTCATTTTAAAAATCAAAATGCTGGTTACAGTGGCATGGGAGGATCGTTTGAGCCCTGGACTTCAAGGCCAGCCTGGGCAATATAGTAAGACCCTGTCTCTAAAAACACAAAAACAAAAACGAAAGAATAAAAGAAAGAAGACCACACATCACAGCAATTAGATCATCCAAACGACACGGATTTGGAGCTTGGATTCAAACTCAAGCAGTCTGGCTCCAAAGACTGCATTCCTAACCACTCAAGTGATTGATTTTTTCATTTCTATTCATCTTTACTATTAAGCCAGTACAGTTTGCTTTGAAGCCCCCGTTCCATCTTTTTAAGTAAATCTGGGCAAGAGGCTTAGTGGTTATGGCTAATTCTGGTTTGTTCCTGCGCTGGGCACTCTGTCTTTACACAGGGAGTAGTTCCCTTTAGTGGGAAGAAAGTCTCATGAAGCCCAGGCCAATGAATAAACTTTCAGATTGAGAAGGCCATGGTTACAGCCTTCCTTCAGGTCAAAAACCAAAAAACAAAAGAACCCACACTGCTTTCCCATCACCCCTTATAAAGTGGGGCCTCTGACCCTCTTTGGTTTGATGAATCCTATTAATGTTTATCCAGTGTTCTCTGTCCATGATCCTTTATCATGGTTATTTACACATTACATGTCATGCCCAAGCATAAGTGGGAAGACCAACTTCCCCCGGATAATAGATGGGGACTCTAATGAGCTCTACTAAACCTCAGACCCAGTTTGGGGAATGCAAGAATTACTATACACTGAGGGAGATACTTTATATGCGGATTCTGCCTGAACTAAGACTAAAAATCGAAGTCTCTTCTTTAGAAAGGCAAGAACAAGGGACAGAGTAAAACTGAGAAAGCCTAGGCCAGGCGCAGTGGCTCACACCTGTAATTCTAGCACTTTGGGAGGCCAAGGCAGGCAGATCACCTGAGGTCAAGAGTTCGAGACCAGCCTGACCAACATGGAGAAACCCCGTCTCTACTAAAAATACAAA
>NW_016107610.1:2087893-2090671 GCF_001604975.1 Cebus imitator
AAAAAAAAAAAAAGAAAAAAGAAAAAAAGAAAGCCTTGCCTAGAAGTCTATGTGTAGGGGGTAAGTAAGGGGGGTAAGAAGACAGAAGAGGCGTGGAAACAGAAGAATGACAAGGAAGGGCAAAAGGTACAGGCCAAGTGCTAGAGCCAAGCCAGTTTCTTGCAGATATAGTGGTGTGTGTGTGCAAGTGTTACAAGTGGAGAATGAAGGTAAAGTATCCTAGGATAAGGTCTTCTAGCAGACTCCTATTTTTTGGCTCATCGTATTAGACTCTATTGGTGGTGGGAAAGTAGAAGAAAGAACTCAGTATAGCTTCTGGCAGCTGCTTAATTAAGACAAGGTGAAATGGGCCAAAGACAGGCTGGCTTGCTCTGACACATTTAGATCGTATTCCAAGTGTTCATCACAGTAGCCTAGACTTGCATGTTGACACACAGAGCTCTTCAAATATCTGTAGAGAGCAGGGTTAGGAAATTCCTGTGCCAGGTTTTGGTTTCTGCCATTTTTCAAAGTACACAGGATGCAGAGCATGGATAGTGATAGAATACTGATTGGTGACAAGCTCACTGGCTCCTTACTCAATTTGAAAGTTTAAGAACTGGAGTAATTGTGTGCATAGAAGAGCTTATACCAAGAGGCCCATTTTATCACATGGAAAATCACAAGGTTCTGTTTCAAACGTCTAATCCAAATCTTAAAAACATGTTTTATTTCTACTGTAGTCTAGATACAAGAGAGTTCATGATGCTGTGGGTTAAGTTTCTTAGGTTAAGAGGTTGCTCGAGAAAAAATGATGTTTGAAAATGTTTTGACTGGGCACGGTGGCTATGCCTGTCATCACAGCACTTTGGGAGGCTGAGGAGGGCGGATCGCCTGAGCTCAAGAGTTAAAAACCAGCCTGAGCAACACAGTCAAACCCCAACTTTACTAAAAATACAAAAAAAATCATCCAGGTGCGGCAGCATGTGCCTGCAGTCCCAGCTACTCAGGAAGCTGAGGCAGGAGAATTGCCTGAACCTCGGAGGCAGTGGTTGCAGTGAGCCGAGATGGTACTACCGCACTCCAGCCTGGGTGACACAGCAAGATTCCATCTCAAAAAAAAAAAAAAAAAAAAGAAAATGAAAAGAAAATCTTTCTTAGGACAAATTTTAGAAAAGAGATAGTTTAGAGAGTATAGTTTTAGAAATGGCCTGTTACTTTGGTAGTCATTTAATACTAGAAAATAACAAAATCATAGGACAATAAATACAATTAATATGAAGTGTTCCATATTAAAATCTATAGAATTTCTGAAACTTTATTATGTCAAATTTAATTTTCAGGCATAAGTATGAATTTCTACACAATGGAACAACTCCAGATATAAGAATAACAGTTCCTCCAAAGAAGATTGGCATTCTATTAGACTATGAAAATTCAAAGTTGTCATTTTTCAACGTGGACCTTTCTCAGCATCTATACACATTTAGTTGTCAGCTTCACAAATTTGTGCATCCCTGTTTTTCTTTGGAAAAGCCTGGGTGTCTAAAGATACATAATGGCATTTCAATGCCAAAACATGTCACTTTCTATTAGAACATTTTGATGTCCAGTTTCCTATCTTCCAAGCCCACCCCTCTCACAGCCACTCATGCCTTAGCTGGCTGAACTTGGCATTCAAGCACCATGTGCCCAGCATATTTTATGGCTGATGTTATTATCTGACAGAAGGCATGCTGCTGCTCATTTCACCCAACCTAGATTCTAGTCCTGTGTGCTGCTACCCGAGTGATGCTCAGATGGTTGTTACCAGGCCCAGCTGTAAAATAAAGGCTCAAACTAACGAACTCAAAAGTCTTTCCAGTTGTCAATCTGTATTTGTATATATGCAAAATATCTTCAGTTTCTGAGACCTAGAGAGCTTGGGAGAGGAGGGGGGAAGTCTCAATGGCTCTAGCAGCCCCAGTACACTCATGCATTTCATTAGTCAGCCAAGTATATACTTTAGAAGGTGAGAGGCTGTCTGCTGAGAACCAGGGAAGCTGTGTGGCCTTCTCAACGTCTTCTACGCTCGTTTTCCCAACAGTGAGTAGCACTGTGGTGAGGTCCCCCTCACTGTGTACTCTTTATAACACCCTGTTCCACTCCTATACAGTATGCACCACTCTCTAATTTTGAAATTACCTCTATAATACCTAATTCCATGAAGGCAGGGACAGTGTCTGTTTTGTTCATCACTAGATCCCCAAGGGCTAACACAGAACAGCTGTCACCAAGTATTTGTTGAATAAATGAGTATCTTCTTTAGCCACTGCTCTTTGGCTTCTCACTGCTGTCCATCTGAAGGATGGCAGGGCTCTTTCAAAACTACAGCAAAGGACCTATGGCCAACAAATGGGAAAAAACCTAGAATGGAGGCGGCGTGAAAGAACAGAAGGGCATCTGTGGCATATTAGCATGTGCACAGAAATTTTTTTAAAGAAATCAACAGCCCACCAAAGCGCAAAGCTGAGGATGGGAAGGAAGTGATCTCTAGGCAGCTTTCAGGCATCCTGTCTCACTGCCATGAGGCCATTCTGTGACCCTCAGTGGTCAACTTCATCAGCTCCATTTCTGGTTCTCCGGTTCAAGTTTCCAGTTGCAACTTAAGCTCTGCACACACAGCATTTTCAAAGCTTGTGAGTGAAACTGCAAAATCATTCCATTTGTGAAGAAATAACAATTCAGTATCTTGCCCCACAAATGCCTCTAAACCCAGATATGCCCTAATCTCATCATTTAAGGTTGTGTGTTTAAAAA
>NW_016107610.1:2092891-2095261 GCF_001604975.1 Cebus imitator
TATAAAATAAATAAATAAATAAAATAAAACAAGAGAGACTTGCAATCTAAAATGACACTGGTTTCTGGTAAAATTAAACTGACTTTTATTTAGAAAAGTGTGTTTAATAATTGACTTCCTGCTGACTCAAGTGACAAACAATCACTTGTATACATCTAATAAGATATTTTTGAAGTGTATACTTGGTCAAAAGTGAAAAATAGAGGAAATGCATGGGCAGTGGGGCCTTTTTCTTAATATTTCTCATCCTCCAAAATCTGTTAAAATCATCATCTTCCACAACTTACACACTGGAAGCTGTCCACAGCACAATTCACTGGGATGTGGCATTCTGTAAATAAGACTACATTGGTCTTGATGCAAGGAGGTTCAGCTACCAGACTGAACTATAAGAAGAGTCCTCTCCTCAACTTACTAAAACAACTTCTCCAATTTCTAGTCACCTTCCTATCAATTCGTAGGGCAAGATTCTCACATATTCACTGTCTTTCTCTAGTTTTCTCATCTATAAATTTACTATTCCTATTTTCTATAGAAAGACAATGGAAAGCATATAATTGCTGTTGGTAGATAAGTAGGTCTTGAATTTATTTTGCAAACAAGACCTGTTCTATCTACCTTTTCATTTAGGAGGCTAACAGCAGAGTCAGCTTGACTTCAAAGACTCTATTTTCTTAGTCTCCAGAAGAACATAGCCAAGTCCAGCTTTTAAAACACTGTCCCTTAACATGTCAAGATACTCAAGTAAAGATCATTTGTAACTTCAAGCTAGAAGAGGTTAACTCTGTACTTATGCTTGTTTAACTGTAAACAATGGTTAATTCATCTATATGCAAGAGAAGACTTTGTTATTTGGAAAGAAGACCTCAGCTGGCCAGCATCTTTTCTGTCATCAGGAAGTTCTCTGGAAGGATTATGACTATCACCTGGGCACAAAAACTGCCCCTCAGTAATTACTTTAGAGTTGGTACTGAACAGGTGCTGTTCTTGTCAAGTATATCATGTCTAACTACTTCACTGCTTGTTTTCTGCTATCACCAGTTGCAGAAAAAAAAAAAATTAAGCCCAACTCACTAATTGATTGCTTTTTCTTCATTTTCCCAGACTGTGACAGACTCATGGTTTTCAGTTCTATTTTCACCTTACTCAAATCCTGGAGGAATTAAACTATTATTTATTTTAAATGTTACAAATTAGCTTGCAGCTGATCCAAACAACATGTAGTCACTCAGACATAGCCAATAAAAATGTTTTGGTAGTATGAACTTGGATTCTAATCTTGCTGTCTCTCCCACTCTCATTCCAAAGTCTAAATGTTAGGTCTCTTGCTTGAGAAGAATTTAAGAGATGCTCTTAAATTCAAACAAACGAGACTGGAGGAAGGAATATAATCCATTCACTGGGAAAGTACACAACCAACAAAACTGAGATTTCCCAACTATGCACTATGATAATGCAGAAGCACATTTCAGAGATAGCTTTACTGGGTATACACATTACTCTTGGTAAACCGATCTATGATTCTGCCACCTGGAAAGATTCTTACCCTTCTACTTCCTTCCAAACATTCATTTAAAGGTGATAGGGACAGGGAGAGAGAAGGAAAAAACAAGCAGCACTATCCAAAAGTAAGAACAGTACTCTGGAGAAAGGTGTAAGATACTCAACACTGTTTTATGTAGCATTTAGAATTCATAAACCGGTCAGAGTCCTAGGCACAAAGAATGGACCTCCCCTTCCTTGTCCACCGAATGCCTGTATAGCTTCAAAATCACCTCTTGAAAACACTGCCTTATTCCTCCCCTTCCCAGCAGAGGTTAAGAGCCACACTCACCTCTTTTAGATTACTTAAGTGGCTATACTGCAATCATTCACTTGTGTCTGCTCTATTCGACGATAAGCAAATTGAAGGCAGGGTGTGTGACTTCATAATCTCTGAATGATCTGAACGTGGAAATAACTACTTTGTGATTTCAGGGAGCTTATATACCTGCAAAGAGAAAAGAGACATCAAATTATCTTCCAAATCAACAGAAAAGTCTCTTTATTAGAAGGCAAAGCAGCTTTCAAATTTGTGTGTGCTTGGGGAGTAGAAGGAAACATTAAAAATATAAACCTGCTGGACACGGTGGCTCATGCCTGTAACCCCAACACTTTTGGAGGCCAAGACGGGCAGATCACCTGAGGTCAGGAGTTCGAGACCAGCCTAGCCAACATGGTGAAACACTGTTTCTACTAAAAATACAGAAATTAACTGGGCATGGTGGCAGGTGCCTGTAATCCCAGCTACTTGGGAAGTTGAGGAGAATCGCTTGAAACAGGGAGGCAGAGATTGCAGTGAGCTGAAATCGCGCCATTGTACTCCAGCCC
>NW_016107610.1:2096579-2101572 GCF_001604975.1 Cebus imitator
AAAAAAAAAAAAAAAAAAAGCAATGGAATAAAGAGAATACAAAATGGCTGGGTGCGGTGTTGTACAAATGGGGTTGCCCTGTTGCCCAGGCTGGTCTCAAACCCCTAACCGCAAGCAATCCACCCACCTCGTCCTCCCAAAGTGCTGAGATTACAGATGCGAACCACCACATTTGGCTGAGAAAATTTTAAATCTCAAGTTAAATATGTTTATTTTTGCAGAGAAGTATCCTAGCTGATTAATAAAAAACTTTCCAAGCATAGAAAAATATTACGGGCCAGGCGCAGTGGCTGACGCCTGTAATTCCAACACTTCAGCACGCCAAGGTGGGAGGATTGCTTAAGCTCAGGAGTTTGAAACCAGTCTGGGCAACACAAAAAGACCCCATCTCTACAAAACCTTTTTTGTTGTTGTTTCTTTAGCCAGGGTGGTAGCACACACCTGTGGCCCCAGCTACTCAGGAGGCTGACATACAGGAGCTCTTGAGCTCAGGAGGTAGAGGCTGCCAGTGAGCTATGATTGCGCCAATGCACTCCACCCTGGGTGACAGTGAGGTTGTCTCAAAAAACCAAGAAAATAATTAAAAATAGATATCTGCTTGTGTTCTCTGTGCCTGGAAATATACAGCTACTGAAAATACAAGCTACTGTGCTTGTTGTTGCATTTTTAAGGTGATACTTCTTCTCATGTCACAATCACTTGTGACAGCAATCATTCATCTACATAATGTAAAATTTCTTTGAAACATTTGCATAAAGCAGTTCTTAAAAGTGTGGTCTCTGTGGGGGGCTTCTGAGAGCCCTTCTGGGGGTTAGTGAAGTCAAAACTATTTTCATATAAACCACATAAACAAAGGCTCTTTGGAGTCCTAAATAACTTGAGTCTTGCGACGAACAAGTTTGAAAATTGTTTATATAGGGGCTGGATGCAGTAGCTCATGCCTGTAATCCCAGCACTGTGGGAGGCTGGGGCTGGAGGATCACCTGAGGTCAGGAGTTCAAGACCATCCTGGCCAACACGCTGAGACCCCGTCTCTACTAAAAATATAAAAACTAGGCCAATGTGGTGACACACCCCTGTAATCCCAGCTACTCGGGAGGCTGAGGTAGGAGAATCGCTTGAACCCAGGAGGCAGAGGTCGCAGTGAGCCGAGATTGCACCACTGCACTCCAGCCTGGGTGACAGAGCAAGACTCCATCTCAAAAAAACAAACAAAAAAAAAAACAAAAACAAAAATTAGCTGGGTATGGTGGCACACACCTCTAATCCCAGCTACTCAGGAGGCCAAGGCAGAGAATCACTTGAACCCAGGAGAGGGAGGCTATTTATGGCTTCCCCAAAATAAATATCTGGTTGAATGAGTTCCTCAGTACTTAAGACACCCACTATGTGATGTGAACAGTTTTTCAATATTTGCTAATGTATAGATTGCTTTCTGGGCCTCGGGCTCACTTACTTTCTTCACAGGCTTGCCACTGTCCTGCAACACATTTCCATTTCGTAACATGAGAGAGATGATTGCAATAATGCACAAGAAACTTAAGCCACACCAGCACCAAGTGTAAGATTACTTGAGAAGACAACTGGGGTTTGACTGCAGTGTACTTTACAGAATCCGTTTTCTAGGGCGAGCACATAGCTTGTTCAATGAACCCCAGGCCGCTCTGGGTAAATATATGTAACAAGCAATGAAAGTTCCTTCGTCACATATTGTTACTACACATCTGTTGCTAAAAGGTAAATGACAGAAACGACATGGGCTGGGCACAGTGGCTCACACCTATAATCCCAGCACTTTGGGTGGATCACGAGGTCAGGAGTTCAAGACCAGCCTGGCCAAGATAGTGAAACCCCCATCTCTACTAAAAATACAAAAATTAGCCAGGTGTGGTGGCACGCACCTGTAATCGCAGCTGCTTGGGAAGCTGAGACAGAGAACTGCTTAAACCCGCGCGACATGGGTTGCAGCGAGCCGAGATCACGCCACTGCACTCCAGCCTAGACGACAGAGCAAGACAATGTCTCAAAAAAAAAAGCAACATGACAGTCTCATCTCCGTCTATAAAATATGAAAGATGTAGATGATTGGCACAATTCTAAATCCTCACACACACTGACTGCCTTTCATGGATTTATACCCTATATAGACGTACATTATTACTCTCTTCACTCCTCAACTCCTTATCCACCTCGTAAAAAAAGACGAATTGTCTAGCAATGCAAAGAAATAGTACGGCAAAGAAACAGTATGGTGTAGAACAAAGAATTCCGGGCTGAAAATGAAGAAATCGCGCTTTCACTCCCGACGCTGCTATTAACAAGCTGTATAACTTACGGCCTGTCTCCCCTCACCACGCTTCAGTTTAAGCTGAAAGGAGGGAGATGACCAAGATGGCTTTGCTCTGCTTCGGATACCAAATGACTGCCAGCAGATTCAGGAAGCTTAAGAATTACCAACTCCGTGTGTGTGTTTTCAAATTTATGCAACAGGTGCTGTTGCCTCCAGGAGGCGTCACCGATTCAGAACGTCTGGGTTTGCGCAGGCCCTTTAGGGACACAAGATAGCACCGCCTATATGAAAACTGAAGTTTCCTTAAACTTTAGTCTGGTGAGTGGATATTTCTCCTTTCCGCATTTACACTTACCTCAGCTCCGTTGGCTACCAAGCTCGTTCTTCAAACGAGGTGGAGAAATGCAAGTGCAATGAACTAGGAATGGGGCCCACGTCGCTGGTGGCGCTGACCCCCCCAAAAGATACACGCCGCTATAGATACAACCCCTCACCTCTACTCCCGTTCTCTGCCGCATCCTCTGAAACCTGATACGGCTGCCTGCCTTCCAGGGCGCTGCTGTCACCGGCTCCGCCGGGTGGCCAAGGACCGGCCTTACTGCAGGCGACGGCCCCTCCAATGTGCCATCTTCGTAGTAAATCCACTCTTTTTCCGGCGGAAGAGCCCTTCCCGTTTCCTGGGCGGGAGAGGAAGTCCCGCCCTACGCACCAGCGGGATGTAACCGGATGCGCCGGGGCGCTGCGCGCAGGCTCAGAACCTGGTTGATATTGCTTAGGAGGAGGGTTGGCTTCGACTCAGGGAAGCCCAGCACGGGAACCTTGTTGCTGGGTCCGAGGGCGGTAGGGAATGGAGAGAGAGCAGGGAGTCGCTCAGAGCGGTCTGGGAGAACGGCTTGCAGACTCACATCTCCTCTGCCCTCGGATGTCCTCCGGGAAATTGAGGCTTCCTTCCTCAGCTGCCCTTGTTTCTCTTTGCTCCTGCTGCCCCTTGCATTTGGTTTCTTACTGTTTATCTGTGTAGCCCCGTAGCTTACGGTTATAGTGGTCACCACTTTATTGAGCATTCACTGTACAAGCATCTCGCAGGAGACGCTCATAAGCGTCTGGCAGTTCTTGGCCACTGCTGGAAGCCCAGCCATTCTTTTACCATGAAAGAGATTGAGAGGCTACCTAATCCTGTACTCTAATATCCACATGGTACTCTTGGGGCTAGGAATATAAAGTAGAAATTGAAATTGCCATTATGTTAGTTTTCTGAAGCTGCCATAACCGAGTACCACACGCTGAATAGTTTAAATCAACAGATATATTTTCTCACTTTCTGGAGTCGGGGAGTCAGAAATTAAGATGTCAGTGGGGCCTTGCTTCTTCTGAGACTTTGGATAGAATCCTTCCTGCCTCTTCCTAGTTTGTGGTGGAAGCCAGCAATCGTTGATGTTCTTTGGCTTTAACTGTATTACTCCATTCTCTTTCCCCTATTATCAAATGGTATACTCCCTGTGTGTCTCTGTCTCTGTGTCTTTTATAAGGACACCAGTCTTGTTAAGTAAAAGGCTTACCTTACTCCAGTATGACCTGATCATGACTAATTACATCTGCAATGACCCTCTTTCCAAATAAGGTCACATTTTGAGGTTCCAAGAAGGACTTGAATTTCGGGGGCAACACTGCACTGACCAACCCAGTACAGTTGTCAAAGTTCTTAAGAAACAGAGAGTTGACAAAAAAACTGTAGTATAAGTGGATTCAAACTTAGTTCAGTTGTATCTGAGTTTTCATAGACATTCGGGGTATCCCTTTAAAAGATGGGTAGGGGCGGGGCACAGTGGCTCACGCCTGTAATCCCAGCACTTTGGGAGGCAGAGGTGGAGCAGATTGCCTGATCTCAGGAATTCAAGACCTGCCTAGCCCACATGGTGAAACCCTGTCTCTACTAAAAATACAAAAATTAGCCAGATATGGTGGCGAGCACCTGTAATCTCAGTACTTTGGGAGGCCGAGGTAGGTGGATCTGGTCAGGAGTTCGAGACCAGACTGGCCAACATGGTGAAACCTCACCTCTATTAAAAATACAAAAATTAGTTGGGCGTGGTGGTGGGTGCCTGTAATTCCAGCTACTTGGGAGTCTGAGGCAGGAGAATCGCTTGAACCCGGGAGGCAGAGGTTACACTGAGCCAAGATCACATCACTGCACTCCAGTCTGGGCATCAGATTGAGACTCTGTCTAAAAAAAAAAAAAAAGAGTTCACTGGTTAAATTATGGTCTATTCATACAGTAGTATACTAGGCATTCACTTAAAATGATGCAAGCATGTATTTTGAGCATCAGCAACTAGGTAAGAGAAGTGTATTTTTAAAAGCAATGAGTTATACGAATACAAATTAGATATATACACGTGACTAAGGGGCAGGGGTATCCAGTTGTAACAATGGCAAGTTGTAAGAGATAAAATCCTAAGTTCTAGCCGGGCGCGGTGGCTCAAGTCTGTAATCCCAGCACTTTGGGAGGCCGAGGCGGGTGGATCACGAGGTCAAGAGATCGAGACCATCCTGGACAACATGGTGAAACCCTGTCTCTACTAAAAATACAAAACATTATCTGGGCATGGTGGCGCATGTCTGTAATCCCAGCTACTCAGGAGGCTGAGGCAGGAGAATTGCTGGAACCCAGGAGGCAGAGGTTGCGGTGAGCCGAGATCGCGC
>NW_016107610.1:2102157-2103408 GCF_001604975.1 Cebus imitator
TAAGCAGTTATCAAAAGAATCCGTTTAATTAATATTTGGAGCACTTCTATACCCAGTCCATAAAAGTGTGACAATTCCTGAACTCAGTTAATCAGGTTTCAAAACGACTGTTCCTCTGGTTGAGGCAATATAAGGAGGGAATTAGGATTTTGGGGATTTACAGTCAGACTGCCTGGGCTCAAATCCTAGCTCTGTGACAACTTACTGATTTGCCATCAGGAAACCAGGAAGAGAACCCTCACCAGGAACCACGTCTGCTGGCACCTTGATCTTGAACTTCTCAGTGTCCAGAACTGTGAGAAATAAATGTCTGTCATTTAAGCCCCCCAGTATAATTAACCTTAGTATAGTTAATGAACTAGGCCCAGTTCCCTCAGCTATATAATAAGGACTAAGTCAACCCATGCTTATGAGAACATGACACAGTGCTGGGACATAACTCTCAAAGGGATACTGCTGAATAGGTACAATGCTATGAAATGAATTGTGATCCCCCCAAATTCATATGTTGAGGCCCTAACCCCCAACGTGATGGTATTTGAAGATGAAACCTTTGGGAGGTCATTACATTTAGATGAGATCATAAAGGTGGGGTTTTCATAATAGTTTTAGTACCCTTAAGAGACACCAGAGTTCTTGCTCCTCTCTCTCTCCCTGTCATGCAAGCACACAGTAAGAAGGTGGCCATCAGCAAACCAGGAAGAGAACCCTCACCAGGAACCACGTCTGCCAGCACTTTGATCTTGAACTTCTCAGTGTCCAGAACTGTGAAAAATAAATGTCTGTCATTTAAACCACCCAGTATATGGTATTTTGTTATAGCAGTCTAAACTAAGACATACAATTTTGTTATTAGCATTCTTCATGGGCCCTGAGAGTCTTATGTGAGAAATAAAAGGGAGGTAATGATAACAGACCGTGAGAGACAGGTTAGGAATGCAGGTGAAAGTAATAAATACAGAGTGCTCGACATTTATGCTTTTTCTTTATCTATCAGTGTTGACCCTCTCACGTGTTTCTCTGGCAACTGTTCTCCCTAGCAACAAAAACCTGGTCTGCCAGAATTTGGTGCTAATTTTGCAGAAGATTATGGAGTGAGGTTTCTGTATGAGGCTGAGTCATCTTGACTGTGAAATAGAGGACCTGCACTATGTATTCTGCAGCTTTCCTTCTAAATGGTATTTACTGTGTAGGGAATCACTTCACGGATGAGAAAGCTGGAATCCGTATGTATTTAGTAAAAGTCGAATT
>NW_016107610.1:2103615-2108910 GCF_001604975.1 Cebus imitator
TTTAGTAGAGACGGGGTTTCACCATGTTGACCAGGATGGTCTCGATCTCTTGACCTCGTGATCCACCCGCCTCGGCCTCCCAAAGTGCTGGGATTACAGGCTTGAGCCACCACGCCCGGCATGATTCATTTTTTCTATTGGAATTGAGTCAATTTTTTATCTTCATTATAATCATTATAAGTTTTTCTTATTTTTCCAAGAAGACTTGTTTTGTAGAGTTTTCCTTTTGTGGAAAAATACTCCTTTGTTACTAAATCAGAATTAAAATATTATAAAAGGAATTAAAATTTTTCTACCCACACACCAACTACTTTAAGATTCATCTGTTCATTTGATATGTGAACAATTTTATTCACTTGTTTATTCATTGAACATTATTTTTAAAGCTTATTTTAATATTGCTACTCATTTGTAATATTCATATAATATTCCATAGATCCCTGGTATCTCTGACAGGCACATCATAAGCTCACATGTCATATCTCTGACATGACATGTGTGTCCAGTGAATGTCAGGCTGACCTCTCAAACCAGTGCCCAACAGAGGAGGTAGTTTTTCTGCCAAAAGTTGAGGTCCAGCCTTCAGCATTTTTAGGTTAAGAAGCTCAAGATTTGTAGTATTCAGAGACTTTATTTTGATACATTGATTTGAATTAACCAATTTAACAGGGAGGCATGAAACTTCTAGAATATAAATGAATTAACTTATCAATAAATATAACTAGAAGGGAGAGGGGATTTGGAATATATGAACATTTTTTTAAATTTAATTTTTAGTTGACAAATATTAGAATTTGAACATCTTAATGGATTCATTTCCCTCTGGAAGGAAAACGTACCTGGAACTTTGGGTAGCTGTATGACGATTCACTTATAACACAGGGAAGGAGTTAAATCATTTTTAGCACGGCCATCAGTAACTTTAACATACAAATTAACCTGTGAGGAAGACTATTGATCAGAGTCCATTCTGAAGGTACCCTATCCCTCTGCTATCTAAGATGTGCCCCCGGGATTCTTTTGTATTGAGACAGGGTCTCACTCTGTCAACCAGAGTGGAGTGCAGTGACACGATCATAGTTCACTGCAGCCTCAACCTCTGGTTCAAGTGACCCTCCCACCTCAGCCTCCTGAGCAGCTAGGACCACAAATATGCACCAACACACCAGGATAATTTTATTTTTTATTTTTTTGTGGAGATGGGTGGGGGTCTCACTATGTGGCCGAGACTGGTCTCAAACTCCTGGGCTCAAGCAATCCTCCTACCTCAGCCTCTCAACGTACTGGGATTTCAGGCATGAGCCACCACACCTGGCCTGTATTTTTTTTTTTTTTTTTCAGACAGGAGTCTCGTTCTGTCACCCAGGCTGTAGTGCAGTGGCGTGATCTCATCTCACTGCAACCTCTGCCTCGAAGGTCCAAGTGATTCTCCTGCCTCAGCCTCCTGAGTAGCTGGAAATACAGGTGTGCACCACCACGCTTGGCTAATTTTTTGTATTTTTAGTAGAGGAAAGATTTCACCATGTTGGCCAGGCTGGTCTTGAACTCCTGGCCTCAAGTGATCTGCCTGCCTTGGCCTCCCAAAGTGCTGGGATTAGAGGCATGAGCTACCACATCTGGCCTGCACTGGGATTCTTAACTGGATCCTGGGCTAGTTGTTTTTCCCACAGTAGCAATGGGGTGGGAATTTACTAGCAGATAGACTAAAGAAAACTACCACCTGGAATGTGTGCAGATTTAGCAAATGTGAAATCTTCCTTCCTAAAAATGCCTTTAAGGGGCTCCAGACTAACAGCAGAAGCAGAGTGGAAATAGGACTGATATCAAAGGGGTAATTGAAAAACAGTCTAAGGCCGGGCACGTTGGCTCACGCCTGTAATCCACTTTGGAGGCCAAGGCAGGCGGATCACCTGAGGTCGGGAGTTCAAGACCAGCCTGACCAACATGGTGAAACCCCGTCTTTAAAAAATAAAAGAAGAAGGCCGGGTGCGGTGGCTCAAGCCTGTAATCCCAGCACTTTGGGAGGCCAAGGTGGGTGGATCACGAGGTCAAAAGATTGAGACCATCCTGGTCAACACGGTGAAACCCCATCTCTACTAAAAATACAAAAAATTAGCTGGGCATGGTGGTGTGTGCCTGTAATCCCAGCTACTTAGGAGGCTGAGGCAGGAGAATTGCCTGAACCCAGGAGGTGGAGGTTGCAGTGAGCCGAGATCGCGCCATTGCACTCCAGCCTGGGTAACAAGAGCGAAACTCCGTCTCAAAAATAAATAAATAAATAAATAAAATAAATAAATAAATAAATAAATAAAAGAAGAAAAAAGAAAAAAAACAGTCTATACCACTTTGTGCCAGTTGATGCTGTGACTCTTCCTACTCCCGTCTTACGTATAAAGTGGCTAGCTGCAGTACTAAAGGAAAACTAAACTAAAAACCAAAATACATATAAAGTGGCTACATATACATATAAAGTGGCTAGCTGCAGTAGTCACTAAAGGAAAACTAAACTAAAAACCAAAATAGAAGGAGTCACTCTTCCCTAAAGAAAATGATGTGCCTTGGGAACAATCCAGTTTCCAGTGTAGGTAAGCTCTTCTCATTTAGGCATTTGAAAGGGCCCTCCTTTCTGCCTTCTGCCTGTGTACCCTAAAAAGAAGCCTCCCATTTGACACATCCACCCTATATATACAAAGTTCACATTGTTCCTCCTATTCCAGAGAGAGGTCAGCTATGAAAACCAAACCCACAGCAGCAGATAAAACTCTAGCAGCTACCTAGTCATTTATTTATTTATTTTTAGAGACAGGGTCTCGTTCTGTCACCCAAGCTAGAACGCAGTGGCATGATCATAGCTCACTACAGCCTCAAACTCCTGGGCTCAAGCAATCCTCCTGCCTCAGCCTCCTGAGTAGCTGGGACTAGAGATGCATGCCACCATGCCCAGCTAATTTCTTTTTTTTTTTCCTTTGAGACAGAGTTCCCCTCTGTCACCCAGGTTGGAGTGCTCACTGCAACCTCCACCTCCTGAGTTCAAGCGATTCTCCTGCCTCAGCCTCCTGAGTAGCTGGGATTATAGGCACATGCCACCATGTCCAGCAAATTCTTGTATTTTTAGTAGAGACGGAATTTCACCATGTTGGCCAGGCTGGTCTCAAACTCCTGACCTCAGATCATCCACCCACCTCAGCCTCACAAAGTGTTGGGATTACAGGCGTGAGCCACTGTGCCTGGCCCCAGCAAATTTTTTTGTTGAGACGAGTTCTCACTATGTTGGCCAGGCTGGTCTCAAATTCCTGGCCTCAAGCAATCTTCCTGCCTCAGCCACTTGAAGTGTTAAGATTACAGGCATGAGTCATTGCAGCTGGCCCTAGTCCTTTGCTTTTATGCAGACCTTAAATGTTCAACCCGTATTGTCTAGACATTTGAAGAAAACTAACAGCAAGTAAGAAAAGGGACTTATTGAACAAACAGAGCTGTTCCCAGGGAGTACAACCTATACAAGAAACAGAGAAAAGTTTGGAAAAATAATTAGTATCTATGAAGAGATTTGAAGATATTGCATCATAAGAACAGGTTGCTATGGAAAAAGAACAATGCAAATAAGAGAACTCTTAGAAATTAAAAATGATCATCAAAATAAAAATTTAATGGTATTGGAATAATAAACAAAAACATCTTTCTCCAAAAGATGACTGGAAAAAATATGCTAAGTCTAGGATATCTACTAACTACCTAATAGAAGTTAAGGGGAAAAAATCAGAAAAAAAAAAAAATGGAAGAAAAGAAATACTAGGAGAACAAATAGTTCAGGTAACTCAGAGATACATGTCTTTATGTTGAAAATGTACCAAGCATAGTAAATTTTAAACACATATATATACACACTCATATTTGTACACACAGCAAATTTAAACACACACACACATACACAGAAACCTGTTACTGGAAAGGAGTCCTGATCTAGACCCCAAAAGGGGGTTCTTGGATCTTGCACAAGAAAGAATTCGGGACCAGTTCACAAACTGAAAGCAAGTTTATTAAGAAGCAAAGGAATCAAAGCTGGCTACTCCAGAGGCAGAGCAGCAGCTTGGGCTGCCCCACTAGGGATACTTATAGTTACTTCTTGATTATATGCTCAACAAGGGGTAGATTATTCACGAGTTTTCCAGGAAAGGAGTGGGCAATTCCAGGAACTAAAAGTTCCTCCCCATTTTAGACCATATAGGATAACTTCCTGATGTTGCCATGATATTTGTAAACTGTCATGGCGTTGGTGGGAATGTCTCCTAGTATACTAATGTATTATAATTAGTGTGTAACGAACCATGGGGATGAACATAGGTCACTCTCATCACCGTCTTGGTTTTGGTGGGTTTTAGTTAGCTTGTTTACTGCCTGTTTTATCAGCAAGGTCTTTATGACTAATGTCTTTGCTGACCTCCTGTCTCATCCTGCGACTTAGAATGCCTAACCTCCTAGAAGTACAGCCCAGTAGGTCTCAGTCCCTATTCAAGATGGAGTTGCTCTTGTTCAAATGCCTCTGACAAATCCTTCGAGATTTTGGAAGAATAAAGATTAAAGGAAGAGTTTAAAAGCTTCCAGGAAAGGAAAACAGAAGTTACCTAAACAAGAATGAGAATTGGATTGGCATCTGTTCTGTCATCAGCAAAAATGTATACAAGAAGATATTGAAGCAGAACCTTCAAAGTCTGAACAGAAAGTTCTTCGCATCTATCGTTCTATACCAGACAAATTCTTTTACACGAGAGAGTAAAATAGATATTTCAGAGATGCAAGAACTCACATTTATTTCACTTCTACATTTTTCTGGAAAAAAAAAAAAAAAAAAAAGTGGATATGCACTGGGCAGAATGAAACATGTGACCCAGTAAAAAGGACCCAACCTAGGAATGCAATGAAAAGAAATTCCAGGATGTTATCTTTGCAACAAGCCCAAAAAATAATGGATCTGCATTTGAACAGGATTCCAGAGGGTCAGAAGAATGCATTGAAACAAAAAGTAGATTCCAGTTAACAAAGAGTAAGATTAAGAACCTAGATGATCATGACCAAAAAAAGTAATGGTATATATTTCATTTTCTCACATAAAGAGGTTAGTAAAACACCAAAGAAAGCAGAGTTTTATAAGAACATGATGGTCCACATACAAAAATTACGCCAGGCACGGTGGCTCACGCCTGTAATCCCAGCACTTCAGGAGGCTGAGATAGGCGGATCACTTGAGGTCAGGAGTTTGAGACCAGCCTCGCCAACATGGTGAAACCCCATCTCTGC
>NW_016107610.1:2110791-2115184 GCF_001604975.1 Cebus imitator
GCTCACTGCAACCTTTGCCTCCCCGGTTCAAGAGATTCTTTTGCCTCAACCTCCTGAGTAGCTGGGATTACAGGTACACACCACCATGCCTGGTTAATTTTTGTATTTTTAGTAGAGACAGGGTTTCACCATGTTGGTCAGGCTGATCTCAAACTCCTGACCTCGCAATCCGCCCACCTCAGCCTCTCACAGTGCTGGGATTACAGGCGTGAGCCACTGCACCTGGCCCACCCTAATCTCTTATTATGCTGGCAGGTTCTCTGCCTGAGCTGCGCCATGTTGCCCATTTCTCTATTACTGTACACAAGGTAACAAAAAAAGGGAAGATGAAGCCTCCATGTTGGATATGCCTAGTCCCCAGGTAGCCCTTTTCTACTGGCACAGCTGCTGGCATTCCCCCATGCAAGCTTCTAGCTTCCTTATTTATGCTTGCAGCTTAATTTTTCAGGCTGCTCTTTGTTAGGAAAAATATGATTCTTGTACTGCTTTTTGTTAGAAGGGAAGCTCTGCTGAGGACTTTGTTGACCTCACTATCTGCCTAAATAATTTCTTTCTACCTCTTATATCATTATGACAAAGCTATAGTAATTAAGATACTCTGGTATTGGTTCTGAATTAAACAAAATGATTAGTAGAACAAATTAGAGGTTCTAGAAACAGACCCACACATGTGGATGCTTGATATGACAGAGGGGGCATTGGAGATCAGTGGGGAAAGGAATAGTAATTTAATGACTAGATCTGGGACTATTGATTATAAAATTGAAGTGAAAAATAAAACTGGGTCCTTATTTCACACCACATCACCTAGAGAAGTTCCTATTTTTTTTTGGAGTCTTGCTCTGTCACCCAGGCTGGAGTGCTGTGGCACGATCTCGGCTCACTGCAACCTCCATCTCCTGGGTTCAAGCAATTCTCCTGCCTCAGCCTCCCGAGTAGCTGCAATTACAGGTGTGCACCACCACACCCGGACAATTTTCTGTACTTTTAGTAGAGATGGGGTTTCACCATGTTGGCTAGGCTGGTCTGAAACTCCTGACCTCAAGTGATCTGCCCGCCTTGGTCTCACGGAGTGCTGCTAGGGTTACAGGCATGAGCGATTGTGCCCAGCCAAGTTCTTTTTTTCCTTTTTTTTTTTCGTTTTTTGAGATGGAGTTTCACTCTTGTTGCACAGACTGGAGTACAATGGTGTAATCTCGGCTCACCGCAACCTCCACCACCTGGCTCAAGTGATTCTCTTGCCTCAGCCTCCCTAGTAGCTGGGATTACAGTCATGTGCCACCATGCCCAGCTAATTTTGTATTTTTAGTGGAGATGGGTTTCTTCATGTTGGTCAGTCTGGTCTTGAACTCCCAACCTCAGGTAATCTGCCCACCTCAGCCTTCCAAAGTACTGGAATTTACAGGCATGAACCACCGCGCCTGGCCCAGAAGTTCTTAAATAAGATACAAAATGCCAATTAGTAGAGAAAAGATTCGTAAACTTGTCTATATTAAAATTAAGAATATCAGATTACCAAACGGCACTGTAAAAAAAATAAAAATGAGCCATATACTAGGAGATATTTGCAACACATATACCAACAAAGTATTAGTAATCAGAATGTGTTAGATCTTGTCCAAGCTGATATGAAAAAGCAAACACTATATTTCATCAAATCTATGATATCAGTTGTAAATGCACCATTATTGTAGGTACTGCCAAGAAGGAAACATTCAATTAAATAGCAATATTACTTTCTTATAACCTCCTTTAAGAGGTTTGGATAAGGTTTGGATCTGTGTCCCCACTCAAATCTCATGTCAAATTGTAATCCTCAACATTGGAGGTGGGATCTGGTGGGAGGTGATTGGATCATGGGTGTAGATCCTTCATGAACAGTTTAGTGTCATTGCCTTGGTACTATCCTCATGATAGTGAGTGAGTTCCCGTGAAATCTGGTCGTTTAAAAGTGTGGGCTGGGCACAGTGGCTCACACCTGTAATCCCAGCACTTTGGGAGGCAGAGGCGGGCAGATTACTTGAGATCAGGAGTTTGAAACCAGCCTGGACAACATGGTGAAGCCCCAACTCTACAAAAATACAAAAATTAGCTGGGCACGGTGGTGTGCACCTGTAATCGCAGCTATTCAGGAGGCTGAGGCAGGAGAATTGCCCAAACACGGGAGGCAGAGGTTGCAGGGAGCTGAGATCGGGCCACTGTACCCCAGCCTGGGTGACGGAGCAAGAGTCTGTCTCCAAAAAAAAAAAAAAAAAAAAAAAAGGAGTGTGTTACACCCTCTCATTCTCTGGCCATGTGAAGTGCTCCTCTCCTTTCATCTTTTATCATGCCTTGAAGCTTCCTGAGGTCTCCCCAGAAGCAGAAATCACTATGCTTCCTATATAGCCTGCAGAACTGTGAGTCTCTTAACCTCCTTTCTTTATAAATTAGTCTGATATTTCTTTATAGCAATGTGAGAATGGACTAATAGAAGAACTTACAGGGACAATCAACAATTCCTCTACCCAATGCTAAGCTGTTTTGTTGTTGTTTTGAGATGGAGTCTTGCTCTGTCACCCATGCTGGAGTGCAGTGGAGTGATCTCAGCTCACTGCAATGTCTGCCTCCTGGGTTCAAGCAACTCTCCTGCCTCAGCCTCCTGAGTAGCATGGGATTACAGGCGTCTGCCATCACATCCAGCTAATTTTTGTAATTTTAGTAGTGACGAGATTTCACCATGTTGCCCAGGCTGGTTTCAGACTCCTGACCTCGTGATCCACCCGCCTAGGCCTCCCAAAGTACTGGGATTACAGGTGTGAGCCACCGTGCCCAGCCAGCTGTTTTTAAACATAGGGTTTTTATTATTTGGCAAGAGAGCAGCAGGTGCAGCATATAGGCCACATCCTTCCTCCCATGATAACAAGCCACTTCAGCCCCTGATTGACTGCTGGCCAGGTCTCCACTTCAGCCGATCCTTCACAGGGTGTAGCCAATTAGAGGCCTCTACTGGGTACCACGGGGTGTTACTGGGTACAATAAAAACCCTAACTGAGGAGGCTCTTGAGCCAGTTGCTGGAGCCCACTCCCACTCTGTGAATTGCCTTCAATAAACCTGTGCTTTCACTCTGTCTTTTCTTGCCCCATTCTTTTGTTACTTCGTGCGTTCAATTATTTGTTCAACACAGCAAGAACCTCAGCAACTCTATCCAGTAATAATACCTTTTCTACTCAAATCCCCAAACATTCTAAATTTGAGCGTTCAGATGCTCTCATACGTGTGTGAGAAGATCCAGGATAGTGATCAGTTCTCTATTTTTTCCTGTTGGAACCTCAAACCCACAAGTTAAAGCACATGTGGGAATTTCATAGAAGGTCCCTAAAGGTTTTCCCAAGTTTAATACAGATGAACCAATCCATTTGGACATATATACATTCATGGTTACATACAGAGGAAAATGCATTCTCTTTTGAAGAGGCCACAGGACGGTAATAATCTATGATAAGATACAACTTTAGAGGAAAATTTGTTCTTAATTGTTTAGCCCCTGATGCTTGCTTGGGAAGGGAGGCATCTGTAGCATTCCGCTGGAGGCAGGAATCAACCGTGGGATGGGGTGGGAACCCAGTCAACACAGTCAGGAGCAGAGGGATAGACAGGTAGGTCCTCGATGCTTTTCCTAGGCCCTAGGAAGCGTCAGTAAGTGAAAAACCACAGTTTTGTCTGGATGCCATGGAGGAGTCCTGTGTCACTATTGGGGAAAATTGGTATGATAATAGCAAGAAAGATAGTGGTGATGACCTTCCTGATTTGAAGACCTATACATGTATTCTGTCAGAATGGTCCTAAAGAGAGGTAAGGAATGAGGCTTTATGAGAACCGGCCAGGACTGAAACTTCATGAAGATGTATGTCCTGCTCTCTCCACAGCCCCATCAGCCAAACAGACTGAAGTTTCTCTGTGTTGTTATCCATAGGGTTCAACTGCAGAACAGCTAAGTTGTGTGCCCTTTAAACCTTAAAATTAAGACCCTTTAAAGTCATTCTAAAGTGGTTGTCTGTATTTGTCTTTTGAGAGGATCAAATAAGTCAATATTATAGCACTGTGACAGAGTCTAAAGTGCTGTTGTTTACCAGTGAAGGTGAATAAAGAACTAGAGTGGAGGAAACCTTAATCCTTAACCTACTTAAGTTAGGCAGGGCGATGTGAAAGGATGGCTAGGAACAATCCAACTCAAAGGATTCTCAAGTGTCAATCACTCTTTTGTGTCTCCTTTGGAAATCACCTCAATCACTCTTTTTTTTTTTTTTTTTGAGACTGAGTTTCGCTCTTGTTACCCAGGCTGGAGTGCAATGGCGCGATCTCGGCTCACCGCAACCTCCGCCTCCCGGGTTCAGGCAATTCTCCTGCCTCAGC
>NW_016107610.1:2117864-2140847 GCF_001604975.1 Cebus imitator
GGCTCACCGCAACCTCCGCCTCCTGGGTTCAGGCAATTCTCCTGCCTCAACCTCCTGAGTAGCTGGGATTACAGGCACGCGCCACCATGCCCAGCTAATGTTTTGTATTTTTAGTAGAAACGGGGTTTCACCGTGTTGACCAGGATGGTCTCAATATCTTGACCTCGTGATCCACCCGCCTCGGCCTCCCAAAGTGCTGGGATTACAGGCGTGAGCCACCGCGCCCAGCCTGCAAACATATTTTTTAAAACCCCAAATGAATTGTATATTTTTAAATGGTGAATTTGGCCAGGCGCGGTGGCTCACATCTACAATCCCAGCACTTGGGAAGGCCAAGATGGGTGGATCACTTGAGGTCAGGAGTTTGAGACCAGCCTGGCCAACATGGTGAAACCCCATCTACTAAAAATACAAAAATTAGCTGGGCATGGTGGTGCATGCATATAGTCCCAGCTACTCGAGAGGCTGAGGCAAGAGAACTGCTTGAATCTGGGAGGTGGATGTTATTGCATCACTACATTCCTGGGCAACAGAGTGAGACTCTGTCTCAAAAAAAAAAAAATTTTTAATGGTGAATTTTGGTCGGGTGCAGTGGCTCACACCTGTAATTCCAGCACTTTGGGAGGCAGAAGCATGGTGGCGTGCACCTGTAATCCCAGTTACTCAGGAGGCTGAGGCAGGAGAATTGCTTGAACTTGGGTGGCGAAGGTTGCAGTGAGCCAAGATGGTACCATTGCATTCCAGCCTGGCCACAGAGCAAGACTCTGTCTCAAAAAATATATATGTAGATAGATAGATAGATAGATGCAAATAGTGAGCATAATATCAGATAAAATAGACTTCAAAGAAAAAGTGTTAGAAAGATACAGAGGAACATTCATAAAGATAAAAGTTCATCAGAAAGACAATAATCATAAAATCTTTAACATAACAATTTAATTTAAAATCCATGGAGCAAAATTTGACAGAATTATCAGGAGAAATAGATGATACCATGATCATATTTGGAAGTCTTAACATCCCTCTCTTTTTTTCTTTTTCTTTTTTGAGATGGAATCTTGCTCTGTCACCCAGGCTAGAGCAGTGGCACGATCTCGGCTGACTGCAACCTCCCCCTCCTGGGTTCAAGCAATTCTCTGCCTCAGCTTCTCAAGCAGCTGGAATTACAGGCTCCCGCCACCATGCCTGGTCAATTTTTTGTATTTTTAGTGGAGACAGGATTTCACCATCTTGACCAGGCTGGTCTTAAACTCCTGACCTCTCGATCCACCTGTCTCGGCCTCCCAGTGTTGGGATTACAGGTGTGAGCCACCACGCCTGGCCAACGTTCCTCTCTCTTTTTTTTTTGTTTTTTTTGTTTTTGAGATGGAGTCTCACTCTTGTTACCCAGGCTGGAGTGCAATGGCGCGATCTTGGCTCACCACAACCTCTGTCTCCTGGGTTCAGGCAATTCTCCTGCCTCAGCCTCCTGAGTAGTTGGGATTACAGGCATGTGCCACCATGCCCAGCTAATTTTTTGTATTTTTAGTAGAGATGGGGTTTCACCATGTTGACCAGGATGGTCTCGATCTCTTGACCTCGTGATCCACCCGCCTCGGCCTCCCAAAGTGCTGGGATTACAGGCTTGAGCCACCGCGCCTGGCCAACGTTCCTCTCTTAACAACTGACAGAGAAACTGTACACAAAATCAGTGAAGTCGTAGATGATCTAACAACATTATCAACCACCTTGACCTAATTGATATTTATAGAATACTATACCCTAATCTGCAAAATAAAAATTTTCAAGTACACATGGTATGTTCACCAGTATAGACCATATGTTACTCTGTGAAGCAAGCCTCAATACATTTAAACGGATTGAAATCATTCACTGTTCTCTGACCACAATCTGGGGATGAGGCATCTGAGCACACTGGAGGGCAGTGGAAGGAGAAAAGCCAGTTCAGAGAGGAGGCACAAGCAGTTCTGGGTAGGACTGAACACGAGGAAGATTACAGAGGGGGTGGCGAGGGCACCAATCACCTACCTGGACTCCAGCCTCAGAGCTGCCAGGAGGAAGGAGTGCTGCTATCAGACTGGCCTGGGCAGTGATGACAAACAGGGCCCCAGGGCTTCCCGCTTGGCTCCTTTATCTGCCTGAGGGATGGACAGCTTGTCCTTCCTTCTCTGGCCGCAGAAGAACATCTAGCAAGGCGTGAGCGTGGCCACTGCAAGGTGAGCTGCTTGGGTTGGGGGTTCAGATTCAAGTGGGATTGCTCTGTGCCAAGAGGGAAGGGGTAACCAAAGGCTCTGTATGGAAAGGAAGGGCTGAAGCAAGAGTGCTGGAGAGCTGCCTACTCTACGCCAGCAGGGATCCCTGAGCCTTGTTCCCACTGAAGGTGGCTGGCTGGGAGCAGTGACCCCAAAGCCCTGTCATCCACAGAGGCACACTTTGTCCGAGGTTCAACTGAAGGGTAAGGGCAGGAGCTGACAATTTAGAACCAGATGACAGTCACAGCCAAGGGCTGCCACACTGGCCCCGCAAGGCTTGTGCTCAGGGACAGGATCCCCACTGGTCAGGGTCCTGCAGGGGCTCGGTTCTGGGGAAAGGCAGACGCCCTGGGCTTCAGAAAGACTGCCTGTCACCCTCACACCCAGTTGCAGGACCACCCTCATTTGCTGTTGACAGCCTCAGTCAGGGTGAGAGGGGGATGAGCTCAGGCCGCCAGCAAGGAGTCCCCATGGGGTGGGAGGTGTGGTCAGGCCAGGTGCCCCAGGAGTGGGGGGTCTGTTCCCTGTGCTCTTATGGCTCCCAGGCCTTGCCTCCTTTTCTTTTTTTTTTTAAATTTCATTTCAATTCAGGTATAGCCTCCTTTTCTTTCTTACAAAGAAAAGGGTGACTTGACTCAGCGAAAATTAAGAAGGGTAGCTGTTTCTCCAGGTCAGGAAGGATATGGGAGTTGGCACTTCCTGGCAGTTAGGTCTGAGGGAGTGGGGGCCTCACATGCCAGCAGCATGAGAAAGGTGATACTGTCCGGTGGTGAAGGAAACCGGCACTGGAGCCAGACCACTTGGCCTGAATACTGGTTGTGCCACTTACTAGCCTGTAACCTTGGCAGCCTCTCCAAGCCTGTTTCCCCATCTGTAAAATGGGAAGTACAACAGTATCTACTTCAAGTCATTATTGTTCGGGTTAAATGGGGCTTTAGCACAGCTTCTGGCAATGAATCATTATGGATGGAGCACCACGTGTGGACCTATATCCCCTATGTGAAAGAGCGTGCTCTCATCAGACCTTGACTCAAAGTTACCACTCAGCTGCTGGTGGCTGAAGTGCCTCCCCACCCCCAACAGCACTAGGGAAATTTCAGAGGGAGAGTCTGGTGGGGCCCTGCTCCCTAGGGCCTTTCCACCTGGGTGATTCCCTGAGAGGTCTGTGGCAGGGGTCACAGGGAGGCCACCAGCCTCTGAGGGCCCATTGTTCTTCTCCTCTGAGCTGGGAAAGATGTATTCTCCCCACCCTTCCTCTCCACACCCAAATCTGCAGGCTTAGGGGCAGACCTTAGATAAACAAAGCTTGCCGTCTCGCCTTACCCAGCTCACAGAGAGCTCTCACAGCCTCACAATGGCCCTGTGATGTCCAGCCCTTCGAACTTATTGTCCCTAGTTCACAGATAAGGAAGTTGAGGCCCAGAGAGTGGAAGTGGCTAGTTTGATGTCCCATACAGAGAGGTGGCACAGCCAGGGCTGGGTATCCCAGTATGGTGTCCAGCATTTTAGTGCAGACTCGTGTGCACACCAAATACACAGCCATGCACTGACAGACAAATAGCTCCACAGGCCGAGGGCACGGTCAGAGCGGGGAGGAGAGAGGAAGACAGCCTCCATCCTCACCTCCTTAGTGGCCATGTGGTGATGGTGTAAGGGTTATTGCTGAGTTTAAAATGAGGAAACTGAGACCAGTATAAGAAAATTAAATGCCAATTTATTCAGCTCCCAGGCGAGGTTCTCTGGTCCGGGGAAAGGGGTAGACCTGATCCTAGGGGAACCCAATATTCAGGTTTTCCTGAGTTCCTGGGATGCAAGGTTTCCAATTTTAACACATGGGAAGTTGTAGGCAGACTGGGATGAGTTGGTCACCGGAGTCTTCCAAGCTCCCAGTCTGAGAAAATGAGACTCACCCGGTAATAAGCAGAAGATACTATGGACTGGGGCCAGGAGAAAAACAAAAGGTGAGGGATGGGAGAGACACAGTGAGCCATACAGAGCTGGCATTCTGCATGGCAGGCCTGGTCAGTCCAGCTCTTCATTTGCATATAGTCCTTCCCACCCAAGTCAAATCTGCTGGAGCCAACTCCATTCTCTTCCAACAAAGAGCCCAGACACTTGGTGGTAGTGTGTCACTTCCTGCTCCCAGCTCCTCTAACACCCCTGGAGAGTTCCATGTCCACAGGTCTTGCCTTCACCCCCTTCCCAGGCTCTGAGGTCAAACCTCAGGCACAGTGCAGGCAATGGGGCCATCCTCCCAAGTCCCAAAAGCCTGTTCCCAATAGAGATAGGAGAAGTCTGAACTAAGCAGGTTTCTCACTTCCTTATAGAGGAAGAAGAGGTAAGAGAGGTGACTGATTTTAGTACGAAGGCCACAGGGCACAGAGTTATGCAGGAATACATTCGCTGCGTGCACTCCAGTGATGTATATAGCCTCTGTAAACCTGTTTCCCTATCCTGAAAATGGGGACATTGTTCCCACCTTGTGATTGAATTAAGGATCAGATGAGCCTCAACATCAGTGGTTGTTGGAGAGGTCCTTCTCCACCCAGACTTGGGAAGAGATGCTTGTCCTGGGTCCAAATCTCATCCAGGTTTCCCAATTTTTTCAGGCCTTCTGCTCAACTCAGGTACCAGCTGACACCCACCCAGTTCCTGGTGTTGCCTTCAGGAGGAGTGGCAAGATGGGAGCTGGTTGGAGAAGGGGATTCTAGAGTAGGCGAAGGAGGAGAGAATGGAATGGCTGGACTTTGAGATGAGAAGACAATTGGATGGGGAAGAGGTGCCAATTGCTGTAACTGAAGGGTTCTCAGTGGGGGCTCCAGGCAGGATGTGTCTGTGATATCTGGACCTCTGGAGTCCCTTAAGCACAGGGAGGCAAGTGTGTGGCAGCGAAGACATTCTGCCTTGGGTCCAGGCCCAAGACAGTTCTCCCTGAGCCCTGGGCAGACCATCCGACCTATGATCAGTGGAAGGACCCAGCTCCTCCCTATCCCAGGCCTGTGTAAACTCCAAGAGGTCAGGTCTCTTTCTCTATGCAGGCCCTGACTGGGGCAGTCAGTACCCTTAAGTTCTTCCTCTCTGAGGCTTTTCTGGGTCAACACTTGGAGGCTGTGGAGTTGGAGGGCTGCGAGCCTGAGCTGGGAGGCTGTGGAGTTGGAGGGCTGTGAGCCTGAGCTGGGAGATCTCTTCCTGTTCAGGCTGATGTCCCCCACAGGACGCTGCTGCGGGACCCATGTGGGCGTATACTGTGGCCATGGAGAGATCATCCACTCTGAGGGTGAGTGCCTCCAGCAGAAACGCAGGCCCAAGTCTGCAGAGAGGCTGTCCACACAAGCCACACCCCACCAGTGAGTTGGCTACTCAGGGACAAATACTGAAGTCCCGGACTGGGGGTGTGTGTCTCTGAAAATGGGGTTTGGGCACTAAGGCTCCCTAAGGTCTCAAGAAATGGGGGTGTAGGGTCACCGGGCATAGGACCTAAGCCTGGTTCTGATCCGAACCACTCTGGCGATCCCCGCAGGCAAGAACCCAGGAGGCTGTGGGCCTTTTCTGGGCTCCTGGGAAGGTATCGTATCCAAACAGGGGCAGCGCCCGCTGCTGAGCTCCAGCTTCCTCTGGCGCATGCTGCGTAGACGCGGCAGCGTTAACCCTGCGTTCCTGGAGCGCAGAGTGCCTGAAGCCATGGAGGCGGACCCACCACCCTATCACCCCACGTGCAGCAACTGTGTGCACTTTGCACTGCGTCTGCTCGCCCCAGATCCCAGCCTGGACCCCTTGCAAATATACCGGAGCTCCAGCAGCTCGGTAAGCAAGGCACGGTTACCCACACAGGACCCCAATCCACCTCCTGAGCAGACTAGCCTGCACGCCTAACCAATGCACAACTGCGAAATTCAGGCCCTTCCCTCCCCACCCAGGCCAGGCTTCTCCAAACTCAAGATCCATTTTTCTCTGGCAGGCACAAAGCCACCAGAACCAAGCAGACCCACCCAATTGTACCCACTTGTCTAGGTTTTTCCTGTAGAACCTTCCCATTACCCTAATAGAACCTAACCCCAATAGAATTACCCCCAGTGGAACTTTCCTACTGAGCCAAGCTCCTTTTTTCTGGGCCCCACTCCTTTCCAGGCATGCCCACCAATTCTGGCCATGGAGACTTCAGGATGCTAGTTTACAGACCAACACTCAGGCCTATGAACTCCTCCAGTCCCCATTCCCAGCCAAGAGACTCCGGCCACCTAAACTGACGCCCCAAACTTGGGCACAACTGGATCCTACCTCTTTCCCCAGCGTGGTTCACTACTTTCCATCTGATCCAAGCCTTCCTTCCTTAGGCCTAGGGGTACCTCGGGCCTAGAGAGCTGAACTGGAGGCCTCACATTACTCAGGAGTCCTGGTGGTCACACCAGACCCTTTCTCTTCCTTTTCAGGTGTGAGTGGTCATGGACGTGACCCGGGATTAGGCATGACCTTGGGCCCTCCTGGGTGGACGTGGAGGCTTCAGAAAGATTCATTAAACTACTTTCCAAAGCTTAATTAGATGTTCACCGTCCTCTGTATCTGTAGGTGGGAGACCCCGCAAGTGCAGAGGCAAGGGTCTGAAGCCTCAGCCTTTTCTCATATGAATACAGAATTAGAAGAGAATTAGAGATATAGTTACATAGTGATTCCTATATATAATCATGAATAATCACATTGTTATTCATATGTAATCACAGAAATATATATACTCAATATAGTCTTTTAATTTTACTAATGATTATCGGGTTATGAGGCATGGAACTGAGGTGACATTGTGAACAAAATGATCCTAAGGCAAGATGCCCTAAGCCCTCTGTCACACCCGCATAAGGGCTGCTGGCGAGCACCTGGGCTGTGTGGCAGCTCCAGCGCTGGGAAAGTGCCCGCTGTTTGGCCAGCTAGGGAAGGAGACACCCAAAATGTCCGAGGTCTCCTTCCTCTCAGGAGTTAGGAGAAAACTCCACTTCTTCAAGCTTGTGGTAGGCCTGATGGCCCTCAGGTAGCTCCACAGACACCCAGGGGCTCAATTGTCTCTATGTGATGCTGTGGCCACGTTCCATGTCTACTTTCATGTTCTGCTACTGCACCTGGTCCCTCCCTTTCTTAAAAGATAAAATCAGTAATAGTAACATAAATCTTAATGTCTTTGTTCTTTCTGGACAAGTATGAAAAAGTGCTGACGCGTTAGGTTTTCTCCTCGCCTCCGCTACTTGAAAGACCTGGGCCCCTATCTCCAAGAAACGTGATTTACCTGACCTTATCACTGACCACCATTACCTCACCCTACCTACCCTGCCCCCTGCTTTGTACTCAATAAAAGTCAGAGCGTTCAGGCACTCAGGGCCACTGCCAGACTCCGCACTTTGGTTGGCAGTGGACCCCTGGGCCCAAACTCTGTTTTCTCTTTCTTTGTGTCTTGTGTCTTTTATTTCCACAGTTTCTTGTCTCCACACCTCTAGAGAGAAGCTCACAGGACCCTGCAAGGCTCGACCCTACATGTATCCTGTTCCCCATCTCTCTAAGCTTTCAAGAGCTCCTCAGACCTCCATGACCAGCGCGTCCTTAAATTCTGCCACCTCTAAGAAGCTCCTCCAGGAAGCTCCTCGGCTTCCTACTGCTAAGCCAGATTTTGTAGGAAAGGGGGGCGGGAAAGGGAGCGTCCTTAGGCCTCTGAGGCCGGTCCTCTGGTGCGGTGACCCCTTACCGCTCTAGAACCCCCAGCCTGTGGGCACAGCCTTCTTTCCAGATCCTCTCTTTCCCTCCACGGCTTAGGAGAGCATCTGCGCGCGCGTCTGGGGAGAGCGGGGCCCCTGGAGCCCGTTCCGCCGACGCCAGGTGGTCGGGGCTGGGGGCAGGTGTTCCGCATCTCCTGGAAGACGGTCCCAGCGTCCGTCCAGCAGCCTCGCCCACCGCCAGCCCTGGAGATGAGCCAAGTCGCTTTAAAGGACCGGAGACGTCCTGAAGGGAGGGCGTTTCCGAGGGGTGGGCGGGGCCAGGCGCTGCCGCACCGCCCCTGTCGCCCCCTTGCGGACACGCCCTCCACTCGGCTGGCGCCGGTGCCTTTAAGACCTCAGCGCGCGGCCCTGATTGAGAAATCCGCGCGCAGCCTCCGCCGCAGCACACTGAGGCCTCTGCTGAGCCCCGGCCGCCCCAGCTCCCTCGCCCGCCGGCCGGGTCCGCTCTCCCTTCCTCGGCCCCAGCCGGCCGCCGGTCCCGCAGTCTCCTTCCCAGCGAAGTCCTCTCCCTGGCCGCCCCATGTCGGCCGCCCCCGCCTACAGCGAAGACAAGGGCGGCTCCGCTGGCCCTGGGGAGCCCGAGTACGGCCACGACCCCGCGAGCGGCGGCATCTTCTCCTCTGATTACAAGCGGTGAGGGAGCCCGCCCCGAGGCTCGCGGGAGGGCCGGGCCGGGGCGAGGCGCACGGGCACCATGGACAGCGCCCGGGCCCAGCGCCGGCCCCGCCCCGGTCGCGCCAACCGGAAGCCCGCCGGCCTCCTCCTGCGGCCTCGCGCCGGGGTCCAACGCGGGCACCCCAGACTCAGGGGCTGGCCCAGGATGCGGCGGGGGGCGGGTGGGGGCTTGGGAGGATGGGCCAGTTCGGTTTCGGGAGGAAAGCCTCCGGTTCCAGGTGTTTCTCCGGTTTGCAGCGTTGCGTCACGGATTCCCTTCCTTTTTCGTGCTAGGCGGGTTGGTTTACCAAAAGTGTGGGGGAGGTGGCTGAGTCAGCGAACTTGAATTTGAGCCTGGGGCCTCTCCAGGAAGGCGGGCCCTGGATGTGCTAGCACAGCCTCCCAGCCTGACGGCTCCTGCAAATTCATGTCCCCTGTCTCTGGTCCCCGTCTCCATCCGGCCCTCACATTCCTGCTCCCCGCATTGTCCCTCTGGTTCAACGCCACCTTCACACCCTCCCCCACCTTTGACTCGTTCGTTTGTTTCTTCATTTGTTTCTTCATAAATTCTGCAACAAGCATGTGTTAAAGGCCAACAGTGTCGAGCCCTGAACTAGTCACAGAATACAACTGTGAACATGAGACCCTTCTTGTCCTCAGGTTGCTCTGGAGGGGAGCACAGATGAAGAAGCAGTCAGGGACTGTTGAATCTAATGGGGGCAGTGGGAGCAGGGAGAGGACCTGGTCTCTGCTCCGGAGAGACGGGAGAGCGAGATATGTTCCAGGCAGAGAAAAGGGCTTTCAGGAAGGCTGAGAGCCTGGCAACAATCACTGTGTGAGCCACTGGACTGACCAGAAAAGGGGGTGGGGAGGACTCCTGGAGGGTTCTAAGCAGACGTTGTAATCAGCTTGATATTTTAGAAAGACCTCAGGCTGCTGCATTGTGGAGAAGAGATTGGAGGTGGGCCAGATTGAGCAAGAGACACGTGAGGTGGGTCTTGAAATTCACAGGCCGGGCATGATGGTGGCCTACACCAGTGGAGATTTGAGACTGTGGCAGAAGATTTGAGACTGTGGAAGAGGCGGAAGCCTCAGACTGGATGATTAATTGGATATTGGGTGAGAGGTTAGAGGGACCGCTGGGAGATGAGGATGTTACTGAGGTTACTAGTTCCTGCAACTGGATGGCTGGTGGTGTTATTCAGTGTAATTGGAAATAAAGATGTTACAAACAAATTTGTGGAAAATTAATGTTGAGCCTAGCTTTGGACATACCGAGATTATAAACTCCGAAGGACATATTACCCTGTTAGGAAGCTGGATATTAGGATTTGGGTTCCAGGAAAGAGATTAGGGAATTATTAACATATGTATGTTAATTCAAGTCATAGAAGGAAGTGAAGATCACTCGGGGAGGGGGTATAAAATGAGTGCAGACACTGCACAAGTCTGAACCGTGAAGACACCAACTTTAGAGGTGACCAGAGAGCAGCAGAAAGTGTTTCAAGGTACCCAAGAAGTGAACTAAAGGCTGAAAGAAAATGTCATTTCAAGAAGGAGGGAGTGGTCAGTAGTTTCAATGCCCATTAATGTCAAATCAAACAAGGAAAAAAAATTCATGACCATTGGGTGACAAAGAGAAGCTCAATTCCTTCCCATTGTATTCCCCACCTCCTGCCCTGGGAGACAAATTCTGGCAAAGTGAGGAGAACAGGAACTAGATTTTTCCCCCCAATATTCTATTGTGGATGATTTAAACCATATAGAAAATGGAATAAATAATACAATGAATACATGTATATCATCCATCTAGATTCAACCGTCATTGACCTTGTGCCATGTTTGCTTTGTCTAACCACCTATTCATATACTTTTTTTGGTTGAACCATGTTAAGTTGCAAAGATCATGAATGACCCTTCAGCCCCAAATTCTAAATTGGCATCTAAAGCCAGATTAAAATGAATAAAGAAGCACATAGAAAGTGAATAGATAAAACACAGTGAATGGGAATTTTGCTTTCAAGAAGTTTGACTGTAAAAGAGAAAGTTGCTGGAGGAGAACCCAGTTCAAGGAAGTTTGTCAATTTTGTTATTTTGGGTTTTGTTGTTGTTGTTTGTTTGTTTCATAAAATGTATGGCTCAACATTTTTGTTTATTATTAATATTACGCTAGGAGAGCCTAGAGCAAGTGTAACTGCTGATGGGAAGCAGCCAGTGGTGGGAGAGAGGCTGAAGGGAAGAAAGGAGGTACAGACTGCTGAGTGATGGGAGGGGAGGCTTACAGAGCTGGGTGGGAGAACTAGCCTGGGAGCAGGGAGGACCAGCTCTGCCCAGGGGGAAGAGAGCAGGAGCACAGGAGAGTATAAATGCAGATGGAAGATGAGCACAGTGGCTCATGCCTATAATTCCAGCACTTTGGGAGGCTGAGGCGGACAGATCACTTGAGGTCAAGAGTTCGAGACTAGCCTGGCCAACATGTCAAAACCCTGACTTTACTAAAAATACAAAAATTAGCCGGTTGTGGTAATACATGCCTATAATCCCAGCTATTCAGGAGGCTGAGGCAGGAGAATCACTTGAACCCGGGAGATGGAAATTACAATGAGCCAGGATGGCGCCCTGCCCTCCAGCCTGGGCAACAGAGTGAGACTCTATCTCTAAATAAACGAATCAATAAATAAACGCAGATGGATGGGAGTCTGGGGCAGGGAGCTACAGGGGATTTTATCTAAAGCCTTTTCCCTTTTCGGGAAGCAAGTAGTGAAGCCACAAGGGCAAGGCTGGGAATGGGGACTTGAGGGTCAAAGGCGTTTCAAATCAGTGATTAAAGCAAACCAGGCTGGGCGTGGTGGCTCATGCCTGTAATCCCAGCACTTTGGGAGGCCAAGGTGGGCAGATCACCTGAGGTTGGTGTCATGCATGTTGCTCATATAAAGAGACCACTAGACAGGCTTTGTGTGGGCAACGAGGCCGTTTATTTTGCGCTTGGGTGCAAGCGGGCCAAGTCCAAGAAAGGAGTAAGGCAAAGGGAGTAGGAAAGGGGATTTGTTATATAGGTTGGGACAAATGGTCAACTAAAGGTAGTAATCTATCTTGGGGAGGGGGAGGAAGTCACAGGATGCATGATCACAAGGTAGGGGTCATTTATTACAAACAGACATGATCATAAGGGTGGGGAGTAGCGGTTGCAGTCAAAGGGGAGGGTGCGGTAGATTACATGGTTACAGGGGTGGAAGTCTTGAGAAACTCAGTGTCCGGGGGAATTTTTTGCAAGGCTGAACAGAAATAATGGATGCAGGCTGCAGCAATTAGTTGAGGTAGGAACAAGTTGTTTTACTTCTTTCTGTGGCCACCTGTTTACTTGCGTTTGCTTCAGACTTTCTGGTTCCTGGAGACCACCCAGAGGTGTACGTGTGGGTCACCAAGGCTAAAATGGCCAGGCCTGGACTTGAAGCCTAACAGTCGGGAGTTCGAGACCAGCCTGACCAACATGGAGAAACCCCGTCTCTACTGAAAATACAAAAAAGAGCCAGGTGTGGTGGCGTTTGCCTGTAATCCCAGCTACTCGGGAAGCTGAGGCAGGAGAATCACTTGAACCCAGGAGGCGGAGGTTGCAGTGGGTGGAGATCATGCCATTGCAACAAGAGCAAAACTTCATCTCAAAAAAAAAAAAAAGCCAACCACTACTGGTAGAGCAGTGGCATTGGAGCCCAGTGGGACAAGAGGGCCAAGGACGTGAGAGCAGTTGGAGGGATGGACACAGGTGTTGCAGGGGGAGGGTGCTAGGCCTGGAGGAACTAGAGATAAGAGAAGGTTGATGGGAAGGAATAAATCAAGGATTGGCTCTGGAAAGGCAGGTAAGGATTAAGATGCCTGGGGTGAGAGTGAGAAGAGGGTATATGAGATTTCTTAGGAGACTGCAGTCTAATTGCGGCCATGGGACTGGAAGTGAAGAGGGCATCTCTCACCTCTCTATCATAAACTCCACTGACCCTCTAGTCCCTTGCCCAGAGACTGGGGATAGGCTTGGCCGGCCCCCTGTCCCTACCGTTCTGTCCCTTGAGTCCTTGTCTCTGAGCAGTGAAGAGGAAATCGGAGCCTCCCTCCCTGCCCGTGTCTGGTTACCAAGTTTTGGGGGCGGGCCGTCTGGTGACTGTGACGGGAGCCCCAGCGCCCTGGCCAGCTTAGTGCTATCCTGGAGAAGGACCTGATGCAGCGATTCCTGCAGCTCCCGGGGGCCGTGGTGAGGCCTGGGGTCAGAGGGGCCTGCAAAGCTGATCAAGAAGCTGCTAGCCCTGTGCTGGCGCCCGAAGGTGGGCCCCCACCCTGGTACCAGGCCTTGAAGCCTGAGGAGCTTCGGTGGCTGCAGGCCCAGGAGGAAGACACGACCCCGGAAGCATCCCTGGAAGGACCTTGCCCAGAGGCTGGCCAGAGCCAGAGCCAGCCACTACGGTATAGAGGGGCCCCCAGGAACCCCCCACCCACACAGCCAGGAAGGCCAGGGATGGGCAGCTGCACTCTCAGCCCAGACCCCTTCAGGTCCTACCTCCTCAGATAGAGGCTTGGGCTCACATTTAGGGTCCAGGCTGGGCAGAGAAGGTGGCTAGGGGCACAGTATGGGGCCTGAGAGTATGCGTGAGGAGAGATGAGGGGCTTAACTCCCTGGAGGCTCTGAGGGGAGGAGGATAGTAACGTATTTGAAGGTTGAGGTCCCACCTTGACCTTTTTCTTCCCACAGTCTTCCCGCTGGAGTGGGCTCTGGGTGAGGTCTGGGGACAGGATAAAGCACAGACAGGGTTTGGCCAGCCACTCCCTGCCAGTGGACTGGAATTTAGGTGGGAGGGAGTGGCAGGGAGATGTATATCAGGAGAGGTGAGCATGACTGACTCCCAGTGCCATGCCGGACCCCTGGCTGGCTCTGGGCACCCCCAGAAGAGTCCCTCAGGCCAGATCAGACTAGGGGTCAGGTCAGAGTGAGCACGGTGTAAGGGAATCAGACTATGGGAGATTAATGTTTCATGGCCTTAGGGTGTTGTGGCTTCATCCCAGCCTCTGCCTCCTGGGAACGGAAGCTGGTGGGAGTGAGGAAGAGAGGCCCAGGGCGGTCTCACCCCAGGAGGTTGCTGAGGTCTGTGTCAGTGCACCTTCGACGGTCAATCCTGCCTGTGCTGTCTGCTTTAGGCCCTGTGGTCCTGCCCTCTCTCATTCCCCTTCTCTTTCAGGGGCCTGGAATGTACTCCCTAGGTTGGGTGGGGAGGATGCCCTGGGGTGTGTACATTTGACAGGCGCCTGTGGCATTTGTGGGTGCGGTGAGGAAGGGAACACCCAGAGTTAACGGAGATTGGGCAAACATGGCCCTCCTTCCACAGAAGCATGGGGAAAATCTGTCCCAGGTTGACCCCTGGGGCTGGATGTATTTGATCTTAGAAGCCTACATTTATCATCAAAAATCTCAACTAGGAGTCCACTGGCCATTTCGGTGAATGAGACTGGAGAGGCCAAGTTTTGTCCAGGTTTTCTGTGTATTAGATGTGACTGTGGTGTGTATGTCTGTATGGGGCATGTGTGCCGTGGGTGTGTGTGTCTCTATGAGGCTTTGGGGGAGCAGGGGGAGGTCTTGTGTTGGCATATGTTTGTGGGGGACATGTGTGGGGTGTGTATGTTTCTATGAGGCTGTGGGGGAGCAGGGAGAGGGTTTCATGGTGGTATGTGTGTGTAGGGGTCATGTGTGGGGTGTATATGTCTCCATGAGGGTGTGGCGGGTGGGGAGAGGTCTTGTGCTATATGTCTGTGGGATATGTGTGTCTATATGAGGGTATGGGAGAGTAGGGAGAGGTCTCGTGGTGGTATATGTCTGTGGGGGTTTGTGGGTGTGTAGGTGAGTTGTGTGGGAGTTTGTGTGTGTAGAGTTTTTCTATGGGAGGTGTCTGTGGGGGAGTGTGTTTCTCTGGGCGTTGCGTAGGCAGGGTTTTGTGTGTGTGCATGGGTTTATGTATGGATTCTACAAGTGGCTGAGGGGCCTGTAGGTATGTTTGTGTGAGTGTGGGTCTGTCTGAGGTGAGGGCACGTCTGTGGTATATGTGGGTGGTATCAATGTGCAGTTGTCTGTGGGGTGTGCAAACAGAGGATCCTGGGGTACAGTGTTGTGCATTCATAACTCAGGGAAGTTGGTGCCCAGCTCTGTCTTTGTTCCTAGGCCCTGGGTGCTGCCCAGGCCCAGCCAGCTCAATGGTCTACCTATATAGGCCCATGCCCCAGGTGCCCTGAGCTCAGCCTTCTACCCACTAAGAGACTCACAGCCTGGTCTGTGTTTGGGAGTGTAACAGGGTGATTGTCTTCTGGCCCTGGCCTGACCCTGGGAGAGTAGAAGGTGTCCTCTCGTTTGGGGGGTATCCCCCCAGGTGGGGGAGTTTCAGATAACATGATGGGGCTGGATATTTTCTTCTCACATGATAGCTAGCAGGGGCTTCAGTAACGCTGAAAGGCATCGTCTCCCTATTTTGCTTTCCCTCAAAAATCTCTTTAGGAAAGACAGTTTCTAAAATTCTTTGGATAGTGATTCTCAGCGCCCCTCTTCTCATTTTACGTTAGGTACTCGCGTAGTTCTGCAGCCCTGTGACTCAGGCACATGTTGTGGCGGGTTCTTCTCTTCCTCTCAGCACTTGTCACTCATTTCTTCGCATCAGCAGCAGTCATTTGCTCCTTTATGGCTGTTAATCATGCTCCTTCCTCTCCTAACGCTGCTATCCTCAATTTCTGATTTTCTGTCATTTCTAAATGTTGCATGTCTGTGACTAACTTTGCACATGCTGATTTTTAATTTTTATCAGTGGCGATATTTCTCAAGCTGGATTCTTGTGCCTAGGTCAGAGCTGTGGGTTACCAGAGTGTCATCTTGGAAATTAGCGTGTGTGAGTCTACACACACAGCTGCTCACCACATTTTGGAATTGTCTTGGCAACATATGAGTGCATCAGTTTTACACAACTTTATCAATTGCATATAGACACATTTTTTCATGGGTTTATTCATAATTCTCTAATCACTTCTTGACCACCAGTTCAAGAAGTCCTCTGAGTATGGTTAGGCCCGTGGTTCACTGCACAAGGGCATCTGGCCAAGGAATATCAGCCCATGCTTCACTCACGGAATGGGGAGCAACAGCTCGAGGGGCATGCAGATGGCAGATAGGCTTGCAGCAGCCCTGATGGTGAATGCTGGAGAGAGACTTTATACATGTATATCAGTTCCTTATCTTTTCTTTTTTCTTTTTTTTTTCTTTTTTTTTTTTTTTTGAGACAGGATCTCCCTCTTTCCCAGGCTGGAGTGCAGTGGTGCGTCTCAGCTCACTGCAACCTCTGCCTCCTGGGTTCAAGCAATTCTCGTGCCTCAGCCTCCTGAGTAGCTGGGATTACAGGTGTGCACCATCATGCCTGGCTAATTTTTGTATTTTTAGTAGAGATGGGGTTTCACCATGTTGGCCAGGCTGGTCTCAAATTCCTGACCTCTAATGATCTGCCCAACTTAGCCTCCCAAAGTGCTGGAATTATAATAAGGGTGAGCCACCGCATCCGGCCTCTATTTTGAATATTGAACTTTGATTTACCGTATCCTAAATATTTTGCCTTTTGTTGTTATTATGGGCTGAATTATGTCCCTCCAAAGTGCATATGTTGAAGACCTAACCCTCAGTACCTCAGAACGTTACCTTTGAGGCGATTAAGTTAAAATGAGGTTATTAAGGGGAGCCCTAATCCACTATCACTGACTTCTCTATAAGAAGAGGAAATTTGAATATAGGCACACAGAGGAAAGACTATGTGAAGACACAGAGAAGATGATTGTAAGAGTCAGAAAAACCTAAGTTTCTTCTACTCTTATACACACTACTCACCAGAGAATGCTTCACCTCTGGCCACAGAAACGGGTGGGGATTTCTCCCCACCAACAACCTATTCTCCAGTGGACACCAAGTGAGTGTCTTCTAGTTCAAGTCAATCTACCTGGAGCAGTGTTAGATTTTTTATGTTAAGGGTTCAGTCCCACAAGACTGCCCTCTGCTTCAGATGCCAGTTGCACATGGTAAGTTGTCACCTATACTTCTGACCAGCTGGCTATAAATCAGGGGTTCCCATGCCCACCTCCTTGGTTTCAGCTCTGTGAGTGACTCACAGAACTCAGGAAAACTTTACTTACATTTACCCATTTATTATAAAGGATACAGACAAACACCAGATGAAGAGATGCATAGGGAGAGGTATGGAAGGAGGGGTGCAGAGCTCCCATGCCCTCTCCAGGCACCTCACCCTCCAGGCACCTTCACATGTTCCGCAGTCTAGAAGCTCTCCAAACCCTGTCCTTTTGGGTTTTTATGAAGTCTTCATGATTCATCGTATCTTTGGCCATGTGATCAACTCAGCTGTCAGCCCCACTCCCCATTCTCCAGAGGTCAAATGGTGGGATTGAAAGTTTCAACCCTTGGCTGGGCGCAGTGACTGTGCCTGTAATCCCAGCACTTTGAGAGACCAAGACGGACGGATCACTTGAGGTTGGGAGTTCGAGACCAGCCTGGCCAACATGATGAAACCTCATCTCTACTAAAAATACAAAAATTAGTCAGGCGTGGTGGCAGGTGCCTGTAGTCCCGGCTACTTGGCAGGCTGGAGCAGGAGAATCACTTCAACCCAAAAGGTGGAGGTTGCAGTGAGCCGAGATTGCACCACTGCACCACTCCAGCCTGGGTGACAGAGTGAGACTCAGTGTCATCAAAAAAAATTCCAACCATCCAATAACAAAAGAGGCTCCTATCACCCAGGAAATTCCAGGGATTTGGGCATTCCATGTCAGATGTTCCTATCACTCAGGAAGTTACAAAAGTCTTAGGATCTCTGTGTGAGAAACTGGGTAGAAGACCAAATATTAGAACAAATGTTCTCCCAGCATCCCTGTCATCAAGAGTTTTAGGAGCTCTGTCTCAGAAGTGGGATACAGAGACCATATATATATATGTCTTTACAATATCACAAGAGCCATCTACAAGCCAAAGAAAGAGGTCCTAGAAGAAACCAATCCTCCTGAAACCTTAATCTCAGACTTTCAGCCTCCAGAAATGTGAGCAAATAAATTTATGTTGTTTAAGCCACCATCTGTACTAGTTTTTTTTTTTTTTTTTTTTTCCGAGATAAGATCTTGCTTTGTTGCCTAGGCTAGAGTGTAGTAGCACAATCATAGCTCCCTGTAGCCTCCAACATCTCGGTGCAAGCGATCCTCCCACCTCAGCCTCCTGAGTGGCTGGCACTACAGGCATGTGCCACCAGGCCTGGCTAATTTTTTAATTTTTGTAGAAACAGGATCTGACTATGTTGACCAGGCTGGTTGCAACTCCTGAGCACAAGCAATCTTCCTGCCTTAGTCTTCCAAAGTGCTGGGATTACAAGTGTGAACCACCATGCCTAGTCTATGGTTCTTTGTTATGGTGGTTCTAGGAAGCTAGTATAGCTGCCTTATTTTTCTCATAAATTTAGTTTTTATATGCCAAAGTTTAAGAATTAAACCTAGGCTTGGTACAGTGGCTCACACCTGTAATCCCAGCACTTTGGGAGGCGAAGGCAGGCAAATCATCTGAGGCCAGGAGTTTGGAGCAGCCCGGCCAACATGGGGAAACCCCATCTCTACTAAAAATACAAAAAAATTAGCCAAGTGCGGTGGTGCACACCTGTAATCTCAGCTACTCAGGAGGCTGAGGTGTAAGAATCACTTGAATCCGGGAGGTTGAGGTTGCAGTGAGCCAAGATTGCGCCACTGCACTCCAGCCTGGACGACAGAGTGAGACTTCACCTCAAAACAACAACAACAAAAACAAAATTAAACCTAGCCATGTTGTTACTAATAATTTTATAACCTTAATAAAAATTTTCCTTCCTATTTAAAAATAATTTAACTGTCAAGCAAATGTGGGATTTATTTTGGGGTGAAATACGTATACAAGTTAAATTATTTGCACTGGCCAGGTGCAGTGTGGCTCGCACCTGTGATCCCAGTGCTTTGGGAGGCCAAGGCAGGTGAATCACTTGAGGTCAGTTGCTTGAGACCAGCCTGACCAACATGGTGAAACCCCATCTCTATTAAAAGTATGAAATTAGGCCGGGCGCGGTGGCTCAAGCCTGTAATCCCAGCTCTTTGGGAGGCCGAGGCGGGTGGATCACGAGGTCAAGAGATCGAGACCATCCTGGTCAACATGGTGAAACCCCGTCTCTACTAAAACTACAAAAAATTAGCTGGGCATGGTGGTGCGTGCCTGTAATCCCCGCTACTCAGGAGGCTGAGGCAGGAGAATTGCCTGAACCCAGGAGGCGGAGGTTGCGGTGAGCCGAGATCGCGCCATTGCACTCCAGCCTGGGTAACATGAGTGAAACTCCGTCTCAAAAAAAAAAAAAAGAAAAAAAAAGTATGAAATTAGCCGGGCTACTTGGGAAGCTGAGACAGGAGAATCTCTTGAATCAGGGAGGCAGAGGTTACAGTGACCCAAGATCGAGTCGTTGCACTCTAGCCTGCGCAACAAGAACAAAATTCCATCTCAAAAAAAAAAAAAAATTGCTGCAAAGCAGTTGTCCCAATAGCATTTATTTAAGGGTTGTGGGAAAGTTTCTTTCTTCCTTAGATGAGTTATTGGTTCCTAATTTATCAAGCTGGACCTTTTATGAAATTCCCCCCATGACCTTTGAACTTCCATTTTTAACCTGGTACCATATAGCTTTTATCATTGTCTCATGGTTTTATGTTTTGAAGTCCAATAGGATGAGTTGTCTAGCATTATTCCCTTCTTTTCCCAAAAAGATTTTTTGGAGTTCTTACCTACTGATTTTTTTTTCCAGATGAATTTTGCTGTCATTTCACAAAGTCTGACAAAATGTTCCCTTTGAAATTTCAATGTCTTAAAATGAAGTATGAGATCTAAAAAAAGAAAGAAACCTGTGTATTTGATTCAGTCACTACCCTTATTTCTCTCAGCCAAGTGCAAGGGATCACTTATTCAAATCTTTACTCATCCCACTAGGGTTTAATAACTTCCTTGAATGGCTGTTCAGTGTTCAGTGACAGGTCTGGCTCTTATTGTGAGGCCATCTATGGAGTCTCTGGGACCCTTCCAGCCCTGGAATCACTTTGGTCTGAGAGGTCAGGACTTAGAAACATACTGGAGGCAGGGCAGGGGCACCCTGCTCTTGTTTTGGCACCTGCCTCTTTTCCGCTTGTCCTTCTTATCCATCCAACTGGTCCTGTTCCCTGAGCCAGGTCCATACTTTCCCACCCCAAAGCCGTCCTGTTGTCTTCTGGCTCTCTGTTCCTGGCTGCATTCACTTCCTACACTGCCATATCAAAGTACTACAGTTGGGTTGCTGCTTGGGACAATAGAAATGAATTGTCTCACAGCTCTGGAGGCCAAAAGTCTGAATTCAATGTGCTGTCAGGACCATGTTCCCTCTAAAAGCCATAGGGGAATCCTCCCTTGCCCCTTCTAGCTTCTGGTTGTGTGCTGGCAGTCTCTAGTGTTCCCTGGCTTATAGATGCATCTCTCTACTCCTCTGCCTTCACATGGTCTTCTCCCTGTGTCTGTCTCTTTAAGTGCCTTTTTTTGTTTTAATTTCAATTTAATCTATTTTTTGTAGACACATTGTGTCACCATGTTGCCTAGGCTGGCCTTGAACTCTAGGGCTTAAGTGATCCTCCAGCCTCAGCTTCCCAAAGTGCTGGGATTACAGGCATGAGCCACCTCACCCAGCCCACATGGCAGTCTTCTTGTAGGAAATCAGAATATGGGACTAAGAGACCCACTCTACTAGAGTAGGATTGCATTTAACTAACTACATCTGCAACAACTCTGTTTCAAAATATGGTTACATTCTGAGGTATTAGGGGTTAAGATGTAAACATATGCTTTTTAGGAGGGACACGGCTCAACCCATAATATTAGCTGGCTACATGTTTCCCCTGATCTATGCTCTGGTCCCTCCTCAGGTTGGGTCCTGCCTGAGCCTCCCCTGGCCCATGTCCCTTCTTTCTGCCTGGACTCTCCTGATTAATACCCCATCCCCAGCCTTGTGCCCTCAGCTGACCCCTTGTGCCTCCCACCAGGCATGATGACCTGAAGGAGATGCTGGACACCAACAAGGATTCCCTCAAGCTGGAGGCCATGAAGAGGATTGTGGCGGTGAGGGGGAAAGGAAGGGGCCTCCCTCAGGGCAGGGCCTGGGTGTCCAAGAACAGCTCTCCTTAGCTCCTTGTGGACCTTCCCCTAATCAGTGCTGTGCCTCCCTCCTCGTCCCTCTTCCCTCTTCCCCTACCTTGACCCCACTACCCAGATGATTGCCCGAGGAAAGAATGCTTCAGACCTGTTTCCTGCAGTGGTGAAGAACGTGGCTTGTAAGAACATAGAGGTGAGCACTACCCAGCGAGGGATCGCTTGTCCTCACCTCTCCCGGGACCAAACTCAAGTGTGGGGTGAGGAAGGAAATGATTCAGCCCCTGGGGGCCCAACCTGCTCAGAAATGTCCCTGAGCCAGGAGAAGACACTGTCTCCATGTCCCTGAACTGGATGTGGATCAGGGTAAAGGACCTGGATACACTCAGGGGTGCTGTCACCCACTGGAAGAATTTGTCCTGTGGACCACAGCTGGCTGGGGTGATAATATCCCAGGGGTGGGGGGCGGGCACAGGTCCCTGCTGAGAAACCTTCTGCTGAGAAACCTCCTCTCCCCCAGGTGAAGAAGCTTGTCTACGTGTACCTGGTACGCTACGCTGAGGAGCAGCAAGACCTGGCCCTGCTGTCCATCTCCACCTTCCAACGTGGCCTAAAGGTCAGGGGTCTCAGTTTGCCTCCCAGGGACTGGGCCTCATTGGTGCTGTACTGGAGGAGTAGGCCCAGGGAGAGGCTATGAGCATGGGAGTGGGCTCTGTAGACCCCTTCTTACCTGCCCAAAGTTGGGAGGGTCACAGTCAGGAGAGGCCAGCCAGACACTCATAGAGTGGAAACCAGGCTCAGAAGGTGCAGAAGAGATGAAGTGGGTATCCAGGGCCTCTGTCTGTCTTCCTCCCAGGAGCCTATGGTAATAGCTGCTTCTAGTATGAACCACTTGAGACCCCAGAGAGTGGAAAGTCTCTGACAATGGAGAGCCCCTTAGCCCTCACCCCGCTTTGTGTAAAGGTGTGAAGAGTGGTCCACAGCCAGGTAGAATTCAACCTTTAGCATGGCCTGAATCTCCCACTCCATTCTCACCTTTTGTTTCATTTTGCCCAAGGCTTCTAGTTGGATTCATATGTGTTAGATGCATGCAGACGTCTCCACTGAGGGCTTTTCTGGAGAGTAAATGTAGCCATATCAAGGCCATTCTCTCTCCCCAGCTTTTTCAGCTCTGATTACAACCATTAACTCCCCTATTTTTGCATACCTTTATTTATTTATTTATTTATTTATTTATGAGACAGGATCTCACTCTGTTGCCCAGGCTGGAGTGCAGTGGTATAATCACGGCTCACTCCAGCCTCGACCTCCTTGAGTTCACGTGATTCTCCCACCTCTGTCTCCTGAGTAGCTGCGACTACAGGTATGCACCACCATGCCTGGCTAATTTTTTTGTAGTTTTTGTAGAGTTGGGATTTCACCATGTTGCCCAGGCTGGTCTCAGACTCCTGGGCTCAAGTGGCCTCAGCCTCCAAAAGTGCTGGGATTACAGGCATGAGCCCCCGCTTTTAGTTCAAATTTCTGTGAGAGATTCTGAAAGGTCTAGCTCATCTTTTCATATCCAGAAGTTCTGTAGGTTGTTGGGCAGACAGAATTGACTGCTCAAGTCCAGGGCCCACCCCTTGTCCAATTTGCTATGGCCAGCAAGTGGGGTTGACAGTCAGCTTCTTTGGGGCGAGGGTAGAAAGCATGGTCATTTGCATATACAGTTCATTCATTTAGCAAATACTTGGGTGTCTCCATGCCACACATTGTGCTAGGTATCTTTTTACAAGTCAAAACCATGGAATCCATCTTAGATTGGCAAGTAATCTTTTGGTTTGAATAAGGGTTAAGTCACTTTATAAAAACTAATCTGAAATTGTTGCAGATTTTCACCTACAGTCTCTACCAACTGCGCCTTTCTCCCTTTTAGAAAACCAGAGCGCATTTAGTCCAACTTCATGTGATAATTTATTTCTGCAAAGTGCCAAATAGTATTTTAGATTTTGTAGGACATATAGTCTCAACTAGGCAATTACTCAATTTTGCCGTTACGGTGCAAAAGTACCTATAAACAAGTGGGCGTGGCCATGTTCCAATA
>NW_016107610.1:2142327-2143946 GCF_001604975.1 Cebus imitator
CTCGTGATCCACCCGCCTCGGCCTCCCAAAGTGCTGGGATTACAAGCTTGAGCCACCGCGCCCTGCCTGTGTTCACTTTCTTAGGAGACCCGTCATGTAATCAAACCTCTGACTGGCAAGCAGATAATCCAGGTCACCCTACATCCTGTCTTTGTACAGTTGGTCCCTTGAACCTTCTATGAAACCCTGTTCTATTTGATTTTATCAGTTTAGCACAGGGTCCAAGCCAGGGTGATTCTGACTCTTAATTATGTCCCTCTTGATTTTGTGTCTTCTTTCAAGATACTGATAAGCTATTTGGACCAGGGCAAAAGACTGAGGCATAGCATGTTTCCAGGTTGACATTGATCTGTTAATAAACCTTCCCCAAGTACATTTCACTGAGTTGTTGACCCACCTGACTGTCCAGACTGCTGGCATTTTTCTATCTTGTTAAGAAGGCTCTTATTTAATAGCAAAAACTAAATAAATAAATGACACTTTTCATGAGCAAAGGGTTGCGGGTGACACAGGGATAAAACAGATATGAATTCTGCTCTTAAAAATGCTTGGCTCTTAGGTGAAACAAAAGGCCTACCTAAAAAATGGCAATGCAGGAAATGCTATGAGATTTCCACAAACATTGCTGAAATCAAGATACATAGTACTAATATCTACCGGCCTAGTTACCCCATCAAAAAGGAAAACAGATTTTTTTGATAACTTTCTGTAAATCTGTAATCATTTCCCAAATAAAACGTTCATACACACAAAAAAAGGAAAACAGGTTTTAGCAGTTGATGTGATTGTTTCTAAAACACACAGACTCCTTCCTTTTTAATAAATACTTCTTTTTTTTTTTTTTTGAGATGGAGCTTCACTCATGTTACCCAGGCTGGAGTGCAATGGCGCGATCTCGGCTCACCGCAACCTCCGCCTCCTGGGTTCAGGCAATTCTCCTGCCTCAGCCTCCTGAGTAGCTGGGATTATAGGCACGCACCACCATGCCCAGCTAATGTTTTGTATTTTTAGTAGAGACGGGGTTCACCATGTTGACCAGGATGGTCTTGATCTCTTGACCTCGTGATCCACCCGCCTCGGCCTCCCAAAGTGCTGGGATTACAGGCTTAAGCCACCACGCCCGGCCAAGTTTACTGAATTTTTTTAAGCCCCTTGTTGATGCTTAGAGAAAAAGATTCCTTTCATAATATCACTGCTCACTTACAATGCACTTGGTCACTCAAGAGCTTTGATGGAGATGTACAAGGAGATTAATGATTTCATGCCTACTAACGGATCAGTTCTGCAGCCTATGGATCAAGGAGTAATTTTGACTTTAAAGTCTTTTTTTTTTTTTTTTAACCTCAAAGACTGCTAGCTTTGACTTTAAAGTCTTATTTAAGAAATACATCTTGTGGCCGGGTGCAGTGGCTCATGCCTGTAATCTCAGCACTTTGGGAGGCCGAGGCGGGTGGATCACAAGGTCAAGAGATCGAGACCATCCTGGCCAACATGGTGAAACCCTGTCTCTACTAAGAATACAAAAATTAGCTGGGTGTGGTGGTGCGCTTTTGTAGTCCCAGCTATTCAGGAGGCTGAGGCAGGAGAGTCGCTTGAACCTGGGAGGTGGAGGTTGTGGT
>NW_016107610.1:2143999-2148763 GCF_001604975.1 Cebus imitator
AAAAAAAAAAAGACATTTCATAAGACTAGAGCTGCCATAGATAGTGATTCCTCTCATGGATCTGTGCAAAGTAAATTGAATACCTGGAACGGATTCACCATTCTAGATGCCATTGGGAACATTCATGATTCATGGGAGGAGGTCAAAAGATTAACATGAACAGAAGTTTGGAAGAAGTTGATTGCAAGCTCCACGGATGACTTTGAGGGGTTCAAGGCTTCCGTGGAGAAAGTAACTACATATGTTGTGGAACTAGTGACAGAAGCAGAATGAAAAGTGAACTCTGAAAATGTGACTGAATTGCTGCAATCTCATGATAAAACTTGAACGGATGAGGACGTGCTTCTTAGGGACGAACAAAGAAAGTGTTTTCTTAAAATGGAATCTACACCTGGTGCAGATGCTGTGAACATTGTTGAAATGACAACAAAGGATTTAGAATATTACATAAACTTAGTTGATAAAACAGAGGGAGAGTTTAAGAGGATTGACTTCAAGAAAAAAATTTTTTTTTTGGTAGAGACTGAGGTCTCCTTATGTTGCTCAGGCCAGTCTTGAATTCCTAGGCTCAAGCAATCTTCCTACCTCAGCCTCCCAGAGCGTTGGGATTACAGGCATGAGCCATCATGCCCAGTGTATATTGTTTTTTTTAAGACATAATGCTATTGCATGCTTAGTAGACTACAGTATAAACTTTTTTTTCTTTCTTGGAGATAGGATCTCACTCTGTTGCCCAGTCTGGAGTGCATTGGCATGAACATACATAGCTCATTTTGGTAGTTGTAACTATAAACATAACTTTGGTTTCCCTGTATGCACCAGGAAACCAAAAACTTTATGTGACTCATTTTAGTGCGACATTTGCTTTATTGCTGAAGTCTAGAATCAAACCCACAATATCTCCGAAGTATGCCTGTAATTTATAGCTGCTGCTGATGATAGTGGGAAGACAGTCCTAAGCCACATGATCACAATACAGTGTAACTAATGCTTTTGTAAGTTCTATATAGGATGCAATAGAAATAAAGAGGAAGGGCTTGAGGCTGGGTGCGGTGGCTCACATCTGTAATCCCAGCACTTTGGGAGGCTGAGGCGGGCAGATCAGTTGAGACCAGGAGTTCAAGACCAGCCTGGCCAACATGGTGAAACCCCATATCTACTAAAAATACAAAAAATTAGCGGGCATTGGTGGCATGTGTCTTTAGTCCCAGCTACCCAGGAGGCTGAGGCAGGAGAATCGCTTGAACCCAGGAGGCGGAGGTTTCAGTGAGCCGAGATTGTGCCACTGCACTCTAGCCTGGGTGACAGAGCAAGACTCCATCTCAAAGAAAGAAAAAAAAAAAAAAGAAGGAAGGGCCTACACACCTATCCTGTTTTAAACACTGTGGAAGAATAGCAGCTTTTGCAATGATTGCTGGGAGGAGGGAGCGTAAGGCTGAACTCCAGAAGGAAGACCAGCTTGCATCTGCTGGGCAGTCACCTCAGGCATTAAAACAGACACCCTCCAAAAAACTCTTACAAGGAACAGGAACTGTTTTAGGTGTTTCAGCAACTTTAGGTGTTCTAAAAGTTTTTCAGTTTTTCTGGAAGTGAAGCTGCCTATTGTGACACCTGTTCAGGTGTCAGATTTCTGCAACCAGAGCCAAAATTAGGTGTCTTCCATGTACCCAGCAGTGGCACACCATCCAGGCTCTGTTCAGGGGGCAGGGAAGCAAAAGCTGGTGGTCGCTGGGGACAGTGACTTCCAAAAGTGTGGCCTCCCCTATCAGGGCACCTGGTGACCTTTCATAGCTCTGCCTCCACCTCTGCCTCTAGGACCCCAACCAGCTGATTCGTGCCAGTGCCCTCCGTGTCCTCTCTAGCATCCGTGTGCCCATCATAGTGCCCATCATGATGCTAGCTATCAAGGAAGCCGCCTCGGACATGTCACCCTATGTGCGGAAAACAGCTGCTCATGCCATCCCTAAACTCTACAGGTATGCCCAGCCCTGTCCCATGCTCCCCAGGGGGCTGGCTCCTAGTTCCCAACCCACCTCTGTCCTTTCCTAAGTCTTGCCCGCTGTTTCTCAGAGGGTTTGGGGAAGGCAGTTTCGGGAACTGACAGAGATGGAGGAGAACAATAGGGTTGGGGTACAGGAGGTGAGCATAGCTTGGCAGATACTGGGAAAGCCGGGGCCGAGAGGGGCGACTTCCCTTAACCGATTTCTCCCTCAGTTTGGACTCTGACCAGAAGGATCAGCTGATAGAAGTCATTGAGAAGCTTCTGGCCGATAAGACCACGGTGCGTGTATACAGGCACTCCGGGAGGGGTAGTGACCGACAGCCGGCCTTCCATCCTTCGCGTTCATCCTCTGGCCTTTGTTCTTTCCTCAGCTGGTGGCCGGCAGCGTGGTGATGGCCTTTGAAGAGGTCTGCCCGGAGCGCATCGACCTGATTCACAAAAACTACCGGAAACTCTGTAACCTACTGATCGACGTGGAGGAGTGGGGCCAGGTGGTCATCATCAGCATGCTCACCCGCTACGCCCGCACACAGTTCCTGAGCCCCACCCAGAACGTGAGTGGACCCCGCTCCGGCAGAGCGGGCGGGAGGGCGTCCCCGGGAGGCGCCCACAGGCCCGTCGGTCTCCCCATCCAGGAATCCCTGCTAGAGGAGAACGCGGAGAAAGCCTTTTATGGCTCGGAGGAGGACGAGGCCAAGGGCGCGGGATCGGAGGATGCGGCCGCCTCGGCGCTCCCGGCCCGAAAGCCCTACGTCATGGACCCGGACCACCGGCTGCTGCTGCGCAACACCAAGCCCCTGCTGCAGAGCCGCAGCGCCGCGGTGGTCATGGCGGTGGCGCAGCTCTACTTCCACCTGGCCCCCAAGGCGGAGGTGGGCGTCATCGCCAAGGCGCTAGTGCGCCTGCTGCGCAGTCACAGGTGCGCCCAGCCCTCGCCCCCCACCTCCCGCCCTGGTCCCGCGCTGCCCGGCCCCGCCCCCGTCCCGCGCTGCCCGGCCCCGCCCCCCTCACGCCCACCAGCCGCCTCCTCATCGGCCCTCCGCCCTCGTCCTCTACCCGCAACCACTTGCCCCATCCGTCCCCTCATCCGCTGCCCCTTGCCGCAACCGAGGGTCCCTCTGACCCGTCCTCTCCGCAGTGAGGTGCAGTACGTCGTGCTCCAGAACGTGGCCACCATGTCCATCAAGCGCCGGGTGAGCCTGAGACCGCGGGCCTGTCCTCGCAGTCAAGGGCCGCTTCCGCAGGCTCTGGAGGCGCTGTCGGGCCGGGACCGGGGCGGTGGAAAGGGAAGACAGAGGAATACCCTGGCTGTGCAGAGGATGGGGCAGGGGAGGCCGCAAACACAGATAGGGAGCACGGCCTGGATCCTGAGGGGCCGCTGAGGTGGGATGCCCAGTGGAAAAAGAGCTGGTCAGATCTGAGATGGACGAGGGAAGACTTGAGGAGTGGAGGGCAGTGGTGAGGAGTGAAGGATCCCGGGCGCTGGGTCAGGATAGGAGGGGTGTCTCTGGGCAGCAAGGCAGGCGTGGGGCTGCGGTGGAGCTCCCTGACTGCCTCTCTTGTGCCAGGGTATGTTTGAGCCCTACCTGAAGAGCTTCTACATCAGGTCCACCGACCCCACCCAGATCAAGATCCTGAAGGTGAGTGAGGCACAGAAGCGCATGTGCCTTCCAGCCCTCTCCATTCGACGGACCCACTCAGATAACTCGCAGTGGCCCCCTTGGTGCCTTCCTATTTCTGGGGCTGAGCCCAGGAGCCCATGACTTCCCCAGCTGGAGCTGTTTGTTCAGGGAGCTGGGCTAAGGAGGGTCAGGGGGACAAGGGAACTGCTTTTTGCCGAGTACATGGTATATAGCTGCTATTCTTCATATATGAAATAACCTGATATCACTTCATAATAATCTCAGGATATGTACATTATATTCCTTTTATAAAAATGTAGACTCTGGCCGAGCACGGTGGCTCACACCTGTAATGCCAGCACTTCAGGAGGCCGAGGCAGGCAGATCACCTGAGGTCAGGAGTTTCAGACCAACCTGGCCAACATGGTGAAACCCCATGTCTACTAAAAACACAAAAATTAGCCAGGTGTGGTGGTGGGCACCTGTAATCCCAGCTACTTGGGAGACTGAGGCAGGCGAATCACTTCAACCTGGGAGGCAGAGGTTGCAGTGAGCCGAGATTGCACCACTGTACTCCAACCTGGGTGACAAGAGCAAAACTCCGTCTCAAAAAAAAAAAAAAAAGTAGACTCTGGGAGGTAATTGCCCCAGGTCACACAGTTCTGCTATTCTGCTGACTCCAAGGTTCATGCTTTTCGCACTGCAAGGTTTCTGTCTCCTACTCACAGTGTTATGGCCCCCACATGCCTGCCCCCTCAGGCTTTCCTGCAAACATTCACAGACAAGGAAAGTGGCAGGAGCCCATACCTCCATTTGATTACTGCTCTGCTGCCTCATCATTGAGTGATTTCCTTTAGCAAGTTAATCCTCCTAACCCTTGTGAACATCCACTGTGTTCTAAGGGTGCAAGATGGAGCAACTAATCAGGGACCCTGCCTTTGTGGGGCTTACAGATGGGGGAATGAGGAGACATTAAGTAGCTAATCACAAGGCAAAAGTAAAAGTCCATTTAAGAAATATGGAAGAGGCCGGGCGCGGTGGCTCAAGCCTGTAATCCCAGCACTTTGGGAGGCCGAGGCGGGTGGATCACGAGGTCAAGAGATCGAGACCATCCTGGTCAACATGGTGAAACCCCGTCTC
>NW_016107610.1:2148923-2190035 GCF_001604975.1 Cebus imitator
AAAAAAAAAAAAAAAAAAAAAAAAAAAAAAAAAAAGAAATATGGAAGAAAGTGTGCAGAGCCATCAGGGCATAAAATAGGGAGACTTCATGTAGTCTGGTTTCAGGGAAGTTTTTCTGGAGGATATGAGACTTGAGCTGAAGCCTGGGAGATGCACATGAATTATGCAGGGACAGAAATGGGAAGAACTGCTCCACGCAGAGGAACACAGCATCTGCGAAGACCCTGGGTTATGAAGTGGAGTGGGACTGGGGCCTGGAAAGCAAGGGGGAGAGTGACGGGAGATGGGAGGTAGACAGCAGGCAGATCATTCAGGGACTTACAGACCATGGTGAAGACGATGGTCTTCTCCTAAAAGCGATATGAACCTTTACGTTTTCAGTGGAGTAGGGAGGTGACAGGACCATACTATAAGCATACTCTGTAGGGAAACTGGTCCTTTTGATTTCTAGACAAGTTTCGTAACCTGTCAGTTCCCTCATCAGTCTGAGGATGATGCAGGGCTGTCATGAGGATTGTTTTCTGGTTTGCGAAGTGTATATGGAATGAAAACACAGAAAGCCCACTGGCCACCCCACCCATTTTCTGCCTCTCCACCCGTCCCTGCAGCTGGAAGTGCTGACAAACCTGGCCAATGAGACCAACATTCCTACTGTCCTACGGGAATTCCAGGTACAGGCCAGCTCCCAGTCAGAATGGCCTGGGAGAGGTGCCCATCAGATCCTTGTGCTCAGTGAGAATTGCCCTGGTGGGTCAAACCTCCTCTTATGAGCCCAAAGCTGGAGAAATTATTGTCTTAAGTTCCCCTTCCAATGCCTTTGGCTGGCTTTGGGCCAAGGAATCACTTGATTGGGGGTGGCGGTATCACTCTCTTTCCCAGGTCTTAGTCTGGCATGATGAGTCATAAAAGGAGGGGCTACCGCCTTCTTGAAGTTCACTCTCAAGCCTGCAGGGTCACTGAGGGATTTCTTTGTCATATTCCACAGACCTATATTCGCAGCATGGACAAGGACTTTGTGGCAGCCACAATCCAGGCCATTGGACGCTGTGCAACTAACATCGGCCGAGTCCGTGACACCTGCCTCAATGGCCTGGTGCAGCTGCTGTCCAACCGTGACGGTCAGTGTTTGCTTGAGTGTCCAACCATGATGATCAGTGAGTGTCCGTCTGCAGGTCTGACTTTGCTGGTCAGTGGATATCTACCAGTCTGCCTAGGCACAATGTGTGTCCATTGGTCTGTCTGTCTTGATCTGGGCCCACGTGTTCCTACGCCTCTGAGGGCTGCTAGAGAAGAGCAGAGGGTTGAGATAAAGAGCCAAGGGCCTGGGGGATTGCAGGTGTGTCTGTCCACCTCAGTGTGGCCATCTGATTGTCCCAGGGGCCACACACTCATTTTTGTTCCATAGAGCTTGTGGTTGCAGAGTCAGTGGTCGTCATTAAGAAATTGCTGCAGATGCAGCCAGCACAACATGGAGAGATCATCAAACACTTGGCAAAGCTTACAGACAACATCCAGGTGAGGGAGTAGCCACATTTTCAGTCCCCACCCCAAGGTCCTCCCCATGATTTCAAGACCATATAATTAAATACTGTAGCCTTATCAAAAGCAACTTCCAAGCCTTAGGTTTTCAGGTGGGAGGAGGAGAGATGCTGGACCATGTGACCCTAATCTTGTTACCCAAGATTCACCTTCCCTTTGGAGATCCTCACTGAGCACCATGGATTTTACCACTACTCTTGCTTTCTCTCTAAAGCTCTAGCCAACCATGGTTGAGTGACAAATACTGTGTTTTTCCTATGGCACTACTAAGCTGAAATACCTAAACCAGGCATTCCCAAAGATTCAGGAGAGTAACATGGAAATAAAACACTGAGGGTACAATGAAGCCAGAAAGTCAGTCTTACCTCATGACAGACTTAGGGTCTTAAAAGCTCTATGCTAATGAACCCCTTGAGAAGAGGGAAAATGCTGTCCAGGAAATGCCTACCTTTTAACCTCTCTGTCTCCTACCACCCCCAACTCCCATTTCCAGAGAACCCATAATACAATAGGCCAGCACAGATGAGGAGTGCTGTTCTCCTGGAAGTCCAATTCCCACCCACCCACTTTCCCATATTTACCCATCTGCAACTCCTCTCCTGCAACCACAGGTGCCCATGGCCCGAGCCAGCATCCTGTGGCTCATTGGAGAGTACTGTGAGCATGTCCCCAGGATTGCACCTGATGTCTTAAGAAAAATGGCCAAGTCATTCACAGCAGAGGAGGATATTGTCAAGCTGCAGGTCATCAACCTGGCAGCCAAGCTCTACCTGACCAACTCTAAACAGGTAAAGATGGAGAGATGACTGCCCCCCCAAATACTCTGGTCCCCAGAAATTCCCCAGACAGTATTCTTTCAGCCCTCCCTAGGCAGGGCTGAACTCTAGCTCCTATTTTGGAAAAGAATCAGGGAAGGTGGCTGGTCTGCCCAGGTAACCAATGCTACTTGAATGTCCACAGCTATTCTGGGGACTCAATGGCCTTGTAGTGCTGGTGGTCACTGTTGAAAAGGCTCTCCTATGAAGCTATAACCTCTAGTCTGCTACCTTGGAACTCTGGGGCTGTGAAGAGCCACAGTTGATTGGGATAAGTGAAGGGCCCAACAGTGGCAAATACTGATGTGAGCACATGTATCCCAGGAGATGTGGTCTGTGATCCTTCCCAAAGCTTGACAATGCTTGGCCAGTCTGTGCCAAAGATAGGGGGTGAATCTCTGCTTGGGCTTGGGTGGTGCTGGTGGCCACTATCATTCCCAAGGTGAAAGGTTATAAGAGACATATAGCCAAGGATGAGGCTCAACTAAGTTGTGGTATCAGGACATTCAGAGCCTCCTAGTGTCTGGCATCTCCTGAGATGGTTCCAGGAGATTCTGCTAAAATAAAGCAATGTGCTGAGCTTTTCAAGGTGTCAGGGACATCAAACACCATGACAGTTTCCACACTCTCCAACTCAGTTCAGCAGGACAGGGATTGGCAAACTACTGCCCATAGCCTGAATCTGGCCTATGCCTGTTTTTGTAAATGAGCTTTTGTTGGTCCCTTGAACTTGGGTCTAAGAAAAAAAAAAGAATGAAGTTTTCTTGGAACATAGCCCTGCCCATTCATTTATAAACTATCTATGGCCGCTTTTGTGCTACAACAGCAGAGTTGACTAGTTGCAACAGACTGTATAGCCTTCAAAGCCTAAAATAGTTATTTGATGGCCCTTTATAAAAAGACTCTGCCAATTCTTGAAGGAAAATATCTGGGTAGGTGGCTGGGGTCTACAAATTTATAGCAGGGATACCCTGGAGACTGTAGCATCCCTGCCATGCTCACTGTGCATGGGAGTCTTTCGATGGTGGCACTTGTCTTTCTCAGTGTCTTCTTTGGCCAGAGTGAGCCCCAGAGACTCAAGCTGAGGTAAGCAGGGCCACCAAGTGCTGGGACTCTAATCAGGAGTCAGAAAGGGCAGCAGTTATATGTGGAGGCAACTGAGTCTATGGGTATTGGTGTTGTGGGCAAAGCAGATTGGAGAGAGAGAAGTTAGAGAGACAGGGAGCACCATGGGGAAGCATTCAATCATTGAACAAATATTTGTGTACTTCCTTTGTTCAGGTGGGAGGAAGGAGCAGGTGGGAGGAATGTCTGAAAAGATGAAGCAGCAGGGGTGGGGAGCCACCCAGGTGGGCGGGAATCTGACATGCTCAGCACTGGGCCAGAATCCTGAACCCCAGAATGATGAGATTGGCATGTTTTCATAAGCCTGGGCCTGTCCGCATGGCATTTCCCCAAGTTGTCACTGTGAGCTACATGTGCATTTGTTCATTTATTTAACATACAGGCCTACTATTTGCCTGGTACTGTGCTACGTCCTGGGGATATGACAATGAGTGAGAAATGTTTACAGGCCTCCAGATGCTCATAGCCAAGTAGGAGAAACAGGACAAAAATAAACATTTTAAACACAGCAGTGAGAGCTGTCATCAGGGTTAGCACAGAGAGCTGTGTGTATATACAGCTGAACCCTCTCCTAGGCAGGACACGGGAGGTCCGAACCCGTCAGGGCACCCAGAGTAGGCTGTTTAGGCACCTGAAAGCGAGTCTTTGCAGGCCCATCAGAATGGTTATTTGATTGAATAAAGATTTTTGTCCTCCCTTTCTTTCTCCTTTCTTCCCAGCCTCTTCTGGGAGTGGTGAAGAAAGGGGAATCTTTGGTGTACTAGAAGGGAGGTGGTTTGGATGTGCACATGACCGTGCTTACAAAACAGCAGTGATGCTTCCCATCCTGGTACCATGGGTGGCAATCTGGCCTGCTAAAAGGCCACACAGCAATCTCAGTCATTCTCTCCAATTTGGACATGGCCCCACTGCATTCCAGATCCTGGCCGAGGCTGAGGCCAAGGAAATGACCAAGATGAGGTCCCTGCCCTGCTATTGATTGGCAGATAATCAGATTCTAGACCAGAGGCCACAAAGACATAATATGCAGTGACAGAGGGCTTAAGGGGGAATGGTAGTGAAAGTGGTTATTACAGCTACTTGGGTATAGAACCGGGGGAAACTGTGTAGCAGGTGAGTTTCCTTTTATATGCCAGGTGAGATGTGTGGCAGGAGGGTCTGCCAGAGGCATAGTGGGATCTACAGCCATCCCATTTGACTGCCTCTACAGTGTATGGAAGATACTGATAAATTTTGCAGAATTGCGTTTAAAAACTTTTTAAATTAAACTTTTTTAATATTCTAAAGGCAATACATGCTTATCATAGAACATTTGGAAAACTCAGAAAATTAAAAGTTCAAACTATTCATAAGTCCACCACTTAGAAAAAACCATCATTAACTTTATATTTCCTTATTTTTTATTCCCATATATAGTCATTCAGAAGTTGTACATCTGTCTATCGTCCAATATTTTAAACTTTTCTGCTTCTTTCCAATGCTTTCAAATTTAGTAATATTTTTTTCCCATTCACATTCCCGTTAAAATTTTCACTTAGAATTTCCTCCAGGCTGGGTTCAGTGGCTCATACCTGTAATTCACTTTGGGAGGTTGAGGTGGGCGGATCATTTGAGGTCATGAATTCAAGACCAGCCTGACCAACATGGCAAAACCCTGTCTCTACTAAAACTACAAAAAAATTAGCTGGGGCATGGTGGTGCACTGAAATCTTAGCTACTTGGGAGGCTGAGGCAGGAGAATTGCTTGAACCCAGGAGGCAGAGGTTGCAGTGAGCTTGGATGGCACCACTGCACTCCAGCCTGGGCCACAGAGTGAGACTCCATCTCAAAAATAAATAAACACATATATAAATACATACATAAAAATACAAAATAATTTTTTCCAAATTTTTTTCTACTTTCTCATACCTGTAATTCACTTTGGGAGGTCGAGGTGGGCGGATCATTTGAGGTCATGAATTCAATTTAATCAATTGTATTAGTTTTCTGCTACATAATAAATTACTATAAATTTAGTGGCTTCAAACAACACACATTTATTTTCACACTGTCTGTGGGTAGAGAGTTCAGATATGGCTTAGTTGGATCTTATGCAAGGCTACAATTGAGGTGTCAGCCAAGGCTGAGTTTTTATCTGGAGGCTGTACTGGGGTAAGGTTCACTTCCAAGTTACATGGTGCCAAGATCTACTTCTTTATGGTTGTAGAATTGTGGCCCTGGCTTCTTGCTGGCTGTCAGCAGGGGCCTTCTAGAGGCCATCCTTAGCTCCTTGCCACGTGGGCTTCCCAACATGGATGCTTATTTCTCCAAAGCCACAAGGGAGAAAGTCTTTAGAGCCAGTCTGCTGGCAAGACAGTCTTTATTTTTTTTATTTTTTAAATTTATGGGTATATAGTAAGCGTATATATTTATGGGGTACATGAGATATTTTGATACAGGCATACAATACATAACAATTATTACATCAGGGAATGGGGTATCCATTCCCTCAAGCATTTATCTTTGTGTTACAAACAATCCAATTCTTTTAGTTAGGTTTTTTTTTTTTTTTTTTTTGAGACGAAGTCTTGCTCTTGCCACTAGGCTAGAGTGCCGTGGCGTGATCTCAGCTCATTGTAACCCTTGCCTCCCAGGTTCAAGCGATTCTCCTGCCTCAGCTACCTGAGTAGCTGAAACTATAGCCACACTCCACCATGGCCAGCTAATTTTTGTACTTTTAGTAGAAACGGGGTTGCACCATGTTGGCCAGGATGGTCTTGATCTCTTGACCTCATGATCCACCCGACTTGGGCTCCCCGAGTGCTGAGATTACAGGCATGAGCCACTGCGCCTGGCCTCTTTTAGTTACTTTTAAATGTATAATAAATTATTGTTGACTGTGGTTACCCTGTTGGGCTATCAAACACCAGATCTTATGCATTCTATAGAACTATAATTTTGTATCCATTAACCATCCCACTTCTCCCCACCCAGTACCCTTCTCAGCCTCTGGTAACCATTGTTCTATTCTCTATCTCCATGAGTTCAATTCTTTTAATTTTTAGCCCTCACAAATAAGTGAGAACATGTGAAGTTTGTTTTTCTGTGCTTGGCTTATTTCACTTAACATAATGACCTCTAACTGTATCCATGTTGTTGCAGATGACAGGATCTCATTCTGCATTGTGTGTATGTACCATATTTTCTTTATCTATTTGTCTGTTGACGGACACTTAAGTTGCTCTCAAATCTTGGCTATTGTGAACAGTGCTACAATAAACACTCAGTGTCTATGGGTAGAGAGTGTCTATGGGAGTACAGATATCACTTCAATATACTGATTTCCTTACTTTGGGGTATATACCTAGTATTGGGATTGGGGTATATCATACGGTAGCACTATGTTTAGTTTTTTAAGGAACCTCCAAACTGTTCTTCATACACATTGCCACTAACAGTGTACAAGGGTTGCCTTTTCTCCGTGTCCTTGCTAGCATTTGTTATTGGCTATCTTTTGGATGTAAGCCATTTTACTTGGAGTGAGATGATATATTATTGTGTTTTTGTTTGTTTTGTTTTTTGAAACAGAGTGTTGCTTTGTCACCCAGGCTGGAGTGTGCAGTGGTACAATCTTGGCTCACTGCAACCTCTGTCTCTGTGGTTCAGGTGATTCTTTTGCCTCAGCCTCCTGAGTAGCTGGGACTACAGGCATGCGCCACCACGCCTGGCTAAGTTTCATATTTTTAGTAGAGATGGGGTTTCGCCATGTTGGTCAGGCTGGTCTCAAACTCCTGACCTCAGGTGATCCACCTGCCTCAGCCTCCCAAAGTGCTGGGATTACAAGCATGAACCACCATGCCTGGCCTTTGTTTGTAGTTTTGATTTGCATTTCTCTAATGCTCAGTGATGTTGATCACCTTTTCATATACCTATTTGCTACTTGTATGTCTTCTTTTCAGAAATGTCTCCTCAGATCTTTTGCCCATTTTTAAATCAGATTATTGGATTTTTTTTTCCTCTTGAGTTGTTTGAGCTCCTTACATATTCTGGTTATTAATCTCTTGTCACATGGGTAGTTTGCAATTTTTTTTCTCCTATTCTGTGGCTTGTCTTTGTTGATTCCTTTGCTGTGCAGAAGCTTTCAAATTTGTTGTGATCCCATGTCTATTTTTCCTTTGGTTGCCTGTGCTTGTGGGGTATTACTCAAGAAATCTTTGCCCAGTACAATGTCCTTGAGAATTTCTCTAAAGTTTTCTTTTAGTAGTTTCATAGTTTGAGGTGTTAGATTTAAGTTTTTAATCCATTATGATTTGATTTTTGCATATGGCAAGAGATAGGGGTCTAATTTTATTCTTCTCCATATAGATAACCAGTTTTGCCAGCACAATTTATTGAAGAAACTCTCCTTTCTCTATTGTATGTTCTTGACAACTCTGTCCTAAATGAATTAACATTCGGGTGTGGTGGCTCACACCTGTAATCCCAGCACTTTGGGAGGCCGAGGTGGGTGGATCACCCAAGGTCAGGAGTTTGAGACCAGCCTGGCCAACATGGCAAAACCCTGTCTCTACTGAAAATACAAAAATTAGCTGGGCATGGTGGCGGGTGCTTGTAATCCCGGCTACTCAGGAGGCTGAGGCAGGAGAATTGCTTGAATCTGTGAGGCGGAGGTTGCAGGGAGCCGAGATCGCACCACTGCACTCCAGCCTGGGCAACAAGAGCGAAACTCCTTCTCAAAAAAAAAAGAAAAAAAATTCACTGTAGATGTATGGATTTATTTTTGGGTTCTCTATTCTGTTCCATTTGTCTCTATGTCTGTTTCTATGACAGTACCATGCTGCCTTGGTTACTATAGCTCTGTAGTATAATTTGAAGTCAGATAATGCCATTCTTCCAGTTTTGTTCTTGCTCAGGATAGCTTTGGCTACTCTGGGTCTTTCGTGGTTCCATATAAATTCTAGGATTGCTTTTTCTGTTTCTGTGAAGAATATCATTGGTATGTTGATAGGGATTGCATGGACATCTGCTTGATATTCTTGTCAGATTAGCTGGGTTAACCATGTCCAAGGCTGCATGTGACAGTATGTTACCATAAACCTCAGGAAGATCAGTCAGTTCCAGGCTCCCTCCTGCTGGCCCCTGATGCCCCTGGGCACTCTGGTTGTTGGCTACTTGGTGGTTTTGATCTTGGTCACAAGAGATGGAAACATGGAGACCTGGGCCAGGGCAGCCTCCTTATGTCAGCAGGTAGGCAGTGAAGGGAAGCAGACAGGGTGCAATTCCAGCAGATGCAAGCCTAGACAGGGTACTGATGGGGTCCTCAGCCTGGGAAAAGCCCCTTAATGATTCTGCTTCTCTTCTGTAAAATGGGGGCAATAATACCTACCTTTCAGAAGGTTTGGGGAGATTAGATGAGATAGTGTGAAGCACCTCACACAGTGCTTGGTGCCAGAAGGCACTCCATAGGTGATGGCTGCTACCATGTTGCCATGTTAAGGCAGATTAGGCCAAGATCATGGCAGAAATGAAGAGATTTTAGGTCTGCAGTTGTAGCTTCCCTGACTGCAGACTGTGAACCCTAATGACCTCGGCAAACCCACGGGAAGCTGCAGTTTGCTTTGATGTCATTATAACCTTCCAGGGAAGGATCAAGGCCTCTGAGATCCCTGGGCTGCTCAGAATCTACTAAGTGGGTGGATAGGGAATGAGGGTGGGCCCTGCCAAAGGGACCCCTATTTATCTTCTCTCTCTTTTTGTTGTCTAATTCCCCCCTGGGTGATGGAGCCTGGAAACTGTGAAGTCCAGCAGAGTGTTCCAGACTTCCACATACCCTGCTACCCTAGAGTAAAAAGGCAGGACAGGCCTGGAGTGGTAGGGACCACAAACCTGGGGAAGAATGGAGTGCAGAGCCAGGAATGGGGACAGTCCAAAAGGAAAACCTCTTTTGCTGGCCCAAGGCAGTTGTCAAAGTTGGGGTCATCAGAGGCAGGGCCAGAGAAATGAGAGAAAATGCTGAGCCCAGAACAAGGGCAGGAGGGAGAGACAGGTTGGTGAGGCAGCCAGTCCTAAGCAGGGAGAGCAGACATTCTGCCTGCAGGTATTAGATTAAAGAATCTGGTTCCTAGCCTCCTGAGTCCCTACCCTCTCCGTCAGCTGACCCACCTCTTCCTATTCCTCCAGACCAAGCTGCTGACCCAATATGTGCTGAGTCTGGCCAAGTATGACCAAAACTATGATATTCGCGACCGGGCACGCTTCACCCGGCAGCTCATCGTCCCTTCTGAGCAGGGTGGGGCCCTCAGCCGCCATGCCAAGAAGCTCTTCCTGGCACCCAAACCAGCTCCAGTCTTGGAGTCATCCTTCAAAGGTGGGAACTGAAATCAAGGGCAACCTTCCTAGGGGAATGGGAAGAAACTGGCCAGAGTCTCTGTCCCAGGCCTTCCTGAGGCCCCTGGCCAGGCACCAGGCTTCTGTGGTCAGGACTTTGGGGAAATACAGTCCTATCCCCGGCTCACTCCTTTTGCCCCTCCTGTGGCACCAGGAATTACTTTTTTACCTGCCCACAACCACTGCTAGCATCATCTCACCTGAGGGTCTGCCTTCCCAGCCAGGATGGGCTCCTGCCTCCTCTCCTCTCAGGCTCCCCTTTCCATCTCCCTCCCTGAGCAGACACTAGGCTTTGGAATACATACCAAGATCTTAAATACCAAGGACCCAGGAAGGCAGAAAGCAAAAAAACACACAAAAGAGAGGTGTATATTTTTATTAAGGTCCTGATAAAGCAGTTGCCTGCACTCTTGTCAGCTTAGTCACTACAGGTCAGTCTGAATCCCAGGCCCCAGGCCTTCAGCCTTGCCTCTGTTCCTGGGCTTGGCCCTTAAGGCCTCTTCTCATGACAAGGGCCCTGAGAGGGGCCTGGGAGGGGAGGGTCCTCCCACTGGCTTTCCAGACCCCAGGAGCGGAAGCCAGGAACCTACACAGGAGAGGAGCCTCCTTCACAAAGCTCAGTTCTCCTTAGTATCTTTTTGTTGCTTTTCTCTTCCCTGGACCTAAGGACTGGGGAGATTCTGAGGGTAGGGATAGTTCTGAAAATCTCCCAGGAAGAAGGCAATAGTCCCTTTCTCCCTGACACCATCCTCACAGGCCTGTGCTGCCCTCCTCTAGTAGTGCCTGACCTCTGACCCGGACTCTGCACACTCATGCTCTGACTGCTCACCCCTCCCCACTGAGTCCAGACCCTGACTAGACATGCTTTCTGAGCAGACAGGCTTGCAGCATCTTTGGGCCCAGAGTCTCCTCCTACCCACCTCTGCAGGCTATCTCTCCCTGGCCCTCAGTCCCTGCTCTGGCCTGGCCAGACAGCTTTTTCTTCTAGCATGTGTGCCTAAAGGTGCAGTCAGGGTGGAAGAGCCGTTAGGGGACACATCCATCTCCCTCCCCTACCCACCTGGGAAGTCCCAGTCAGAATCATGACCCAGCCCCACCTGGGAAACAGCTCCAGAGCATTCCCTCACTGCTGCTACCTGCCTGACCTCCAAACCTATCCCCAGACCGGGACCACTTCCAGCTGGGCTCACTGTCCCATCTGCTCAATGCCAAGGCCACAGGCTACCAGGAGCTCCCAGACTGGCCAGAGGAAGCCCCAGACCCATCTGTGCGCAATGTGGAGGTCAGCGGGGTGGAGGTTTGATGTGTGTGTGTGTTGATGAGGGCAGAGAGTAGGGAGCCCTGGCAGTGCTGGCCCAGCCCTCCTGACACCCTCCCCACACACAGGAAGAAGATATCTCCCTTATTGAGACCCACGTGGGCCTGTTGGGCGAATACACTGAGGTCTCACCTCCGTGTGCTGTGTGCTCTCCCCTCTGCCCTGTCTGTGTCCCTCTGCTTCCCCTGTGTGTTGTGTTCCTGTGCCTTCCCATGCTCTGTTTCCACCTTGGTTTGGCAGTGCCCCCCTGTGAATAGCATCCCTTTTTCTCCATGGACAGTGCCCCTTTCTTCCTCCTCTGTTATTCTCTTTGTGGGACAAGACCAGGTAGGGCCTCACGAAGAAGTGGAATAAAGGGTAAGAAGGGCCTGTACCTGCCTGCCTTCTCCTCAACCATGATGAAATGACCCTGCACCATACCCCCATCTCCAGGTACCTGAATGGACCAAATGCTCAAATCGGGAGAAGAGGAAGGAGAAGGAAAAACCCTTCTACTCAGACTCTGAGGGGGAGTCAGGCCCCACGGAGTCTGCAGACAGTGGTGAGCAGATGGCAGAGCTGGGGTCCTCTGTGCTCCTGCCCATGCATCTGTGTGACTGACTATATGAGGGGTGTATGTATATGGTCATATGGTCATGTGTCCAGGGGTGTGCACCTGCTGTGAGTTCTGTTTGTGCACCTGAGGGATTCATATCCCAGGTGTGTGTGCTTGAGCAGGTTTCTATCCATAGAGTCCATCTGTGTTTCTGTCAGTTTCAGCTGGCATGTAGGGCTGGGGGCAGGTGGGAGAGGTTTGAGGCTTTAGTACTGAGTCTGAAGCTAGAACCCAGTTGCCTGCTTCAGATCCAAGGAGGCCTGCATATGAGGGAGGAGGCCTCATATTGTTCCTCAACAGAACCTGAATCTGAGAGTGAATCAGACAGTAAAAGCAGCAGCGAGAGCGGCTCTGGGGACTCCAGCAGTGAGTCTGAAAATGAAGACCAAGATGAGGATGAGGAAAAAGTGAGAGGCAGCGAGAGGTGAGAGGGGAACTAACCAGATGGCTGGTGTGTTCAGGGGGCTCCCCTGGAAAGAAGGGCTAGCACTGAGCTTTAACCAGTCTTCTAAGAGCCCCCGGGACCCTCATTAGCTGGCTGGGGCTGTCAGCTCACACGACTGCTTTGGCTGGCTACAGATCTCTGAGGCCTCATGGGGTGGTATGGAAAAGTAACCAGGGGCCTGGAGCCTGAGCTGGCACAAGCTGGCTTCAAGCGCCCACTGGGGCTCTGCTATAGGAACTCAGGTGTGAACCCTCCTGGCCCAGGCTCCCCACTCCACTCCAGCTTTTCAGCATTTCTCCTGCTTCTGTGAAGCAAGGAAGGGGTGTCCAGGCCAGGCCCGAGCCCACCTTTTCCACTCTCATTCAGTGAACAGAGTGAGGAAGATGTTGAGAAGAGGAAGACAAAGAAGAAGAAGGTGCCAGAGGGAAAAGGAGAAGCGTCATCCTCGGATGAGGGCAGCGATTCCAGCAGTAGCTCATCGGAGTCCGAGATGACATCGGAGTCCGAGGAGGAGCAGTTGGAACCTGCCTCCTGGAGGAGGAAAACAGTGAGAGCCTTGGGGCAGAGCAGTGGTGTGCTCATGGGCCAGGGCCTCCCCACCCTCTGGGCCAGGCCCAGACATCTATCTCTCTACCATCCAGAACAGACCATGATACCTTCTACCCAACCCAGAACATGCCAAAGTGCTCCTCTTCCCCACACCCACTCCCATTTTTTTCTTTCAGCCTCCCAGCAGCAAAAGTGCCCCTGCAGCCAAGGAGATCTCCCTTCTTGATCTAGAGGACTGTGAGTTTGGTGGTCACAGGGGAAAGTAGGCCTGGGGAGTATGACTTAGAATGGCCCATGGGGACTGGATCAAGTTCCTCAGGTCTTGTGGGAGCAGGGGAGCAGACAGAACACATCTTCAGGCCTGAGAGGGCAGCAGACCTAACCTCCCCATGTCTGGGGTTGAGGTCTAGAGATGGGTATTTTGGCGAGAGCCTCCAGGCAGCCATGTGCCCCGCCCCCCCCCCGCTGTCCATGGTGCTGAAATGTTTGCTCCTTGATCCCTAGACTCCCTGCTCAACCCAAGCCACCTTCACTTTGCCTCATCATAGTCTTATCTACTCCCACAGTCACCCCTCCCAGTGTTCAGCCTGTGTCTCCCCCAGCAATTGTGTCTACCAGTCTGGCTGCTGACCTGGAGGGCCTGACACTCACAGACTCCACCCTGGTACCGTCGGTGAGTGGGATGGAGGTGGGACTGGGCTGGACAGGGATACATCCCTGTTCTGCATCCTATGGTGTGGATGTGTGGGAAGATGTGATAGAAGATGTGATAGCTTTGAGTCCCAGTTGCTGGATGGCCCTAGGGGACAACGCTGCGACAGACTCCATCTTGCTCAGTTCTGTCCTTCCTTTCCCCTCCATTCTAGCTTCTGAGTCCAGTGTCGGGCGTTGGGCGACAGGAGCTGCTGCACCGGGTAGCTGGCGAGGGGCTGGCTGTGGACTACACCTTCAGCCGCCAGCCTTTCTCCGGGGACCCCCACATGGTGTCTGTGCACATCCACTTCTCCAACAGCTCTGATACCCCTATCAAAGGCCTGCATTTGGGCACCTCCAAACTGCCTGCTGGCATCAGCATCCAAGAATTTCCTGAAATTGGTGCGAAGGGCTTTGGACGGGGTGGAGGAAGCTCCTGGGCAGAGTCAGTCTTTCTGTGGTTGTTGATACCCTACTTGTGCCAGGCCAGGGGCCAAGCTGTGGGGGCACAGAGATGGCATCTAACATGATCCACACTCTGGTGGACAAGGCAGATTATGAAACAAGCAAGTTCATATCAGGGCGGGAGGTGCTTGCAGAAGCAGATTTGGGCCTTGGTTTTTTTCAGGACTAACTTGAATGTGGTGAGGGTGAGTAGGGAAAGGTGCTTAGAGTTCAGGAGGTACCCAGGAACAGTCCCTAGGGGCCAAAAAAACCAAGATTCTGTAGATGACTGGTCAGCTGTGACAGTGGAGGGGAGGGCCAGGCTGGGTTCTAGACCTATCAGGTGATGGTGGCCCTCCCTCTCCCCTTCACTGCCTTACACTACTTCAGAGTCCCTGGAACCTGGAGAATCTGCCACTGCTGTAATGGGCATTAATTTCTGTGACTCAACCCAGGCAGCCAACTTCCAGCTGTGGTATGTGTCCAACTCGAGGTGTGGGTGAGAGAGTGGGCTGAAGAGAGACAGGGTAACAGTGAACTGGAGATGGAGGTGGTGGTTAGTGGGGATACATCATATCATGACTAGGTGGGTCTGGAGGCCATCTCAGGCCCTCATTCCTGACCTCACTCTCTCAGTGTTTCCAATCCATGCCTCTACACAGGGTGGAACATGAGGGGAGAGATGCCGACCTTACCTCTTCTCCCCCTCTTTCCTCCCACCCTTCCCAGCACCCAGACCCGACAGTTCTACGTCTCCATTCAGCCACCTGTTGGGGAGCTGATGGCCCCTGTGTTCATGAGTGAAAATGAGTTTAAGAAAGAACAGGGTGAGTGCTCCCTGGGAATGGGCAGAGAGTGCTCCCTGGGAATGGGTACAGAAGCTTGTCCAGCTTGGATGGTAGGGAGAATGGTGGTGTCCTTCGTCTAGACCAGGGGTCAGCAAACTTTTTCTTTATTTTTATTTTTATTTATTTATTTTTTTAAAGATGGGGTTTCACCATGATGGCCAGGCTGGTCTTGAACCCCTGACCTCAGGTGATCTACCCACCTCAGCCTCCCAAAGTGCTAGGATTACAGGCGTGAGCCACCGCGCCTGGCTTGCAAACTTTTTCTATAATGGGCCAAAGATAACTGATTTAGCCTTTGAGAATCATGTGGTCTCTGTTGCAGTTACAACATGACTGCGGCTCTTGAAACATAAAAACAGCCATAGACAGTATGTAAATGAATGAGTATGGCTGTGTTTCAAGAAATTTCCATTTATATTTATAGACACAAGTTTAAATTTCATAATTTTCATGTGTCATGAAATATTAATCTTCTTTGATTGCTTCCCCAACATTTAAAAAAATATTTAAAACATTGTGGGTCATACAGGTGGTGGGCTGGATTTGGCCTGCAGGCTGTAATCTGCAAAACCTCTGGCCTAGAAGAAAGAAGAGTGGCTTGGGCAAGGGAGGAGGGAAGATATGGATAGTTTTGGATAAACTGATTTTGAAATGCATTTGGAAAATTCAGAACATATTTAGTATGCAATTGAAATTATGGGTCTTTGCCCAGGAAACACTTTGAAGCTGGAGTCACGAGCATAGAGGTGGTAATGGAAGCTGTGAATATGAATGAGATCACTCTGGGAGGCTAGAGAAAATAGGAAGGCCAAAGACAGAACCTTGGGGGAAAACCTAAATTCTGCACAAGAAAGAGGAAAAGGAGCAAAGGGAGAGGTGAGAGGAGAACCAGGAAAGACAAGGCAGAAGGTGTCTGCAAGCCACAGTTACCAAAGACCTTCAGACTGAGCGTATAGAAGGCTACTGCCAACGTTAGGGAGAAAGGGTCATTGCTAAAGGAGGGAAGAGGCCAACTGGAGTGGGCTGAGGGAGACCAGGGCTCAAGTAAATGGAGTCCTCTTTGAAGGACTTTAGTCATGAATGAGGAAGGAGATAGGGCATTAGCACAATGAAGGATGGATCTCACTTCTAAAAAGGATTTTTTAGAAACAGGGACACTTGAACAGATTGAAGGAACAAAGACAAGAAAATGTTATTAGGAATGAAGGGGATGGAAGAAACGAGAGGGATGTCAGTTTCTAAAAGGAGGTGAAGATTGGGGGAAGCAGCAGAGGAAGGAAAGAGAGGCTGAAGAGAAGCACTCCTGTTGGTGTGCAGGAGGGCAGATGGAGGGGCTCCCTTGGGGGCCCTAGAGTGTGTGAGTGGAGAGAAGTCAGCCCTGCAGAATGAGGAGTTCTGGGGGTGCTGTGAGTGTTTGGGGGCTTCAGGAGCCCTGGCTAGGCCTGGAGCTGCTGCTGCAGAGGTACAATTAGGAATGTACCTGTGAATGCTGCATGTGACTACTGGACTCTAGCCAGGAGATCACAATAGCCACCTGTGATCTCTTTGTGAGAGCTCAGCATCCAGGAGCTGGGTGGGAGTTGAATGTTGGTTAGAGGGCCCCCCAAGAATGATGAAAGGGTGTGAGGTCCAGGATGGAGGAACCTCTTAAGAACTGACTGGCCACTCTTAGGGGCTGGTAGCACAGATGTCTGGTGGAGAAAGTGCCAAATCAGTCTTTGGTAACAACGTGGATAAAGCCCTGTGTGGGAGGGAGAGAGAGGCTGACAAAGGCTTCCTGAAGGAGGGCCCCCTCTGAGAGGGAAGGCCCCCCTCCCCAAGACCGATGATGGAGATTCTGACCTGCCCTTTGCATGATACCTTCCCAGCCTGGGAGAACTTGATGCTCACTAAGCAGACCCAGGTGCTGGCCTCTGTCCCCACGGCTTCTGTCCTTATCACAACCTCTGCCCCCAGGAAAGCTGATGGGCATGAATGAGATCACAGAGAAGCTCATGCTGCCAGACACCTGTCGGAGTGACCACATTGTGGTGCAGAAAGTGACCACCACTGCCAACCTGGGTCGTGTTCCTTGTGGGACATCTGATGAGTACAGGTACTAGAGGAAATAATGAGCATGGGGCCCTGGTTTGAAGGAGGAGCCCCAGGCACTGAGCCCCTTCCAAACACAGTCACCCTTAGCAGCTCTTCCCCATCCCTTCTTCTACTCCCACCTCAGGTTTGCAGGGAGGACACTAACCAGTGGGAGTCTCGTTCTGCTGACCCTGGATGCCCGGCCAGCTGGAGCTGCCCAGCTGACTGTCAACAGCGAGAAAATGGTGATTGGCACCATGCTGGTGAAGGATGTGATACAGGCTCTGATCCAATGACTTCAAAATGCTGTACCTCTTTGGCTCCCATCTATACCTCCCCCATGACATCTGGGCTGTCAGTCCCTCTCACCTTTCTCACTCTCTCATCAACCTCCTCATGCCAGATAGCGTTCAGGGTGTTCTCTCTCCCCCTGGAGGACCAGGACCTCCCCTAATCCCCTCCCCATGGGTTCCTTAGTGATCTGTGCAGAAGGAGATGGCAGCCACTCCCTTTGGTCCTCCCAGCTTTCTGTAGCTATTTATATAGCAGTCTCAATAAAATGTCTTCTCCCTAGATGCTGGCTCGACTTTCCTTCTAGGGGTTTGGGGGACAGCTGCTCAGGGTAACAGTATCTGGCTCTTGTGACCTTGTGGGAAGGCTGTGACTGCTTCTCAGGAATAGCTCTGGTCGGATCCCCAAGGTGACCATCTCTGGGTCAGGATGCCTAGAAGTCTGGAGGCATCTCTGTGGAAGTGACATCTGGGCCAGGATGGGAAGGCAGAGCTGGAAGAGCACCTTGGTCCTTTTAATAGCCTCGGCAAAAACAAGTCCTCTTCAATGGCTGGCAGACCCCCTTAGTTCTCCTTATGGGCTCTTGGGAAGGAAGGACTCATAGCATGGGGAGTTCCCCAAACACAGGTGCTCAATTCAACATATGTCAACTACCTCCCGTTAGGGGACCTGGAGGCCCCACCTGGCTGAACTACTGAACCACTGGTCATCTTAGTGGAAGAACAGAAGATGTATAACTGTACTTCTCAAGCCGCTTTGTGTCAAGTCACCTGGGGATCCAATTACATGCAGATTCTATCGGTAGGTCTACGGTGGGGCCTGAAATTCTGCATTCCTTTTTTGTTTTCTTTAAAGTGAAAGCAGCCAGTGGGCACGGTGGCTCACACCTGTAATCCCAGCACTTTAGGAGGCTAAGGCGGGTGGATCATGAGGTCAGGAGTTCAAGACCAGCCTGGCCAACATGGTGAAACCCCATCTCTACTATAGATTAAAAAAAATTAGCTGAGCGTGGTGGCACGTGCCTGTAATTCCAGCTATTTGGGAGGCTGAGGCAGGAGAATAGCTTGAACCTGGGAGGTGGAGGTTGCAGTGAGTCAAGATCACGCCACTGCACTCCAGCCTAGGCAACAGTGAGACTCCATCTCAAATAATCATAATAATAAAGTGAGAGTAAAGAAACAGAAGAATGGCGACTTCCTAAGCCGAACATCAGATTATGCATTTCTAACAAGATACCAGCATCTGCTCACACCTGGAACAAACCTGGTGGGTGTAGTGGGGGTCAGGGTGCTCCCTGACACCTTTTCTCCTGAGGAAAGAGACTAAGTGAGCAGTGATTCCAAAAAGTATAAAAGATGTTCCATTAGGATGTGTTCTGTCCCCCCTACTCCCTACAAAATCTATGATCAAATAAGTTTAGAAATCTTGTATTTAGGTGAAGTAAGTTTATTTCCCACAGGTCTTCTCAGAGCCTTTACTATGCTAATGTACACTGTGACCACCTCTCAGCCTGCAGTGTTACTCAAACTTGGTTTTGATCTTGGAACACTTTCCCCACAACATCTTGACTGACTGGGTTACAAGGAACACACTCCAGTGATAGTCTGAGGTATTGTACCTCAGCCTCTGATCCTCTGTGACCAAGACTTTAGGCCATACCTTGGCCATACCATCCCACAGCCCTGCCACTTATGCATTCCTGAGCAAGTCTGTTCATAGGTAAGACAGGGTGAAGCAGGTGTGGCTGTCCTCTCAGGGAAGGAGAACAAAGGCAGTGCCAGGGGACAGCCCTGCCTCTGGCTCCAATGACTTGCTGGGCATTGTGGCACCAGAGAGCAGCTGGAGCTGCTGCTCCCCTGAGAGCCTGGGGCCCCAAAGTCTCCCTGGGATCATTGTTTTTGTCACTGCAGGTTCTGAGATGATTCTCCAGTTAAGGGCCACTTGTATAGTAGACTCAGTCTCACTTCTGCCTCTGAATCAGCACTACCCACAGAACTGAGAAAGGGTGGGGCTGATTTTTAAAGAAATTTGAACAAGGACCATCAAGGAATCCCTTATCCACCTTTGTTCTACATCAAAAGCCCCAGAGTAGAGCTGGGCATATCCATGTAGTCCCAGCTACTTAGAAGGCTGAGGCTGGAGGTTAGCTTGAAGCTTGGAGTTCAAGTCTGTATTGCACTATTATTACAGCTGTGACTAGGACTCCATCCTGGACAACCTAGCAAGACCCTACCTCTAAAAAAAGTACTGTCTTTAAAAAATGCAGGGATAAGATGGGAGCCTGCCTAGCACACACAGGTAGAAGCAGGTCAGACCTGCAGGGGCTGGGGACCCCCCAACATCCCTCTGGAGCATGTTCCCCAACCCATATAATATCCTGTATTTTATCACTGGCCCAAGTCTTTGCCACTGTGGTGACACTTTGTCCCCAGAATGTTAGGGGCCTGGTCACAGCTTGCCTGGATCTCAGTTGGCAGGGAAAATGCTTCTCATGAACAGTTTTTTTTGGGGGGAGGGGGTGGAGACAGTCTTTTTTTGGGGGGATGGAGTCTGGCTCTGTTGGCCAGGCTGGAGTGCAGTGGCACAATTTCGGCTCACTGCGGCCTCCGCCTCCTGGGTTCAAGTGATTCTCGTGCCTCAGCCTCCTGAGTAGCTGGGATTATAGGCACTTGCCGCCATGCCCAGGTAATTTTTTTTTTTTTTTTGAGATGGAGGCTCACTCTGTTGCCCAGGCTGGAATGCAATGGGATGACCTTGGCACACTGCAGCCTCCCCCTCCTGAGTTCAAGCAATTCTCCTCCTGCCTCAGCCTCCCAAGTAGCTGGGATTACAGGCACCCACCACCATACCCAGCTAATTTTTTGTATTTTTAGCAGAGATGGGGTTTCACCATGTTGGCCAGACTGGTCTGGAACTCCTGACATCAGGTGATCCACCCACCTCAGCCTCCCAAAGTTCTGGGATTACAGGCATGAGCCACCACGCCCAGCTAATTTTTGTATTTTTAGTGCTAATTTTTGTATTTTCAGTAGAGACAGGGTTTCGCTATGTTGGCCAGGCTGGTTTCAAACTCCTAAGCTCAGGCAAAAACACCTGCCTTGGCCTCCCATAGTGCTAGGATTATAGGCATGAGCCACCGTGGCTGGCCAGCCATGAACAGTTTTGATGGGGCAGCCAGGGAACTGGCCCAGGGCTGTGGGATTCAGGTGGGGTCCAGGAGCACAGGACAGACTGGGAAGCACTCTTAGGACTCTGCTGGTGCAAAGGAAGGGCTGCGAAAAGGGGCCTGGAAGTGGATAGAAGCACAGGGACTGGCACAGAGGCAGAAGATGCCCTGACAAGGACGGGGTAGTGCTTCAGTGGGGATCTAGGAGATCTGAGCCTGACCAGAGGCCTTGATGGGTCAGAGGACAACGAGCTCAGTGAGGGCATTTGTCATTCCCTCCCACATATTATCAGAGTTGGTGTATGTGAATAATACAAGTGATGGTATGTCATTTCTGAAATTAGATTATAAAACTATTTGCACCTCCATCTTGGTTAGTCTCTCCCTCCCTCTCAAGCCAGCTGCCATGTCTTGAGCAGCACTATGGAGAGGTCCACGTGACAAGGAACTGAGGCTTTTGTCAGCACCCACTTGAGTGAGCTTGGAAGCTGATCTTCCAGCCCAAGGCAAAGCTTCAAGTTACTGCAGTTGTGGCTGACATCAGGACTGCAACCTCATGAGAGATTCTGAGCTAGAACCAGAAACTAAGTCATTCTCCAATTCCTGACTCCCAGAAATTGTGCAAGATAACAAATAGTTGTTGTTTTAAGCTGCTTAGCTGTAGGGGTAACTTAATAGCAATAAACAAATAATACAATCCAGCCTTCCATCCATCTCTTAGGTTGTCGGGAAAGCCCTCAAGGAGCCTGGCTCCCCGGCTCTGGCCTTCAGAGCACTCTGCTCCCACATTCAGTGTCTGAGTGGTGTGCCTGAGTTGGCTTCTACTGGCTCATAAGGGCTGAATGTTATTACATGTTCAGGAATTTTGTGAGCCAGATGATGTCACATTGACAATTTGAAATCAGCCATGGTGGGAGTTTTTATGCCATGTAAGAGACAAATGCTACAAATCACTTCCCTCCCCCAGCCAATTGCTACAAATCACTTTCCTCCCCCAGCCATTTACCAGCACACCACTGCCCTTAATTACTCCCATCTCCGTCTCTTTAAAATATTATGTATTTCAAGTTTAAAGACTAACATAACCACCTGTATACTAATCACCCACTTAAGAACTGAGGCGCTCATCAATTCAATGTCCCCCAAACCCCTCATCTCGTGACTGCTTCCTTTCCTACCTGAAACAAATCATCATTATGAATGTTCTGTTTATCAATGGCATGCATTTTTTGTACTTTCACTATATACAGATGTGTTCCTAAACAATACGTAGTACTATACTTTGTGACAGTGGTGGGTACTACACATTTTCAAATTTTATACAAATGGCATCTTAGAGTATGTTTTCTCCTGCATCCTGCTTTTTCACCCAATATTGTTTGTGAGTCATGTTGATATGATTCGCTATATTTCATTTACTTTTACTTATATATAGTATTCCATTGTATGACTATACCATAATTTATTGATCCACTCTCCTGTTGGTGGGCATTTAAGGTTGCTATTTTATTTTGTTTTTGCAACTATTAATTAACAAAACAGCTACTTGCATTTTTACTTGTGCCACTTAATACATGTGAAAGTTTCTGTAACATATTTTCCTAGGAATTAAATTGCTGGGTCATAGAGTATACACTTTTTGTTTTTTGAGATGGAGTCTCTCTCTGTTGTCCAGGATTGCAGATGGAGTGCAGTGGCGCCATCTTGGCTCACTGCAATCTCCTCCTCCCAGATTCAAGTGATTCTCCTGTCTCAGCCTCCTGAGTAGCTAGGATTACAGGCGTGTGCCACTATGCCCCAGCTAATTTTTGTATTTTTAGTAGAGATGGAGTTTCACCATGTTGGTCAGGCTGCTGCTGAACTCCTGACTTTGTAATTCACCTGCCTTGGCCTCCCAAAGTGCTGTGATTACAGGTGTGAGCCACTGCGTCTGGCGAGTACACACTTTTTCAAGTTAACTGGAGAATCCAAATTGCTCACAAGAGTTGCTAAACTTCACATCAAGGACATTTCTAGCAGCTTTATTCATAACAGATCCCAAACTGGAAAGAATTCAAATTTCAATCGATAAAACAATGCAGAAATAAACTATCTATACAATGGAATACTACTTAGCAACACAAAGGAACAAACTACTCCTACATGCAACAACATGGATGGATGGATCTCACAGGTATGTTGAATGAAAAAAACCAAAACTTCTATGAAGTTTAGAACAGGCTAAATCTGTCATGAAAAGCAGTAAGAATAACAGTACCTCGAGGAGGGAGGTATAAAGTGGGAAGGGACATGATGGAACCCAATGGGGGTTCGAGAGAGATTCTATGTCTTGATGCGGGTGGCAGTCACCTTATGGTATACACTTAAGATTTGTGCACTTTATACACTGTCATCTCCCCATTAAAAGATGTAAAACATAAAAGCACACACCAAAGTAGCTAAACCAGTTTATGCCCTTACTGGCAGTGATCCTGCTATTGGGACAGTGAGACTTGATCATTTTTTCCATTTGAAAAGTGTAGCATGGCATCTGATTGTGGCTTCATTTGCATTTCCCTGGTTACTGATGAGGGTAGATATCTACTGGTATGTTTGTTGGCCATTTGGATTTTCACTCCTGTCAACAGCCTATTCCCATCTTTTGCCCATTTTTCTATGGAGTTGTTTTTTTTTTTCCTCACTGATTATAGAAGTTCTTTTTTCTTTTTTGGAGACAGTCTCACTCTATCACCCAGGCTGGAGTGCAGTGGCACGATCTAGGCTTGCTGCAGCCTCTCCCACCTGGGTTCAAGCAATTCTCCTGCCTCAGTCTCCTAAGTAGCTGGGATTACAGGCACCTGCCACCGCACCTGGCTAATTTTTGTATTTTTAGTAGAGATGGGGTCTATCTTGGCCAGGGTGGTCTTGATCTCCTGACCTCATGATCCACCTTCCTCAGCCTCCCAAAATGCTGGGATTACAGGCATGAGCCACTGTGCCAGGCCAGAAGTTCTTATATAGTCTGGAAACAAGTCCTTTGAAGATACATGGATTGCAAATATCTTTTTCCAGTCTATGGCTTGTCTTTTCAAGCTTTCAGCAATATCTTTTAGTAAACCAAAATTTTTAATTCCAGTGTGGTTAAATTTATTATCTTCCTTTATATCCTGTGCTTACTGTTCCTAATTTACAAAATTCATCCACAGGCTGAAGTAAAAAAAATTCTCCTATATTTTCTTCTAAAAAAAATTCTAAGTAAAGCTTTTCAGAATTGTATTTATTTATTATTTTGAGATGGAGTCTTGCTCTGTCATCCAGGCTGGAGGGCAGTGGTGCAATCTTGGCTCACCACAACCTCTGCCTCCTGGGTTCAAGGGATTCTCCTGCTTTAGCCTCCTGAGTAGCTGAGATTACAGGCATGTGCCACCACACCCAGCTAATATTTTAAACTGATCATGTTGGTCAGGCTGGTCTTGAACTCCTGACCTCATGATCTGCCCGCCTCAGCCTCCCAAAGTGCTGGGATTACAGGTGTGAGCCACTGCCCCTGGCCTAGAATTGTATTTTTAACTTACTTTTGTGTAAGATAAAAGGTGGGGCCAACCTACTCTTTTAACCCACTTAAAAGGAACTTGAGAAAAAAAAAAAAAAAACATGGTTTCTTCTGTACAGAGCTTGGCAAAACTTGAACAGGGACTGTGTGTCTACCTTGTGGTCTTGAGCTCCTAAGTGAATTCCTTTTCTTTTCTTTTTTTTCTTTTTTTTTTTTTGAGACGGAGTTTCACTCTTGTTACCCAGGCTGGAGTGCAATGGCGGGATCTCGGCTCACCGCAACCTCCGCCTCCTGGGTTCAGGCAATTCTCCTGCCTCAGCCTCCTGAGTAGCTGGGATTACAAGCACGCGCCACCATGTCCAGCTAATTTTCTGTATTTTTTTAGTAGAGACGGGGTTTCACCATGTTGACCAGGATGGTCTCGATCTCTTGACCTCGTGATCTACCCACCTCGGCCTCCCAAAGTGCTGGGATTACAGACGTGAGCCACCGCGCCCGGCCGTGAATTCCTTTTCTAATCTTTTGCAACCAGGAAATTATTTTCTCCTGGCAAACTCCTCTCTTCTTTTAGCTCTCTGCCTGCTGTAGAAGCACTGAACACCTGAGCATATACAAGACTACAAGGTCCCTCCTGTCTCCCTGGTACATATATTTAAAATGTAGTCCAGCTAATTATAGTTAGATTTAAAACCTGTATTGTAAGTCTGGGGCTTGACTGCAGAGACAGTGCCAGGCATAGCTGGGCTCAAAGGCTGTTTGTTGACTGGGAGAATAGATAATGCTGCCTATTTGTTCCTGCTACTTCTGCCAGTGACCAGTGTGGGGACCTGAGTTAGTCATTTAATATATTCACCTATGTCACTTTCCATATCCTGCCCAGGGGATTATGGACACCTTCAGACGGGCTATTCTTCCTGTTTGACCTGCAGGCCTAGCCAAGTGCAGGCAGGGAGCAAGGACTCACCCACACCTTAGGTCATTACTGTATTTTGTCAAAGTTACCTCTTCCCTCAACATCTGCAGTCAGCTCTGGGGTCATTCACAGAGAAGCACACAAATAAGCGTGTTGGAAGTTTTATTCTCACCTGGTTAGGAATTGAAAGGCTCTGAAACCAGAAGTCTGCCTTGGTTTGAGTCCTTGCTCTGCCACTTTTAGCTGGGAGTCTTTGGCAATTTACTGAACTTCAGTGAGCTTCAGTCTCATCTGCAAAATGAGATAACATAGGTAAAGCACTTAGAACTTTGCCACACACATAGCAAGTGGTCACTGAAGATGAGCTATTATTACTACCTGCAACAGAAAGTTTAGGAAGACAGATTTTGGGCAGCAGCAATTTCTGTTTCAAGTCTCTTGAAAGATGCCTTTCTTTTCTTATGGTTGAGAGTTTTGAAATATGAAAAGGGCTTCCAGACACCCATTCCCTTGGGCACTATTCTGAGTTTCAGATTCTTATCTTGCTCAGCTTTTGGGTCAGAGAGGAGGAAAGGATGTCAGGGATCACAAACTGGCAGCCAGTGAAGCTGCATGGGGCCCCTGGACATGCTGGGTTTGGCTCTTTTCACTTGGATTAGTAACCAACTTTAAAATTCACATTAAAGGTTTCACTTAAAAAAAAAAAGAAGTACTTCCAGCTTTTCTTGAAAGATCTGGCTGGGCTGGAACCTCATTTCTACATGGTGCTCCCCAGCTAACGGCCCTTTTGGTTGTGCCTTGGACCTTCAGTATTGTCACCCACCCTCACTTGGCTTCTGTGCTGTAGGCATCTGGGTGTGGTACCCTCTCAGAGGACAGGCAGCTGTCCTACCCCCCTTGTGGGCCAGGATAAGACTCAGGGGTAGTCTGCTCCTGGAGAAAACATGGCTCAAGAGGGAGAGGTCTCAGCAAAGTTGCTCCTGCGTTGCCCCTGTGGTCATCATCCTTTCTGCCCATGAACTCAGCAACCCAAAAAAGCTCCTGCAAGTAGATAGACCTACAAGTGAATGGAGACTGGCCAACTCCCACTATCACTCACTCCCTCACAGAGTTCTTTTCATTCCTTTCTTTTCTTTTTTTTTTTTGAGATGGAGTCTTGCTCTGTTGCCCAGACTGCAGTGGCATGATCTTGGCTCACTGCAACCTCCGCCTCCCGGGTTCAAGCAATTCTCCTGCTTCAGCCTCCCAAGCAGCTGGGACTACAGGCGCACACCACCCTGCCCGGTTAATTTTTTGTATTTTTAGGAGAGACGGGGTTTCACCGTGTTAGCCAGGATGGTCTAGATTTCCTGACCTCGTGATCCGCCTGGCTCAGCCTCCGAAAGTGCTAGGATTACAGGTGTGACCCACAGCCCTGGCTGTGGATTTCTGCTCTTAGGCTCACCATCCTTCCCCCATTAATCCTTCTGAAACACTAGACTACACCATCAGTTTCCCCTTTCTCCATCACCTGAGGCAGAAACTGACAGTTACCTACCCATCTCCCTTTAGCCATTAGAGCCAGGCCAGAAAGGCGGCAGCACCATCTTCCCTAAGTGCCAGGAGGATCCCGGAGGATAGTAAGTGCTTATTAAATAGTATCATGATAACCTGACACACGTAAGACAGTTAACAATGCTCAATAAACTCTCGTCCCTTGTTTTCCCCCTTTTATATACAACCTCTTCTTCTTTGAGACGGAGTTTCACTCTTGTTGCCTAGGATGGAGTGCAATGGTGCAATCTAGGCTCACCGCAACCTCCGCCTCCCGGGTTCAAGCGATTCTCCTGCCTCAACCTCCTGAGTAGCTGGGATTAGACAAGCGCCACCAATCCTGGCTAATTTTGTATTTTTTTTTTCTTTTCAGTAGAGAGGATGTTTCTCCATGTTGGTCAGGTTGGTCTCGAACTCCCGACCTCAGGTGGTCCGCCCAACTCGGCCTCCCAAAATGCTGGGATTACAGGAGTGAGCCACCGCGCCTGGCCTGTCCAACCTCTTCTAAGTCTCCAGTAATACCTTAAAACAGACCTGACAATTGCCAACCCCTTTTACAATGTTTTAAGTTTCCTGCTGCCTGCAGAATAAAGGCCTTTTACAAACCCGGCCCAGGCTTCCCTCCGGAGGTATCAGCTCGCATCATCCTCAGTCCCCGTCAGAGTGAGCTGCTGTGTGCAGTCTTCTCACTCTGCCTTTGCTTGGTCTCCCGCCTGGAATGCCATCTCCGCCTCTGCGCTTGACTGGGGCTTCCGGTCCGCCCCTGCTCCAGTTGCCCCAGGACGCCTGCCTGGAGCCCTCGCCCTGTCCCTTGTCCTATTTCTGTGAAACTTTCTATTTCGGTCTGTCGGGAGCGTCTGAAGCGGTTTCCCCGGGGAACTCCGGTCCAAAGAGGGCCAGTGATGTCTTTGGAACTTTCTGGAATGTCCTGACTCCCGCGGCCCCCTCTGCACCGTACAGAGCAGTGAGACTAAGGTAAGTGCGCCTCCTGGAGCCCGGGTGCTATGGTTTGGACCGAGGCTGCAGAGCTGGCTCTCGCCCTGGAGAGATCACTGGAAGAGGAGGAGCGCGGATACGCGGCTGTACTGACAAAGCGATCCCGCCGCTCGCAGGGGCTTGTAAATCGTGCCCTCTTTCGTAAGGGGGTAATCTGACGTTCAGGGCAGACAACGACTCGGCCAGGGTCACTTAGGTGAGTGGCGCGCTCAGGGTCCCCCAGGGGGCGGCTGTGGCCAGCAGCAGCGGCGGTCCCCGCCGGCGTGCGGGTGGGCGGCAGAGCCCTCCTCGGCCCGGCCTGCAGGGAGGGGCGGGGCGCGCGGGGGCGGAGGCGAGGGCCCGGGCGGGGCCGACACAGGTGCTCCGCATCCGGCCGGGGGGCGGCTCCGAGGAGCTGCTCGGTGGAGCTTCATAAGCTGCCGGGGTGCGGGGCTGCGTGCGGCCCGCTGCAAAAACAGTGCCCACGTGCGTGCGCGTGTCTCGCCCGGCGCCCGGCCGGCCAGCCCGTCAGCCCCGCAGGGCCACACCGGCCCCATGGCGTTCCCGCTGGTAAGAGCCGCCCGCCGCTCGCCTGGGCGGGGCCGCGTCCCGGCCGCAGTAGCTAACGGTCCGCGCGCAGCCGGGTCCGGCGCCACGGTACCCCATCCCCCGCCCCGTGCGCGAGTCCCGGGCGGGGCGCGGTCACGTGCCCGCGGGCGTGGGGCCTCGTGGAGGGGTGGAGGGCGAGGGGGGCAGGGAGCCTCCTCGTGACTCAGGGCCTTTGGGCTTAAAGGCGCCGCAGCCTTGCGGGGGTGGCCGGTGGGGCCTCCTAGCCGCACTGCGGCCTCCGGGCGGCCTCGAGCGTATGTCCAGACGGGAGCTGACCGGACAGAAAGGAGCCCTGGGGCCCAGAACACTTCTTCCTCACACTGCCGTCGCACCCGAAGCCGCTGGCGCTGGCAGCTCACGTCCCGCTGTGGGTCTCTTTCGCGCCCGCCGCGGGGCGAGGGGGAAGCCGGGCGGGGCGGGGCGGGGCTTCTGACGGCGTAGACCCCGCGCTGTGTGGAGAGCCCCACGACGGCGGCGGCCTCGGCCCCTTTAAGGCGGAGGGATCGAGCCCCTCGTGCGGCTTCCCGGGCCCGGGCAGGTCACGTGGCTTCACACCTTCGCTTGGCGCCGGAACGGGAGTCCTGGGGCGAGGCTGGCCAAGCAGTGTGGCGCGAGGGCGGAAGACTGGCGGGGCTTCGCGCCCGGGAGAGCCGCGGGGCTGTCGGCTTGGAGGTGGGTCCTGGGGCGTGGGTGGGAGAGGGGTAGGCGTGCAGGCCGCGGAGGTGGCGCAGGCGGGGAGCGGCCGGAGCCCGCGCTGCTGCGCTGTCCAGACCCTGCGGCCTGGCGAGCGGGTGCATGTGGCCTCAGCGTTCTGGTCATTCTTCTCAGGGCCGGACGAGGCCAGGTCTCCAGACTCGGGTCCGGACTCAGGTTTGGTGGACCCGCGGCTGGGGCGCTGGACCGGCCGCTTCCCTTGACGAACTGGTTGGGCGGGCCTGTGCCCGCCTGGAGTCACCCGGGAGTTGGGGGAACTCACCCGCAAAGGGGCTCTCACCTTGGGGTGTCCCAGCCGGCGTCATTCGCCGGGGCTTTTTCTTCTCTCGTGGGTTCCTCTGCGGTCGAGTCGACCGAGGCTTTGCTGCCTCCTCCTAGGGGGCCCCGGGAGGCCAGAAGGCCCTGGGAGCGGCCCCGCGCTGGCCCCGGGACCCGACCGAGAAAAGCCAGGCGGGCGCCTGGGCTTTCGGGCGCCTTCGTGGGCGCGCGCTTGAGCTCTCGGTGGCGCTTTGCCCCCTGCAGGCCTGGGCCCTTGCACCGTGCTGTCAGCTAGGGTTCCTCCCGTGGGGAAGAGTCGGGAGCGGAATCCGCCCCTAGAAGCCGGGGTGCCTCCCGCCAGGCCCGCCGGGGAGAAGGCCGCGTCCCTCCTCCCCCGCCCCGCGCCTGCAGCCCGGCCCTGACTGACGCCCTAGTTCTGTGGCAGCCGCTTCCCTTGGTCTCCCTGGCTACCGCCCTGCCTCCCCGCAGTCTCCTGGCACCTGAGTCAACCACTGGGCTGCGTGGTTGATGGGGACGAGGGGCAAGTGGGTGGGGTTCCTATTCTGGAAGGCACAGGTGCGCCGCCCGCCTCTTGGCTGCCCCTCAGGTGACGGGGCTGTCCTTGCCAGCGGGAAGAGTGTCTGCTGAGGACAGTTTGCACCCTGAGGCTCGTGTTCCCTTTGAGTCTAGGGACACACGTGGGTTAAAAAAGAAAACATTCAAACAGAACCTAACCTTGGAAACCTCAAGTTGCTGATTGTTTTCCTGATTGGTTTTTTGCAGAGATAGAAAAGCTTGTGGAGCTCAGGGGACTGTCGGAAAACCCTGGGGACCGTGTTTTTGGGACTCATCGCCGGTCTTTTACTTGTCCCCATTGAGCTGGCTTGGAGCTGAGCTATATTCTCAGAGCGCTTTGCTATAGAGTTTGGCTTTTTAAATTCTTTGTCACGGCGATTTGAACTTTGGGTGGCCTGGTAGCACCTGCTCAGTTTATAGAAATAGGATTTGGAAGGTGACTACTCTGTGTGTAAGTCAACCTTTGTGATATAAAAATCCTTGGCTTCCCCCCTCCGAACGGCTCGCTGATAAACAACTCCCTGGCCTAGGCTCCCGAGAGTGGGAGGGAGGTCGTGCCAGCCTGTGCAGCACGTTGGAGGTTGGAGAGCTGAGGCCCGTGGTGAATGACGCTGGGAACGTTTCCAGTTTGGGTTAGGCCATAGGCATGTGCTAGAGGAATGGCTCCATGGGCTTCTCTTTCACTGTAGTGCACAGACCAGTGCCCGTGAAGGGAAAAGTGGAGGCGCATGATAAAGTACTAAGACTCCAGGCTCAGCACCAAACTTAGCTAGTGAGCTGATGAGAATAGCTGCCGTCATAAGCATTTTCACGAGCACAACCATTAATTGTGTTCCGAATCTTTAAAATGGGTTGCAAACGCAAACCCTGCAGGGGCCTGAAGTAACATAAGTGAGCAGAGGAGGAGGAAGGAAAGGTAATGGCTACTGAGCTACAGAGTTTGTTTCTCTGAAAGGAGCAGACGCTAGCTGATTGTTGGCTATCTCTATTTTGATGAATCTCCTGACTTTTAAGTGTAGCATTAAAAAAATTTTAAACATGTCTTTAATGTTGGATTCAACCTGAAGGCTAGTTTGGAGTCTGTCTTAAAATATCCCTGTTGGATTTTCCTATTTTGCAGAAAAGGAAATAGGCTTAGAAGTCAAGTCACAAGGCTGTTAAGTGACGGAATTGGGTGTCAACCTAGGTCTTTCTGGTGCCATAGCCCAGCCTATTATGTTATGTGTGTTCTGTTATGTCAGAGGAACAAGGGGTTATTGGTGACGTACACTGTAGAAGAGAGGTAGTGGTCTGGGAGCTGGTCACATTTATAGGCAAAGTGAACGTTAACTGCATTGGCAGGAATCCCAGTTGCTGTAGAAGTCAGTGTGGGTCTTCTGAGTGTTAGTACAGCAGCACTGATGTCGGGAGGAATGTGCTGCGTCTATCATTCCACAATGTATGTCAGGGCAGTTAGCTGATCCTGAGAGCTGGAGGTCTGGAGAAGGCAGGCTCCTCCCACTGTGGGGGTGACCCTCCCAATCCTCTACACAAAAGACTCCTTTTTTCAGGACAGTTAAAATTTCAGTAACTTTTTCTGTCTGAGGCAAGGCAAATTTGAAGTTATATACTTGTTTTAGGAACTGTAAGAGTAAAATGGTGCTTACTAAATCTCACCTTGTCTGTCTTAGCTAAAATTTCCATAATGCTGTTTCTTAGATTTCCAGGAAGAATTAATAAAGGGTTAAAAAGAAGAACTTTTTTAAAACAGCATGTGGTAAAACCTTCTAAGATAAGCTCCCAGGGCATAAGATGACCCTGCCACAGAAATGAGGGGCTGAAGTTTCAATTCTGGATAAACCTTAGAATTCCAGCATTGTACACAGCCACAGTTGCTCATGTAAAGGGGTATATACATTTTTTTTCCTCTATTGCATTCCCTTTTTTTTTTTTTTTTTTTTTGAGACAGCCTCGCTGTGTCACCCAGGCTGGAGTGCAGTAGCGCCATCTTGGCTCACTGCAGCCTTTGTCTTGCAGGTTCAAGTGATTGTTCTGCCTCTGCCATGGGAGTAGCTGGGACTACACGCATGCACCACCGTGTCCAGTTGATTTTTGTATTTTTAGTAGAGACAGGGTTTCACCGTATTGGCTAGGCTGGTCTTGAACTCCTGACCTTGTTATCTGCCCGCCTCGGCTACCCAGGGTGCTGAGATTACAGGCATGAGCCGCAGTGCCTGGCCTGAGCCACAGTGCCAGGCTGCATTCCCAAGGATTTAAAGGAGTGGAAAGCATATTCAGAGCTTTTGCAAAAGAATTTTTTTTCTGCGAGAATGCAAACTCAAATACAAGCTAGATAGCTTTCTTACTTGTGTCCTAGAAAGTTTTTGGAAAGATGGAAACTTTAAAGTGTTACTTACCTCTAGCTGCTTCTTAGCAACCTTTGCCAGCCAAGCACTCAGCTATGAGTTCACTGTTTGTGGATTTGGGGGCGTGGAGTGTGCTGGGAAGGGTGAGGTGACTAAAGCAGCTCTCTGCTGGTATTAATATTTTCACATTTATAATGTTAGGTGTTGTCTGTGCACACATTCTCATTCATTGGTTTCAGGTCCCTTAGTTAAATAATCATTTTCTAAGGTTACATTTATTTTAAGGGAAAATTAATTAGTGTGCTTGTACCTCTGGCTTACAGTTTGAGATAGAAATGCACACCACACCTAGGTATTAATGTTTAGACTGTTGTCTTTAGTAGCTAGTGGTGGGGGCAGTAAAAGGATCATGGGATCAAATAAATTATTTTCTCTGCTGTGGAGTAGTTGTGCTAATCTTATCCTGTTCTGCAAATCTGCTTTTCTGAGTCAGTATATAAACTGTACTGACTTTGGGGAGAATTTGCCAGAAAGCCCCCGAGGCTTAAGGGTAGGAAGGGGTTTGAACTTGAAGGTTGTGGTGGAGGTAGTTATATAGATAATTTTGCTTCTTTTGTTCAAATTAAGACCAAGAAGCTCTGATTGCACCCTTTACCATTTCTTAAGCCTTTTAAGATTCTATTATTATCATTTTTTTGTGAGAAGGTCTCACTCTGTCACCCAGGCTGGAGGGGTCAGTGGCGCAATGACAGCTTACTGCAGCCTAAAGCTCCCTAGCTCAACGGATCCTTCAGCCTCAGCCCTCCAAGTAGCTGAGACTACAGCCATGCACCGACATGCCTGGCTAATTAAGAAATTTTTTTTTTTTGAGATGGGTTTTGACTATGTTGCCCAGGCTGATCGTGGGCTCAATCTATCCTCCTGCCTCAGCCTCCCAGAGTATTGGGATTACAGGTGTGAGCCCCCATGCAGGCTCTTTTGTTTGTTTTTTTGTTTTTTGAGATGGAGTCAAGCTCTGTCATCCAGGCTGGAGTGCTGCGGTGTGATCTTGGCTCACTGCAACCTCTGTCTCCGGGGCTCAAGCAATTTTCCTGCCTCAACTTCCTGAGTGGCTGGGATTACAGGCTCCTGCCACCATGCCCAGCTAATTTTTGTATTTTTAGTAGAGATGGGGTTTCACTGTGTTGGCCAGGCTGGCCTTGTACCCCTGACCTTGTGATCTGCCCACCTCCCAAAGTGCTGGGATTACAAGCGTCAGCCACGGTGCCTGGCCTCATTCAGGCTCTTAAAGCCTTTTAGCCATTGTGAACTCTGCTTCCTTTGCCTCCCACATTGCAGTTTTGGAAATGCCTTTAGTTTTTTTCCTGCTATTGTTGCAGCCTGTTTTTTAGTTCCTGCTTATCAGAGTGTCTCATCTTCTGAAAGTTTTTATGTTGGAGATAGGACCTGCCGCAATAGTGCATTTCTCAATTATAGTAAACTAGTTGAAAAAGATTGAACTAAAACATGCATGATGTATGTGATATATCATATTTCCATAGGAAAATTACCTGACTTGCAGTGAAAAGTTAGTATCCAAATTTCAGAGTGCCAAATTCACATTGTAGATGTAATTTCCATGAATTTTGTTAGGTATCATTTTAAAGCCCAATGTTAACGGATTATTTTGCCATGCTAATATATAACAGGAGTGTTTTTTATTATTGTGGACCCCGGAGGATTCCCAACTGAATGGGGTTGAGCTTTACTTTCAGTAGTTCAGGAGAACACTTAGGAATGGATAACCTTTGAATTCTTATTTATTTTTTGTATTCTTGAATGGTGGAACAGTTCTTTTAAATTATAGTGCATTAACACTCTTTGTTTTGATTTATTTAAGGCATTCACTATTGAGTTCCCTTGAGATAACAGACAACCCCCAGAGGGCAGGTCTAAAGGTTGATTTGTATGCTAAAAATGGGTCATAGTTGCAAGTAGCTATTGATTCTGGGAGTAACTTGACTAATAGTGTTACTGGTTTCTTTATTCTTGGCCAACATTATATGCTGCCTTATGTGCCATGCAGACACATTTAGCACCACTGCCTATAGTCTGAAGTGTGGGAGTAGCTCTTCTCTCTTGGAAGAGAGCAGTTACTTTGAAGGGTAAGTTGGTTTTTTTGTGTCCTTTTACAGAACATTTAATCTCTTACTACTTAACATCTGTGTTCTCTGCATTCTTGCTTTGTGCTCCTGGGTTCTGGCTCTGACACCATCTGTTTCCCTGAGTCTGCCCTTTCTCCTGAGGCTTTTTGTTTTTGTTTTTTAAAGCTGTAATCTTGGAATTGTTTTGAAGCTCAAAAGGTGTTAGAGACCTGTCTCCTACGTATAACTCGGAGTTGACACCAAAGCCAGATTGTAATCTGACATTCTCTTTTTCACAGACTAAGAGAATTAAGTTTAGACTGAAAAGGGATTTCCTTAATTTTTTTTTTTTTTTATCGTTAGCTCTTCTTGTTGCATTGCTCCTTTTACCATTATGGATTTCCTTAATTTTATACAGTGAGCAGGAGATAGAGACAGAACTGGAACCGAAGTTTTTTCATTTCTAGGCTAGTACTTGTCTTGGTACTTGCAGGCTTCCTTTTCTCCCTGAACACCACATTCTCCACAGTTCAACCCTGTTGGATAGTTCCTGTCTCCTTATATATATAGGAGGTCCACGTGTTCCTGTAGGATCACCAGTTATCTGTGTGACCAAGTTTTAGATTGAGCTCTTTGGCCTTGGTTGTTCTGAAGACCTATATTTCTGATTGGAGTACCAAATGCATATATCTATCAGAGGTATGTTAAATGCAGCAGATATAAAAACAGAAGCAATTTCTTCTTTTTTCTCATCAGAAATAACATCAATAGTAGGCAGGCAAAAGATTAAAAGGTTATGCCAAACAGGCATAGTGTATGGGATGGGAAGGACATTCTAGGCAAAAGGAACAACATATAAGGACAAGGAGGTATGAAACAGGGCTGTCGTTAGGCAACTAGGAGTACAATATTGCCAGAATTTTAAGTGCAAGGGGTACTAGCCTATGACCTAGCAATCCACTTGTGTTCTATATGCAAGATAAATGAGTACATGTGAGTATAAAAAGGCATGCACAAGAATATTCACAGCAGTTTTATTCATAATATTCAAAATCTGAAGAAGCAGCAGTCTGGGTGTGGCGCCTGTAGTATCAGCTACTGGGAAGGCAGAGGCGGGAGAATCCCTTGAGCCTATCAGTTCAAGTTCAGTGTGGGCAACATGTCCAGACCCTGTCCCTAAAAATAGGAGAAAACCACAAACAGCTGTTGTGTCAGGGGTCCCCGAAGACAGTGTCCAAATTAGATGATTTACTAGGAAGATTCACAGGACTCGGCATATAGTGGTACTCATAGCTAATCTTAACAGCTAAAGGATACGGAGAAAAACCATCAAAGGGAAAAAGCAGATGGGACAAAGTCTGGTACATGCTTCCAGTATTCTTCTCCCAGGGGAGTTACACGGGATATAGTTTAATGCCCCCACAACTGACAACATATGTAAAATGTCACGAGCCAGAATAGTGTGTGTGTGTGTGTGTGTGTGTGTGAGTGAGAGAGAGAGAGAGAGAGAGAGAGAGAGAGGAGAGAGAGAGGAGAAAGAGATTGTGTATGTTTGAGTGCTGGTAAATAGGTAGCCTCTGCCTGAAATGTACCAAAATTCCAGACCAGGAGGAAAGCTGATGTTTAGCATAAACCCTACTATTTGTTCATTTTGGGTATAGTAAGTCACTTAGTTGAGGGAATGGTGGGAACTCAAAATTTAGGTTCTCAGATGGCCCAGTTAGACCAGTTACTTTAAATCTTTTCTGTACGCCCTTGAGCAGAAATATTGATAAATACATTGTGATCTCTCCACATCTATTAATATGATGTACTGCACAATAATAAAAACTATTGTTCTATGCTTTAGTGTGTAGACATCTCAGATACTAAGTTAAATGGGGAAAAAAAAGCCAGACCCAAAAGAATACTTACATAATTGCATTTGTAAGAGGTTCAAAAATAGGCAAAACTAATTGGTAACAAAAGGAGCCTGAATAGTAAACTCTTTGGGGTATAGTGGGAAAGGGCACAGGGGAACCTTACAGAGTGTTGGAAATGTTCTGTATCTTCCCGTGTGTGGTGGTTGCTTCTGTATATACAGATAAGCAAAACTTGATCAAGATACACATTTGTAACTAGTGTCCTTTAATTGAGAGGAGAACACACAATAGAGTAAAGTAGGATTAGACTAGGAGGGCTCTAACTTGGCCACTAAGATGAAGCCAGACCATGAAGGGTTTTATGTGCAATTGGTAAGGAACTTGGCCTTTACTCTGTGACAGCATTTCTCCAACTTAGGTCTCTGCATGCCTAGTGGTCACAAAAACCCTTTACGAGGCCCACAAAGTCAGAAGTATTTCTGTAATTTTAGTACATGAGTTGATTTCTCCACCCCCACCCCACTGTGTTGACATTTGCACTGATAGTGCAAAAGCGGTGGAGGTGAGTAAAACTGGCTAGCACTTAACAGGAATCAGGGTAATGCCATTAAACTGTAGTAGCAATCATTGTATTCTTCATGCTACACATTCCTAGAAAAAAGCCAGTGTCAGGTCCACGACCTGTGGCTCACATCTGTAATCCCAGCACTGTGGGAGGCTGGGGCTCGTGGATCACCTGAGGTCATGAGTTCTAGACCAGCCTGAGCAACATGGCGAAACCTTGTCTCTACTAAAAATAGAAAAAAGCCAGATGTGGTGGTGGGCACCTATGATCCCAGCTACTTGGGAGGCTGAGGCAGGAGAATCTCTTGAACCCAGGAGGCGGAGGTTGCAGAGTCCAGATCGTGCCACTGCACTCCAGCTTGGGTGAAAAAACGAAACTCTGAATAAAAAAAAAAAAAAAAAATGTCCTTGAGGAAGCAGTAAAATTAATTTCATTAAATCTTGGTCCTTGAATATATGCTTTAATATTCTGTGTGACAAATGAGAAGTCAGCATAAAGTACCTTTGCTTTATATCCAAGTACGATGATTATCTCAAGGAAAGTGTTTATATGACTGAGTTTCAAGAATAAGCCTCTTTTTTTTCCTTGGAAAACCTTTTTTTCTTTACTAGAACAACTGACACACTACGGTTATTCAACTTTGGGTATTTGGCAGACATTTTATTGAAAATGAACAAAGTAAGCCAGTCACTTCATGAGAAATAACTCACTATATTTGTCAATGATAAAATTTGGAAGACCTTTATCTCCCACCTCGTGAGCTTAACAGTTGCCCCAATACTTAAAGACTCCTGATGAGATTGCTGGTACTATTAACTATTGTGTCAACATTTGTCATATTTGCATAACTCAGTGAGCCAGTATTTGTCAAATGACTAACATATGATACAAAAACAGATATGAGTAAAAGATCCATCCAAAATACAAGCTTGACCTGTGTGTTTTAATGTAACAGCATATGAAGAGTACATATGGTTCCGGATTTCATGTTTTAACTAATCTTTAAGAAGTTACCATTTGTTGAGAATTTTGGTGTAGTATTAAAGAATAACCACAGTTGTCTGAAAATGATATTAAAATATTCCTTTTTCCAACTACATATCTGTGTGAGACTGTATTTTCTTCATATACTTCAACCGAAACAACACATGGCAAGAAATGAGAAACAGAAACAGATCAGAAAATCCCACCGTCTTATATTAAACCAGATACTAAAGAGATTTGCAAAAATGTCATTGCAACTCCTTAAATTTTTTTTGTCTTGGGAAATTGTTGTATTAATATGTAATAGTTTTTTTTTTAAATGATCTATCTGCCCTTTTTCTTTTATTTCTAATGGGTGAATATTGATATACTCTACTTACACAAAAAGCTCTTGAGTAATTCAAAGTGCTTAAAATTACCTCAGTAATTTTAAGAGTATAAAGGAGACCAAAATGTTTGTGGACCACTGCCCTCTGGAGTAGGTGATTAAATTTGTACTTTTCAAAGATCCTGTAGGAACATCGGAACAGTAATGAAGACCTCTTAAAAGTCTCAGGGTATGTCCATAGGATTTGATAAGGCACAGTGAACTTGGTTTGAAAAAAAGTGTTTCAGAGTAGCATGTGTGGAAAGGGAGAGAAGCATTTGATGCTTGCCTTCAAGGATTAAAGAGATGAGTAGAGGCAGTAGAGATGGGGTACTGTGTATGGAAGGCTGATGTGGATGCTAGGGAAAGACAGGCTGGCTACTAGAGGGAAGCGCAGGGTTAAGGAAAGCTCTAAACGTGGGAGAGAGCTGATCATGTTTACAAAGGTGTGAGAAATGTGGCAGGGATAACTGACATGGAGGCCCTTGGGGTATGAGAAAAGATGGACTCCAAAATCGCTCTTTAAATAGGAAGAAGGATACCCTGTCAGTAACTGCAGAAAAAGGATAGTAATGGAATCTATGTCAAATTAGTGAGGGCAAGAGTAGGATCGTGTAGACCAACTGTCCAGAGCCTTTAGTTTCTTAAATTCCTCAGGAGAATTTATAAGACCCTGTCATTCTCAGATTACAAAGAAAAAGACCTGCTTAGAGAAACTGAAAATCTTGGTCAGAGTTCCCCAGTTAATAGAGCACTGGGGCTTAAATCAGAATCGCAGACTCGAAGCTCCCTCTTTCTTCTCCATCAAGGCAGCCTGAGAAGCATTATATGGAGAGATGATAGAGACCAAGTCAGGGAACAGCTCTGAGACAACTATGGAGCCTTTGTTTTTTGTCAATGTGGGATGGTCCGTGGTCCAAACTTAAAACCCCAAATCCCAAAATGACTAGTGGCTGAGAATTTTGACAGAAGAGGTAGAATTGAATGAATATTTCTCTTGATGTTCTAAAAGCTTAAGAAAGGAGTTACTTCCATTTATGGAGGTTATGATTGAGGTAAAATACCTGTGACAGGAGTATTATAAGGGGCTGCCTTTCATGTGGTATCTGTATTGAGTGCCTGCAAATGCAGCAGATTCTGTGCTGGACATTGCTGAGACACAGGTTATGAAGGACTTATATAGTTTATTAATTTGGTGAGCTAACAGCCCATACAGTTAACAGTGTGACTAGTAAGTAATGAGAGCTACAATTAAAGTGACCGTGTGCTTTCAATATTCTTGAGCTGTCTTGGTTTGAAATATTCTCTAATGTTCTCATAAATCTGTCCTGGAAGTTGTAGTATATCCTCTTCCAGACTGAGTTAATAGAGCAAAAATAATGTCTGACAGTAGATGTACCCTGTGAAAACTGAAGAATAACCAGAGATGGAAAGGGAGAGCCAGGAGAAAGTGATTCCTCACTTGAGAATAGTTGAAGGGTCAGATCTCAGAAGGATGCAGAGTAAGATAGACTTGAAGTATTAATTGGGTTTGGCAGCTAAAGTCATTAATTTGGGAGCAATTCTTCAGTGTCTTTTGGGGGAAGGAGAGAGATCATAGTGCTAGCAGGATGTTGTGGACTGAGAGGATGAACAGGAGGTTAAAGATCACGTATTTTCAAGAAGGTTGGTAGAATAGCAAAAGAAAGATGGCAGTGAATTGGGAGGGTATTTTAAATCAAGGAAGGTGTGGTGGTTTTTTTAAGGTGAAAGTGTCTCGAACATACAAACTGAAGGAGCCACTGGAGAAGAGAGGAAAGTCAGGTGATGCAGGAAGAGTAGAGGAGATCTTGTATCTGTTGATGGATTTATTTTTCTGATAGAGGAAGGAGGTTGGACCTGTACCTTTATCTCATTGAATCCTGATGAATTTTCCTGTACAGCCCTGTTGGACTACTTCCTTTTCTTGAATTTACTGTGTTCTGTATCCTCTCTGTGCTTATTCTCTGGGTGTTTATGCTCTTTCTCATGCCTGCTTACTGAAATTCTGCATTTTCATTATTCTCTAGCCAAAATGTCTGAATTGTGAAACCATTTTAGACACCTCGATTTATTCTTCTCTTCTGTAGTATTTTGTGCTTGTCTCTACTTAACAAGATTTGTTTCTTTTTCTTACCTAATTCTCCTGAGGGCAAGGATTGTTATATATATATATATCTGTAATCTCAACATCTAACCTAGTGGGTCGTCAGCATTTATGAAATAATATTAGGTTGAATTATGTGAAATTACCATTTTATTGGTTGAAAAAGGTAAAATATTGACAATTTCATGTGGACCAATCTGATAAATTTTTATTCCAGACATTGTTGCATAGAAGACTTGAGGTCGCATGAAGGAGAAAGTTAAACACAGAGAAGCATCTGTCAGTAAACTATAGAGTCATTAAAGTAGAGCCAAAACTTGGCTTTGAGTGAGGTGGTGACTAAAGTAAATAGAGAAATTTGGCTAGAAGACAATACTCTTCCGTAAGGAAAACTTATTCCTGGGAAGCTGTAGTATTTCCTAATCTGTGGTCTGAGTGGCATTTCTCTAAATGGATGCTCATATAAGGCTCTTCAAAATTGTAATAAAGAGTATGCCAAAAATACTGAGGATCCATGCTATAGAAATTTTATTTAGCTTTATTAATGTAAAACTAAAGGCAGGCTGGGGGCGGTGGCTCATGCCAGTAATCCCAGCACTTTGGGAGGCCAGGCGGGGCAGATCACCTGAGGTCAGGAGTTTGAGACCAGCCTGGTCAACATGACAAAACCCCATCTCTACTAAAAATATAAAAGTTAGGTGGGTGTGGTGGCACATGCCTATGGTCCCAGCTACTTGGGAGGCTGAGGCATGAGAATTGCTTGAACTTGGGAGGCAAAGGCTGCGGTGAGCCGAAATTATACCACTGCACTTCAGCCTGGGCAGCAGGGCAAGACTCTGTTTCAAAAATAGAAAAAAAATAAAAGGCAAATTGCTAGAGTACATCTCAGCAGAACCAGTCCTTTGGAGCATCTAAGTATGTTACTTTCTGCTCCTCTGGCTTAATTTAAAAAGTCTAAATGTTCAAGACCAATGTGTTTAAAAAACGTCTGATTAAACTAAAAAAATATTTTAGAAATGTTTTTAGCATGAACACATTTTTGTCAGGAGGATCACTACATTCCAATCCATGGGACCCCAGTTTTAGAACTCTCTCTGGAGCAGTGCATAAACCTTGGGCCCTTCAAAACAGTCTTTTATAAATTTCTCAACTGGCTTTTAAGGAATCAGTTGTACATAATTAATAGTAATAGTCTTGAAGGGGTCTTCAGGGTTGGTATTATGTAGTTGACTAAAGGCAAAGTGAATAAAAATCAACCCAGAGATGGTAGTTGGCATTCATTTACGACAAGTGAGTATCCCCAAATCAGGATTTTAAGCTGCCAGAATGGTCATCCCATCACAATGCTGGGTCTTGGGAGTATG